>NC_062563.1:56768607-57103607 GCF_022837055.1 Prionailurus viverrinus
AAAATAATTATAAAAATAAATTGAATAAAATAAATGAACAATAGGTTAAAGGCAGATGAATTAGACCATTTAAATACTACACAGAGTAAGCCTTCTTTGAAAGACAAAATACATATGAAAGTTAAAATCAGGAGAGCCAGTTTCCATGAAACAAAAATTACTTTTTAGTTAATTTTAACCGTTTAATTCCTGGTTCCTTAAAGCAGATTTTCGGAATTCCTTTTCACTTATTGAAAAACATGTACACCCTCAGGATATGGTGGGAATAGCTGGGTTCCCCCGATTAGTTTTAAGTGACTATATTTTACCCAAGTGAATATTCAGAACCAAAAATACAAACTACACGATTCTTTAAATGTTGTAATATCAATAACACCAGTTAAATGATAGAAAATCAAAGCTCAGAAAAGTCTTAATCTTTATTCCACTATTAACTAATGCAATTTAAGCATATGTATAATTGGAGTGTGTTAATAAGATTTTACTCAACAAAGTTTCCATGCAATAAGTAAGGTTTTGGAGATGACAGCACTAATCTCTCTTTATATCATCTCTCCACATTGGTATGTATTCATATCCATATTGAAATTACATTATCACCAAATATTTATATCTTTTCATGATGTATAAAAACAAATTAAAAGTAATAAAGATATAGTCATATAATTTATAAAAATAGGCTAATGGATGAAATCCATGGAAAATTGTATACAAATTGCAAAATAAGAAACAAAACACACATTCCTACTCATTCTGGCTTAATTTTATTCCCAAAGATTGTAATTAAATATCAGAGGGTCCATTTATCTCCCACAAGATACATTGAATAGAGATTTGGTCTGGATCATTTACTTTGTACTTAATCATTATTAAAACTTTAGGAAATGTGTGTGTGAAACTTTGAGAGACACCCTGTTATCACACTCACACACAACTGTGTGTATATTTATCCATCTATCCTCATACTCAAATGCATATAAGAGTTGCTTATAATATTTTGTATACATATAATACTTTGTATAAACTCTCATACTAATACATGTGTACCTATAAAATGCTGGTCAACTAAGCAATATTCATGCCCTCTCTTTAAGTTCCAGCTTCATTAAGTTGATTTTTGAAAAAAGAAAGAAAGAAAGAAAGGAAGAAAGAAAGAAAACATTGACTTCATGGCAGGTCTTGTTTTTACTTGAAAAAAATAAGAAATTAAATTTTATTATTTTAGCCTAGTGATCTATTAAAACAGTCAAAATCTAAAATGCTAGTCAAAAAAAGTAAGGTGATCAACACTGGTCCAATATTGGAAAACCAGAGGGTGTATATTGTGAGCCGGGGCCAGGAATGAACCACCCACGTGAGATATTAAGAGCAGAGGAGGCTGGAACACACCCAGACAGCACAAGTCTTCACGTTATTTTCGTTTCCATTCCCATTAGTTTGTAATGCTTTTCCCCAATATAAGCTAAGGCAATGTCCCACTGAAACGTAAAATTGACATTTTTGTCAGCCTAGTTCCTTCCCCAATTCCTTCTTCCACTCTGGATTCAATTAATCCCAAAATATAAACATACAACACTCACACAATTACACTGGAGCATTGCGTACAGGAAGCATGGAAAAAGAAATACAAGTAATGTTCCTAAAATGTAAAGAGGCTATTGATTAAATTTCAAAGTAACTGACATTTGTGGACAGTATATATCTTAAAGAGGGACAAACATTTCCTAAAACCTTTTCATGGTACTATTTAGAAATTTCACTTTATATACCCATCAGATAGCACTGGAAACTATGAAAGAAATAAAAGCTACAGATCACAGTTTATCAAACAGTTTTAGCTCAAATGTTTCAAGTACATTTTGCTTATCAGGGAACAGAGAATTTCAGGTTACAAAGCAAACAGCCATTTAAAAAGCTACTAAAAGTGTTGCCAGGACACTCCTTGAATTTCTGATTCCATGCTGAGAAATCATGAATCATTTGTGCGAATTTTCCCTCCTAGTTACCTATTCACATCCGTGGACCAGAGAATTCTCCAGTCCTTATAAATATGACATATATCCGTGGTAAACTCATTAAAAATACCTATTTGTTATACATTTGTGAGTATCTGTAGTCTTATCAAGCCTTTCCAAACAATTACATTATGATGCTATTTTCTTTTCTATTCTGCATTTAAAAGGGTAGTGAATTGCCATTCTATGGCGACATCCTCTGAGTTCAAAACACGACATCAACAAATCATCAGCCCTTTATGCTTCCACATAAATCTACTTCTTTCCTAGGAGAGATTAGCAAATGAAATTGAAAGACAATGTGTTACCCTTTCTCTGAGGCTACCAGAGTGGTAATGTTGAATGTTGTATTTGGATTCTTCACCCTCAGAAGTGGATGCAGTTGGTCACATGGGTGCCACACTTCTTTGGGAGGCTGTCCTCATAACTATTTGCCAGTTGTACATTAATTTTTTTCACGAGCCATATACTCCCGGGAGAGCAAAGCAACTTGCTACAAAATCAGAATTTGACGGCTTTTATTTGTCTTTAAGAATTTTTTAAAGCCCTTCTTTTCCTAATTCAGAAGTACCCCCAAACAGCCTCTGAAATACTTAATGATAGACTAGGTTTCAATGTTGTTGTTGTTGTAGTTCATCTAAAGAAATGGGCGTGTGCAGCGCCTGTAAAGGTGAAAAGTTTTGCCACGTGAGTTCCTCACCTAAGAACTCCATTTGCTCCTACATGAGTAGGCGGAAAACACAGGGCAGGAGAAATCAATGCGTTTTGCATTTCCCGGGGATGGTAAAAGACTACTAACTCCGGATGCTGTGGAGAGACACCTGCTGAGAAACCGAGGATAGAACACAGTGAGGGACAGGGTGAGGAGCTGTCAGGACCATGGACGGTGCAGCACTGAGATATTGACTGAGGGCTTTTAGAAAGTGCTTTAGAGAAAGTTGCTTGCCTTTACTCCAGCAAGAAAACTCAATACTGGAGACTTTGGGGGGCTGAAAGCAGAGAACTTGCTGTGGGGAGAAAAGTAAAAAGATTCATCCCTCCATTAGATCCTTTCTCCAGGAGACGATCTGAAAAGGGCAATTATAGGATGTTGTAAATGTCAGCCATCCACCCTGAGAGGACTTAGCAACTTTTATTTAAAGAAAAAAAAAATTGACATCTCTGAAGTTTAGCTGTTTGGGGAGGGCATTCTAAACTAACATGCTTTAAAACGTCCCTTTATCAGGGTTATTTTCATCACAAGAAAGTGCAACAGAGAAGAATCGGGAAATAGTCACATAATTGGCAGCTCTTTTGATTTTGGACCAAGCTTATTTAGATCATGCTTATTTTTTTTCCCCATGATCAAATTACCTTACAGAGTTGCATCTTCGAAAACAAGTTCACTGGGAGCTATCCAAAAAATTAAATTCTGAAGCAAGGAAATTCAGTAAGTTATGCTTTGTTGAGGACACAAGACTCACCTCTGACAATTATATCAGTGTAGTCTATACTTAAGTGCAAACCCGTGGCTTTTTACTTTGTTTTGTAAGTGGAGTGGCATTAGAGTTTCCTTTCCCTCCCCCTCCTATGCTTTAGCCATTAAAAACAGCGACAAAAAATAGTTTATTTGACACAGGGTGGATATTAAACAAAACTTCTCTCAACCAAGAAAACGCAAACCTTCACCAGCAAAGAAACAGACACTCGAAATACTGCAAGGAAGCAAGCTTACCTTTTTGCTTGTTCTGTTCATCTTAATATTTCAAGTGCTAAAGTAGCAGTGTCCCGTAAAGCTTCCCCCCTTGGCAGAACTGCATGAACTGATACAGATTCAAAGAAAGCGAATGGGAGCTTTACCAATGAAAATGTGGAAAATCCAAGAATTAAGGTGCCGTTATTTCGATTTGAAGAGAGTACAGTCTATTTCTTAGAATATGTGACTCAGTGCATATTTCTTTGCCATTGTTTTGAGGTTCACTTAACCATAAAGAGGAAACATGGCAACAAAAGTGGAAGGGAACTCAGTGAAGCGTGGCTGGCTTGACAATAGGCTTTCTGCAGGTTAGCCAAAATTAACTGGCAAAAGCTCGCCCAAACCCCTTTGTCTGCCACATTTGCACCATAATGTCAGTCTCTCTTCGCGTATTTCACCGATCCAGTTTGACCATTTATCCTAAAAGATGGAAAAAGTCATTTTTGGCTCTGTCCCTGAAAGTTACTTTATACGGGATTGTGCAATCGTGCTGCAAAAGATACAAAAGGGAAAGTGTGCTTCACATGGCCACAATTAGGGCTTCTGTTTCCGCTCTCCTGCCCTTGTCAAAGCTTTGATTTAGTTTTCCTCGGTTTTGTCCAAGGGTCATTACAGATGTCTGCAGACGATTAGCATCTCCCCCCCACGGCCCCTATCCAACTGGGTGATTAGCAAATTAAAACTTTGCGTTCTTCTGTGTCTACTGAGACTTACTGGAGAAGATGAACAAATGTGGCTAATTGTGGAGACTTGAGGGGAGCATCAAGGTGTTTGTCTCTGAATTTGGGTAGCTAAATACGAAGTTAGCCACTGGGCACCCCCATTATGTCACATGCTCCAGCATTTAATGAAGCATTCAGCTCTGAAACTTAGAAACAATTGTATCCTTGATGGGGAGCTTCAGGAACATTTTGCATCCATGCCATATCCAAATGGTGCCAACCTAACCCTTTATAAACCATATTTGGTGTATACCATGAACAGGGTGGAACATATTTGCAGCCTCCATTTCAGAAACTGAAATCCCTACTCTATATAAGGGCTTGGTATGTTTTTCAAAGCATTCAAGACCTGTGCATTAGGGCAAATGACAACTGTAAACAAGGCATTCAAATGATCCAGGGGAGGCCGTGTCTTTGATTTCAAGCGACGATTGAAATATAAGAAAAGCTTCCCTGGTTCCACCTTTGTTAGCAGAGTGAATATTTGATTAGGTTAGCAGACAGAGGAAGGAAAGCCTTTAGCGGAACTACCCCAACCATATATAAGGATATAGAATCCACACATGGGTAGGTAGGATGCATCACAAAAGTCAGACTTTCATTCAAAATATGCATTCTGCAATATAACTATAGTCTACACTAGAACATAACAAAAAAAATATTTTGAAGGTGCCCTGTCTCTTTGTTTTGCTCGCAATTGTTCGGTAGTGAATCAAACAAGTGGGTGAAAACAGCCCCCAAAGTGTAGAAATTGTTGGAAAATGAAAAGGTAGAAGGTCACATTAAGCCACACACTGAGTCAAAAATGCGGTTAAAACTCAAATGCAGACCATCCTAATTTCAGTCTTATTCCTGAATACATCTACACAGGCTCAAAACCGTGGCAGCCAAACCCCCATTTCATGGCATTGCCTCCCGGAGTAGCCAGCAGGAGGCTATAAAGGAGTGAGGCATCCTCACTACGTAGAATCAAACTGTGTTACCACTACAACATGACTCATTCTGTCTCCACCAAGAAAGTAAGCTGTTAGAGCAAAGGCGCTTATTGATAAAGGCTGAAAAGGCAAGTTTGGTGTCTGAAGCCATCTTCGGTTTTCCAGTTTTTGAGAAAAGATGTTCATAATGGCATATTTCTTATCCACTGCTGATGAGCCAGGAAATAACATAAAAAGATAGGGACATGAATCAGTAGTCTCTAGACAGTCCCTTTACATCTTATAAAAAAGCAATTTCCAAATCAATACATTGACTCAGAGAAAACGAATTGCAGCCTGATAAGGGGAGCCACGCCCCATTCTTCAGCACTAGGGTATTCTGGGACCATAAAATCTTGCACTAAAATCACGTTTGTTAAACATCCAGCAAAATAGGAGTGACAGACCAGGGTAGTATCCCGATAAATAGGATTTTGTTTTTATTATGTTATCCCTCATATCACACATGTCTAAATTCTACAGTATCTCATAGAGGAATTTTAGTTTAGTAATAAGGAAACATTAGTGGTAAATGTGAGAATGTAAACAGTAATCGCTAATTGAACGAAGGCAAACACCACTACTCTTTACCAGTGCTGACATTTAAAATAGACGCAATCTTCAACAGTCCAACTGCTCTGATTTTCTAAAAGTAAATGTGCTTTCTTACAGGGAAGTCTTATTTTCTTACTCAATATTCGTTTGCTTTCCCAATTTCCATTATATGTTCCTGTATCTTACTGGAAAAGTAAGACACCAAACAAAAGAAGAGACAAATGAATGGGTAGTTCTGCAAACTTTTCCCTCAAGGGAAGTGGCTGGAGGGCATTGCTTCGATGTCCTTGAAACTTTCTCCTCTCATCTTGCCAGCTGTAGTCACAAGGGAGGATTTCCATTCTCCCCAGTCCACAGTCTTTCCAGAGTCCTCAGCACTTACTACCCGAATCTTCTTAACTCTTTCATTTATATGATGTTGCTTTATTTCATTGGAATTATATGTACTTGATAGAATTTAGTAACAGGTTTAGACATTCCCTATGCTGTCTAGCCTAGTGTTAGGTATATGGAACAACTGAAAATATACTTGCTCATTTGGTTTTCTTCTGCCTCTTTTTTTTTGAAATTTGATCTAGATCTTTCTACATATAATGATGATGAAGAGGAGTAGGAAGGAAGGGGAGGGGGATATAATAGTCATAGCTAGGTTATGGCCATTGGATTTATTTTACACGTTTTGTTTTGGGAAGAGAAAAAAGATACTCTTTACTAAGCTAGAAAACAGATAAAAACCAGGACTGTCGTAGACAACCTTGACCTATAGTCATCTACATCAAACAAATATCAATTGAGTCCTTATCGGAAGCTGTTTTACCTCTCTCAGTATATTTATTCTTCACTACAGTCCTACAAAGCAAATACTATTATCTTATTTAACAGATGAGTACATGAGGTGTGGAGCAATTTCATAAGTATACCATCGTCACAGAGCTCAAAACTAGGAGAGTCCAGAATTCAGATACTGATTTGATTCTAGTGCCTACATTTAAACTCGTTTAAAAAACTTTTAAATTTTTTTCTGTAGTATTTTTTTTCTGTGGTTTTTCTAAAGAAGGAGCTAAAGACATTTGTAAATCAAGGCAAAATTCCCAAGAAATCATTGCAAAAATATAGCACTATTGCCCTAAGCACTGTGCAGGAATTTTATATATTTTTATACAATAATTAAAATCCAATTGGTATTTATGGATTTTTTTGTTGAATCTTCCTTAGCAATCTTAAGTGTATTGTCAACAAAATACTAGAGAAAATGGAGTTATTTTCTAACTAGAGAGTTTTTGAGGTCTGTTTTGTTTAAATGATTTTACTCATAGCTTCTATTGTTTACCCCATAATAACCCCACAGTAACCCATAGTTTATGTCCCTCTTTTACCTATACACACACAACAAATCATGAATCATTAGTAAGTCCAGAGTGATGTCTTAAAAAAAGAAAAAAAATACAGGTCTGAAAGATACTTCTATGAAAAAAAAAAAAAAAAAAAAGAAAGATACTTCTATGAATCCAATGATAGTGTCCCCTCAGTTCTGACAGGTAACCCCTGATGGAATTAGTATTCTTATAAGAAGAGGAGGAGTGGCACCTCGGCAACTCAGGTTGGGTGTCTGACTCTTGATTTTGGCTCAGGTCATGATCCCCACATGGAGCCCCGCCTCGGGCTCTGCACTCGGCATGGAACCTGCTTAAGATTTTCTCTCTCTCCTTCTCCCTCTGGCCTCAAGCCCGCTTTTGTGCTCTCTCTCCCTCCCCACCATTGTCTCTATCTCAAAAAAAAAAAAAAAAAAAAGAGGAAGAGAGATCAGGGCACTCTGGCTCTCTACCAAATGAGGACACAGTGAGAAGGAGCCATCAGCAAGCCAAGAAAACCACAAACAAAATATTCTAGCACTTTGATCTTGGATTTCCAGCCTTCAAATTTGTAAAAACTGTCTTCTGATTAAGCCTTCAGTCTAAGGTAATTTTTTATATCAGCCCAAGAATACTAATACAGCCACCTGGCTAACCTTAGAATAAATGTAATTTCCTTAGAGCCCTTGACCCATGAGACCAGGCTTTACGGACCACATCTTTCATCCTTTGGGCTGAGTTTATTTTCCAATCTTCCAACTAACTCTAGTGAATATATATTTTGTTTTTTGGAATGGGGAGGGTAGGGAAGCCTTATTTTATTTTATTTTATTTTATTTTTTATTTCATTTTATTTTATTTTATTTTATTTTATTTTATTTCATTTAACTGTCATTGTTTTTATTTATTTTATTTTCCAGATTTTTTTAAAGGTAACTGCCATATGGCATTGCATTAGTTTAAGCAGTACAACATAGTAATTTGAATATGTGTATATATTGCAAAATTATTACAGTTTTTGTTTGTTTGTTTTGTTTGTTCTTTCAAGTAAACTCTACCCCCATCCTGGGGCTTAAACTCAAGACCTGGAGATCAAGAGTCACACGCTCTCTGGACTGAGCCAGCCTGGCACTCCACAAAATGACTACAGTTTAATTAACACGTCCATCATCGAAGAGAATTACAATTTTTTTCTTGTGATGGGAACTTCTAAGTTCTAATCTGTTAGTAACTTTCAAATATACAATACAGTTTGTTAATTATGGTCACCATGATGTATATTATATCACTTGACCTTATTTACCTTGTAACAAGAAGTTTGTATCTTGTGAGCACCTTCAACCATTCTCCCCTTCTCCTATGGCAACCATCAGTCTGTTTTCTAAGCTGAGTGTTTTCGGATTCCTCATAAAAGTGAGACATTACATCATTTGCTTTCTCTGTTTGATTTATTTCATTTAATGATGCCCTGAAATTCCACCAACATTGTCACAAATGGCAGGATTTCCTTCTTTCTGTATGGCTGGATAATAATCCATTGTGTACCTATACCACACTTGCGTTGTCCATTCATCCGTTGACGGTCAATGTACACTTAGGTTTCCTTGTCTTGGCCATTGTAAATAATGCTGTAACAAATATTGGGGGGCAGATGTCTCTTCAAGATATGATTTCATTTCCTTTGACAATATACCCAGAAATGAGTTTGCTGGATCACACAGTCTTTCTGTTTCTGAGTTTTTGAAGAATCTTTATATTATTTTTCACATTGGCTGCTCTAATTTCGTTCTCACTGATGGTGCCCAAGGGTTCCCTCATCTCTACATCCTCAACCAAACTTTGTTTGTGGTAATAGCCATTTTTAACAGGTGATATCTCATTGTGTTTTCAATTTGCATTTCTTTCATGATTAGTGATGTTGAGTAATTTTTCGTGTACTTGGTGGCCATTTATATGTTGTCTTTGGGAAAATGTTTCTTCAGGTTCTTTGTCCATTTTTAAATAGGATTTTTTTTCTATTGAATTGTAAGAGTTCCTTATATATTTCAGATTTTAACTCCCTATCAGATAGTGTGGTTTGTAAATATTTACCCCATTCTGCATTTTGTCGACTGTTTATTTTGCTGTGCAGAAGCTTTTTATTTTGCTATAGTATCACTTGAAATTTTTGCTTTAGGTGTTACATCCAAAAAATCATGCCAATGTCAAAGAGCCTCATCTCTATGTTTTGTTCTAAAAGTTTTACAGTTTGAGGTCTAATATTTAAGTCTTTAATCCATTTCAAGTTAAGTTTTGGGTGCTGTATGGTAGGGATCTAGTTTCATTCTTTTGCATGTGAATATCCAATTTTCCCAGCATCACTACTGAAGAGGTCTTTTCTTTTTCTCCTTTCCTTTCCTTTCCTTTCCTTTCCTTTCCTTTCCTTCCCTTTCCTTTCCTTTCCTTTCTTTCCTTTCCTTTCCTTCCCTTCCCTTCCCTTCCCTTCCCTTCCCTTCCCTTCCTTCCCTTCTGTTCCTTTCCCTTTCTTTTCTTTTCTTTTCTTTTCTTTTCTTCTCTTCTCTTCTCTTCTCTTCTCTTCTCTTCCCTTCCCTTCCCTTCCCTTCTCTTCTCTTCTCTTCTCTTTTTTCTTTTCTTTTCTTTCTTTCTTTTTTTATTACCATACCCATAGATTTACTTTCTGTCATATAGCTAAATGTGTTACGTGTTTGGAATTCCATTCTTACATTTAAAAATCTCAACTGGATTGCCAAGAAGTTTAGATTAGCTCTCTTCCCAAATATTAGTTGACTCTACATGCATGAGTCTATATCTGGGTTCCTGATCCTGTTCTATTGGTTTATGTTTCCATTTTTAGGCCATAACCATACTGTTTTAATTACTATAGCTTTGTAATATAATTTGATATTAGGAAATGCGATGCTTCCACTATTATTCTTCTTTCTCAGGATTGCTTTGGCTATGTGAGGTCTTTTGTGTTATAAAATTCATATGAATATTAGGATTGATTTTTCTACTCGCGTAAAAAGAATAAAAGATCATTGGAATCTTGATATGGATTGCATTGAATCTACAGATGGCTTTAGGTAGTATGGATACTTTAACAATATTTATTCTTTCAACCCATGAGCATAGGTTATCTTTCTGCTTATTTGTCTCCTCTTCAATTTCTTTCACCAATGTCTTATAGTGTTCAATATACAGATCTCACACTTTCTTTGTTAAATTTATTTCCATGTGTTTTATTGTTTTTTGATGCTACCATAAATGTGATTATTTTCCCTATATCTTTTTCAGACAACTCATTGTTAATGGATATAAATTTTATTGATTATTTTATGTTCATTTTGTATCTTGTAACATTACTAAATGTATTGATTAGGTGTATCGGTATTTTGCTGACGTCTCGGATTTTTCATATATGAAATCATGTCATCTGCAAATAACAATGGTTTTACTTCTTACTTTCAGAATCAGATGCCTTTCATTTCTTTTTATTGCCCAATTGTTCTGCCTAGAACTTCCAGTACAATGTTGAATAAGAGTGACGATAACTGGCATTCTTGTCCTGTTCCTCATTGCAAACAAAAAGCTTTTAACCTTTCACTATTTAGTTCTGTGTTAGCTGCAGGCTTGTCCTATGTAGCCTTCATTGTGTTGAGGCATGTTGCTGCTAGACCAAATTTGTTAGGAGCTTTGGTCATGAATTGAAGTTGAAGTTTGTTAAATGCTTTTTCTGTGCCTATTGATATGAACATATGATTTTTATCTTTCATTTTATTAACATGATGTATCACATTTGTTTATTTATGTATACTGAAATATCCTTGCATCCTATAGATGCATCTCACTTAATTGTGGTGTATTGTACTTTCAAAGTTCTGCTAAATTCTATTGGCTGGTATTTGGGGGGCAATTTGCATCTATATTCATCAGGGATATTGGCCTGTAGTTTTCTTTTCTTGTAATGTGCTCATATTATTTTGATACCAAGGGAATGCTGACCTTGAAAAATGAGTTTATGGGGTCTCCTTCTCTTCATTGTTTGAAGTGTGGAAGGATTAGTATTCATCATTCTTCAAATATTTAGTATAATTCACCAGTGCAACCATCTAGTCCTGGACTTTTCTTTGTTGGGAGGTTTTTGAATGCTGATTCAATCTTCTACACGTTATTGATCCATTTGGATCTTCTATTTCTTGTTAATTCAGTCTTGGTAAATTGCATGTGTCTGTGAATTAATCTACTTTTTTCTAGGTTGTCCAGTTTGTCAACAAATAGTGGTTCTTATTAGTTTCATGATTCTTTGTACTTTTGTGGTATTGATTGTAATGCCTCCTGTTTCATATCTGATTTTATTTGGGTCCTCTCTCTCTCTCTCTCTCTCTCTGCTTAATCTAGCTAAAATTGTTTCAATTTTGTTTCTCTTTTTAAAGAACCAATTCTTACTTTTGTTATTCGTTTCTATTGTTCCTGTTCTGTCTTTCACTGTGTTTTACTTTAATATTTGTTATTTCATTCCTTCTGTGAAATTTGGGCTCACTTTGTTTCTTTTTTTCCTCTACTTCCTTGCGGAATACAGTGCACAATTAGGTTGTTTATTTGGGCTCTTTCATTTTTCTTGTTGTACACATTTGTCACTATAAACTTTTCTCTTAGAACTGCTTTTGCTACACCCCATAAGTTTTTGTATACTGTGTTCCATTTTCATTTGCCTCAAGGTATATTTATATTTGCCTTTTCATTTTGTTCTTTTTAGCACGGTCTCTATTTGGGTGATGCCATGGCCCGTGCTCTGAAGTCAGGGGGGACTTGCTGGCTGCACACAGGTGGATAGGATGGCTGGCTTGGTTCCTTCCCAAATGAGGCTGTAAGGTGAATGCCACATTTCCGGGACTTCTGGTCATTCTCATTAGATGATCAGGACTGGGTGCCATATGCAGCAATAGATGACATTACAAATTAGTCTCCTAGCCATAGTGGGGCAACAGGACAGACCCCATAGACTACACAATTCGTTGTGTGGGAACTTGATTCAGACAAGATGTGCGCTGAATTCCCTGGCTCTAGGGAGGTGACATTTGGGTGGCCTGAATAAAATAAAATGTGCATATCTGGGGTGAGAATATTTTAGGCCAGGGAAACAACAAAGCAACATCCCCAAAGGAAGAAAGTGTTTGCTATGTTGAAGGAATAAAAAAAAAAAAGTCACTCGGCCGAAGGGGAAGCAGTGGTAGAAATCAAGTGGAGGATAACTGTAGAATTTGTGGCGAGGACCAGATCACATTCACTCATGAAAACCACGGTTTCTCAGTCTCAGAGCTATTGTGATTTGAACCCGATAATTTTTTGAGGGGGTTGTTCTGTTCACCATAGATTTTTAGCAGCATTTCTAACCTTTGCCCACTAGCGACAGCACCCCCGTCCTCCCACCCATTGTGACAACGGAAACTCTCTCCACACTTTGGCAAATATTTTCTAGGAGACACAGTTGCCCCCATTGAGCACCACTATTGTAGACCATACACAGAGCTCTGTATATATTCTCTGGGTTATCCAAGTCAGGTTGAGATTTGAGCAAGGAAGTTGCAGGCTATGATAGACATTATGTAAAAGACCATGCTGGCTATGACGGTAGACAGAGAGGTCAGTGGGCCAGTGAGGAGACAATGGTGGAGATCCAGGGGAGATACAATGGGCTGGAGCTGCTGAAGTCTTTATTGGTAAGACTTAGTAATGGGTGAGAAGAAAGAAGTGATGGAGAGATAACAAAGAAGACTTCAATTTTTGGCGAGGATAACTGTAGAATAATAACGTCATTTTGATGGTTAATTGTATGTGTCAATTTGACATGGTTAAGGGATGCCCAAATAGCTAGTAAAACATGGTTCCTGGTGTGTCTGTGATGGTTTTTACAGAGGAGATTAATGTTTGAATAAGTAGATTTAGTAAAAAAGATCCACGTTCACCAGTACAGGTGGGCATCATCCAATCCACTGAGAACGTGAGCAGAATACAAAGGTTAAGGAAGGACTCATTTGCTTTCTTGACTTGAGCTAGAATATTCATCTTCTTCTGTCCTTGGACCAGCATTCCTGATTCTTGGGGCTTCTGTTTCTCTAGATCTCACACTGGGATCAGAACTTACACCATCAGCTCCGTGATTCTCAGGCCTTTGGATTCAGACTGAATTCTTAATTCTCCAGATTTCAAATGACATACTATGGAACTTTTCTGCTTCAATAATCATATGAGCCCATTCTTAGAATAACTATTCTCTTATGCCATCTATCTATCTATTTTATTGGTCTGTTTCTCTAGACAACTTTAATATAGCCATTGAATTAGGTAAGAAACCTTCGACGGAGTGAGGGGTTATAGGGTGACTATCAGGACAGGAAAAGGAGCAGTTTGAAAGAGATAACAATTCTGTATTGGACATATTCGAGATGTTCTTTAACTATCCAAGTTGAGACAATGGGTAGGATGGGTAGGATGTTGGATACACAAGTTGAAGTTTCAAGAGAGTAATTTGGGGCAGAACAAAATTGAGAATCAGTATTGGATGCATTTAAGATCATGGGAGCATATTTAATTTAATCATCTAGGATCCTCGTAAAAACATATATGCAAAAATATGTTCCAGAATCTCCCACAGGACATTCAAATTTTTGAGGAAAATATACTGACTCTTACCATATGTCACACGGTACCCGAACTACTAATATAAGGTAGTTTAGAGTTTCAAAGTTGGATCAAACCACATTCCTTTTAATGCCATCATATTTTTTGTTGACTATAATATAGAAGTAAGTACTTCATGAAAACCAATGTGGAACAAGAAGAGAGGATGGTAGTGTCCAGTCGGGTTTTAAGATATGAGAAGTTGTGCAGTGCTCAACAGGTGCATACGTCTCAGTGGTAACAAGCATCTTACTTTTCTTTCAAATATGCTGCATGATTA
The DNA here is from genome assembly GCF_022837055.1 of Prionailurus viverrinus. Classification (NCBI taxonomy): domain Eukaryota; kingdom Metazoa; phylum Chordata; class Mammalia; order Carnivora; family Felidae; genus Prionailurus; species Prionailurus viverrinus. Next base: position 56,782,922 of record NC_062563.1, read on the forward strand.
TGAAGTAGTTAGAACATGTATCAGTTTCTTGCTACTGCTGTACTGAATTACCACAAATTTAGTTACTTAAAGCAACACAAAATTACTCTCTTATAAATTCTGGAAACCAGAGTCTTAAACTGATTCAGTGAACTGAAACTGGGATGTCAGGAGGACCATACTCCCCCTGAAGGCTCTGACAAGGATTCCTTCCCTCGCCCTTTCTGGCTTCTATAGCCGGGTCCTTTGTAGACCTTGACTCATGGCCCCTGCCTCATATTCCAAATGAAGAATGAAGCATTTTCAAGTCTCCTTATTTCCATCATCACATTACCTTCTGTCTTCGTTGACCTTTCCTCCTTCTTGTAAGTATCATTGTGATTATAGCAGCCCACTCAGCTCATCCAGGATAATCTGCCTATCTCAAGATCCTTATATTACTCATATAGTCGAAGTCTCTTTTGCCATATAGGGTAACATGTTCACAGATTCTGGGGATTTGGATCTGGGTGTCCTTGGAGGTCATTATTCAACCTACCACAGGGCATAAATGCATAGTAATTTTTCAGGATCTAACTACTTAAAAAGTGGAACTGGTAGGTGTTTCTTTTGGCCTGGGGCATTCTGCACTTGATCCTAGCCAAAGGGCCAAGAAGTGATGACCTGGGGATTCTGAAAAACACTACTGAGACACTAAGGATAAAAACTGTGAAAAACTCATAACCTTTGACCTAAGAATAAATACAAGTAGACAACCAAATATTCCTCTGTCACTGGCAAGTGAAAAAGTATTTCAAGAAAGAGGGAATAGTCAAATGAATTTCGTATCTCTCAGAGCGTAAGCCCAAGGATGAGATCTGATATGTGTACTTGGGGACAATTGGGACTTCTAACGTAAATACAAATATATTTGAGTCATTAAGTGTCCTATTACAGTCTAGTGAACAATCATCTAAACTACCCTTCAAGAAAACACTTGTGACCTCAGATAGTGTATTTACAGCAAATCTGTTTATCTATCTCTCTATCATACATCTAATCTCTATCATCTATCTACCTATCATCTGCCTATCTATCTATCTATCTATATCTATCTATCTTTCATTTCTATTATTTATCTGAAATTCAAATTTGAGTATTCTGTATTCATTTACTAAGTCTGGCAATCCTATTCTAGGGATCATTAGACTACTGATATCCTGGATCAGTCTGTTTCTGGTGTATTGCCAAAATGGTCAGGAGGCCAGAATTCCTACTCATCTTTTCCGAGAGCCAGGAAGAAGGCCATATGCAATGACAGTTGTTCATCAGGAAATTTTCCTGAGGTTCCGGCCTTTATCAACATCATAGAGTCAGAGGTAAACACCTAAAAGAAAAGCATTATTAATGAATTCCTCTGGAAATACTTGTAGTTCAAGTTTGGATCTTACAAAAGGATAGTGCACCAACCATATGGATTCCATGTGCAGGATCTTTGTGTATCTAGTTGCTTTTTAACTGGTCCTGAGTTCATCTGGAAAACACTGTCAGTATTGGCAAAGGAGCGCAGTCAGCATTTAATTGATTTAGTTAATAATTCATGTATTCATTCATTCAACACCTACAGAGCTCCTAGCATATCGAGCAACATGTTGGGGACTTGTTAAGTACCAGGCAAAAGAGCCCAAGACTGGCCACATTCTGTCTGATGGATTTATTAGGGACAAAGCAAGAAGCAGACAGAGTAGATCACAGAGCCAAGTGCATGGGATGTAGCAAAATTAGGTAATCCCATTTATGCATTTTCAAACCCTAGTCATTTTTTAAATAAGTTTTTTTCAGTTTAATTATATTTACTTATAAAAACATATATCCACATTATGCTATCAGGAGCTTTATGAAAAAGATTTAAAGTGGCTTTCCCCTTAATTGCCTCTACTAGCTTCCAGCACAATACCAAGTGAGTAGAGCAAAATATCTGTTACATACCACCCACTCCACTGACCTCAATAAAATGTTTATTTCAACATCCAGATACAAAACTTGAAATGTCTGCATTATTGAGCAATGGCCAGGTATAATTCAAATGAAGCTCATCTTCTTCTTCAAACTGGTATTTGCTGCTTTGCTGTATTTTGAATTCACTTCTATTTTAGGTAACGGATTTTCAGTAACAGTTATAAATGTTTTTACCTTTTAAGAAAATCAATGTTTATTTATTTTTGAGAGATGGACAAAGACAGAGCACAGGTAAGGAGGGGCAGAGAGAGAGGGAGACGCAGAATCTGAAGCAGGCTCCAGGCTCTGAGCTGTCTGCACAGAGCCCAACATGAGACCTGAACCCATGAACTATAAGATCATGACCTGAGCCCACGTCGGAAGCTCAACAGACTGACCCACCCAGGTGCCCCAAATGTTTTTACCTTTTAATTCAATTTTTCTGGTGGCTTTTTTTAGTAGATGCTGAAGGTAGATGTCTTAAAGACAGATAGCACAATGAGATAGTCCCTGTCCCCGTATGAGTCTTTAGAGGCTATGTTGTGTTGATACTTTGCAGTTCAGTTGGGGGGGGGTTGAAAAGAAACCAACCCACTTTCATTATTACACGCTAATTCGATTTTATTTTTATCATTCATATTATCTGTCTAATGAGAAAACTCTATGCTGAATTTTAAAGTGTTAATTTACAAGTTCCCCAGAAACTATCAACAGTAGAAAACTATAGAGAATCCCAGCAAAGAGATGTTAGCCCAGGCAACACTTTTTAAAAACAATAAGATTGGATGGTAGCAAACCCGGTGACAAGAGGCTTAGAGAGAAGCTGCTTTGGTCTCATGTTGCATAGAAGTTTCATGGATCAGAGTAACCTGCCAATTGCTTTCTCCTAACCCCTTCTTCATTTAAGGATCCTTTAAGTTTCTACTTGGCCTTTTCTCAATCTCTCCATACTGCCTTTGGCCAATAACTACTCATCAAGAATTGTTTGCCACAAGCCTGTGCAACAGTATCTTCCCCCTGCCCCCTGCCCCAGTGGAATCAGAAGCATTTCACCTAAGAATTTGGAAGAATTTCATGTCCGTTTAAAAATATGTTTCCCTGGACCCTTTTTAGGAGACATTTGCTAATCTATATTTATGTTTCTCTGCTCCTCTGATCCTGGTAAACAGTGCTTCCGGGATAGGGTTGTCAGATAAAATATAGGACACTCAGCTAAATTCGAATTCCAGATGAACAATGCATACTTTTTTTAGTATAAGTATGTCCCAAATATTGAATAGGGTATACTTAGACTTTCATGTAAAGTATTTCCAGTCTTTGTATGAAATTCAAATTTGAGTGAGTATTCCATATCCGTTGCTTAATTGGACAATCCTATTCTAGGAACTATTAGACTATTGACCTTCTAGACAGATCTGTTTTTAATGCATTAACAAAGTGATCAAGAGATCAGCATTCCCTGCTCATGCTTTCGAAAAGCCAGGAATGAGGCCAAATGTAATGACAGCTGTTCATCGAGAAATTATCCTGATATTCCAAACTTTTAGAAGAGTTGCCAAGAGCTTTCTGCATGTGAACAGTTGAAAGGACACCATTCATATCTCAGTGTACAACAGGGGGTTGCGAAACCTTTATTGTCCATCAACAAATTTTGAAGTCAAATTTACTGCTATTTAAAATATATTGATTCAAAGCAATTAACACGCATAAAACGTGTTACTATTTAAACCAGTAACACATGTTTTAAACAACTGCACATTTTCTCAAACTATTTTAGAATTAGAAAAAAATCTGTAAGGAGCAAAGACTTAATGGGCTTTGATATATTCTGTGCATTATTTGCTATGGTACCTTAGGCCTGAGTGAGTCTCAGTTTCCACGTCTATAAATTGGAAATAACATGTTATATGGTAAGATAGGATATGAGTTTTAGACATAAGTCAAGTGAAAGATTTAGGAGAGTACAAGGGATTTAGCAGAAAATCATTCAATGATAAATATAATTATTTTTAGCAGTATAGATAATGTAGACGATCTAGTAAATTATAACCATCTTAATATTGCTAAGGAAACAGAGTAGGCTCAAACTTAAAAGAATAAAATAATTTAAGTTTAACATGACAAGTGTTTTAATTTTTGACCAAAAATATTTTGGGAAAAGTGTCAACCAAGTACAGAGAAAAAAAAAAACTAGATAATTCTCTATTTAAGGATAAAATATATAATGGAAGTTGATAACTCAAAAGTGTTAACCAAATATATTTTACAACTAAAATATATGTATAAATATATTTTACAGTATTACTGTAATCACTGTACTGATGGATATTTCCAACCAGTCACACAGAGCACTGAAAGGCATAAATAAGAAAATTAGGGTGCAGATTTAAACCGAGTTATTTTGTCCATGATAATTTTCCCATAAAAATATTTTTACAGTGTAGGATTTTAATATGAATTGTACATCGGTAACTTACCATCAAGAAATGTATGCAATCTTTCATTTTCTGATTCATTTTTTTCTTTTGATTTGACATGCGTTCACAAAATGTCAAATATGTGGTGGGCACTATGTTCACGACCAAAATGCCATGCAAAATTAGGAAGGCCACTGACCACATAAACTTATGTACTGTTGGCTGCCTTCAATCCCTTCCCTAAGCAGTCTGTATAACATGATTTGCCAGTGAAACCACTCTTGCCCACGCTCTCTACTCTTTACTCCCTTATCCTCCAAATGCCCAATGTTGTTGGTTCAACACACAATGTTTTACTCCTTGACACTATTTTACTCCTTGACTCGCTGAGCGATGTTGGAATAACTCATCTGTCACCATGATTTAAGCCTTCAGCCCAGGTGCATAAACCAGTATTCCTTTTCTTGGCTCTGGTGAGCTCCTTCCTCATGGTTCTCACTTTACTCATGCTTCTTGGTCTAGCTCTAGTGTGTGTGTGTGTGTGTGTGTGTGTGTGTATGTGAGTGTGTGCGTGTGATTTTCAACCTTCTTAGCTTTGTTCATTTCATTTGCTGGAACTTCGTAATTTTATATAGCTGAAGTTGTTTCTTGTGCAAATTTTCTGACCTTTAATTTTCTTTATCATTATTATTTTTACTTTGTCTCTCCTCTTCCTAAAATCATGTCTTGGATGGACATGGGGCATCCAGTAAGGTAACAGAATCATAATTTGAAATTATATGTTTATTTTCCATTTAACTAGAAACAATACCAGTCAATTATGGCTTTGCATTAATATTGTATGATCAGAAGATATCTATTTTTTCAATTGCCTTTGGAGCCACTCTGTTTATATCTCTCTCTCTCAAATAAACACTCTTTTTCTCTCCCTCGTCTCGTCTTTCCAATTAGGAACAAAATTGATAAGAAAAAAAAAAGATTTTCATGAATATGTGGGGTTTTGGGGGGGGATAGAAAGCATGCAAACACATTATTTTTCTTCAGAAGTTAGTTACAAAAGTCAGGCATTTGTCACAAAATAAAGAATGAGAGTCTGCCCTGAAAGAGAATTTGAATCTTCGTTGTTTGTGCCTAACTGTGAGACTGTGGGCAAGTTATTTAGTGTTATTGAAACTCAGGTTGAGATAAGGAGAATATATCCTACAAAGATCTGTTGGGATAATTCAAGAAATAATCCATTTGAGAAGGACTAACATATATCTTGTGCTCAATAAATTCAAGTTCCCTTTCTTCATTTCCTTGTGCATTTTTTTTAACGTTTATTTATTTTTGAGACAGAGAGAGACAGAGCATGAACGGGGGAGGGTCAGAGAGAGGGAGACACAGAATCTGAAACAGGCTCCAGGCTCTGAGCTGTCAGCACAGAGCCCGGCGTGGAGCTCGAACTCACGGACTGCGAGATCATGACCTGGGCCGAAGTCGGACACTTAACCAACTGAGCCACCCAGGCGCCCCATCCTTGTGCATTCTTAATAACATCTTGTGCTTTGACACAAAGTCTATTCTTACGTTGGTAATTATGACTTCAAAAGATTTATTTAAATTAATGAGCTATGATATTATGAAATAGCAAATTTTAAATAAATATTTTTATTTTAAATTAATATTGTCTTAATTTCAAATAAATGCATTTTATACTTTTTATTTAAATAATATTTACATTATTGAAAAAGCATGTTTCTTTTCTAACACTAATACAAACGTTTTTATAGTTGTTGTCTGTGTCTTGAGAAACTGCACAGGTATTTATTCTTTATTTTATTCTTTATAATCTTTAAATCTTCATAATTCTTTAAAATCTGAAATTCACAAACTTATTCCCTTAAATTTTTGAAACACGGTGTTCTCTCTTAAATGTCAGTATGTACTCAGTTTTCGAGAGCATAGATCTGCCAGTGAAACTTAGGTTTCCCTGATGATGAGTGATATTGAGCATCTTTATTGAGCATCTTTTCATGTGTCTCTTGGCCATAGGTAATATAGCTCACCTATAAAACAATTGAGCAAAATACGTGACCTTATCTTAACTAAAAAGATGACACTGACTGCCAAAAAAGAGTTTCCCTGTTCACAAGACAGCCTCTCTTGTCCTTGTCAGTGTTTCCCACTTAACCTGAGTGTCTTTCTTTTTATTTTTTGAACATAATTTATTGTCAAGTTAGCTAAAATACAGTGTATACAGTGGGATCGTGGCTTTGGGAGTAGATTCTTATGATTAGTCACTTACAAATGACACCCAGTGCTCATCCCAACAAGTGCCCTCCTCAATGTCCATCACCCATTTCCCCCTCTCCCTCACTGCCCCCCATCAACCCTCAGTTTGTTTTCTGTATTTAAGAATCTCGTATGGTTTGTCTCCCTCTCTGTTTGAAACTATTTTTTTCTCTTACCTTCCCCCATGGTCTTCTGTTAAGTTTCTCAAATTCCACATATCAGTGAAAACATATGATATTTATTTTTCTCTGCCTGACTTATTTCACTTAGCATAATACCCTCCAGTTGCATCCACGTTGTTGGAAACGGCCAGATTTCATTCTTTCTCACTGTCAAGTAACATTCCATTGTATATACAAACCACATATTCTTTATCCATTCGTCAGTTGATGGTCATTTGGGCTCTTTCCACAATTTGGCTATTGTGGATAGTGCTGCTATAAACATTGGGGTACATGTGCCCTGTGAATCAGCACTCTTGTATCCTTTGGATAAATTCCTAGTAGTGATATTCCTGGATATAGGGTAATTCTATTTTTAGTTTTTTGGAGGGGAACCTCCACACTGTTTTCCAGAGTGGCTGCACCAGTTTGCATTCTCGCCAACAGTGCAAGAGGGTTCCCATTTCTCCACATCCTCACCAACATCTGTTGTTTCCTGAGTTGTTAATTCTAGCCACTCTGACCACTGTGAGGTGGTATCGAAGACGTAATCATCAAGAGAGTATAGTATTGGCACAAAAACAGACACATAGACCAATGGAATAGAATAGAGAGCTCAGAATTGGGCCCGCAAACATATGGCCAACTAATCTTTGACAAAACAGGAAAGAGTATTTAATGGAAAAAAAAAGACAGTCTCTTTAGCAAATGCTGCTGGGAGAACTGGACAGCGACATGCAGAAGAATGAAACTGGACCACTTTTTTTACATCATACACGAAAACAAGCTCAAAATGGATGAAAGACCTAAAGGTGAGACAAGAAAGCATCAAAAACCTAGAGGAGAAAACAGGCAACAACTTCTTTGACTTCAGCTGTGGCAACTTCTTACTTGACACATCTCTGAAGGCAAGGGAAATGAAAGCAAAAATGAACTATTGGGACCTCATCAAGATAAAAAGTTTCTGCACTGCAAAGGAAACAATCAACAAAACTATAAGGCAACCAATGGAATGGGAGAAGAGATACTGGCAAATGGCACATCAAATAAAGGGTTAGTATCCAAAAATGTATAAAGAACTTACCAAACTCAACACCCAAAAAACAAATGAATAAAAACAAGTGAAGAAATGGGCAGAAGACATGAATAGACACTTTTCCAAAGAAGACATCCAGATGGTCAAGAGACACATGAAAAGATGCTCAATATCACTCATCATCCGGGAAACCTAAGTTTCACTGGCAGATCTATGCTCTTGAAAACTGAGTACATACTGACATTTAAGAGAGAACGCTGTGTTTCAAACATTTAAGGGAATAAGTTTGTGAATTTCAGATTTTAAATAAGATGCAAATACTAAAAAATAAGCAAAAAGTGCACAAATCCACAGGCCCAAGATTCAGAGTAACATGGAGCTCTCCATAACATAGACCCTTTATTTACTTGACACATTTATTCAATATTTTGACAAATATTACTTGACAAATATTTTTTAGCTACTCTTGTGCCATATGCACCATGTGATAACTGTGGCATAGGTATCTTAAAGTACAGTTATTGAAAATAAAATTAAAATGTAGAGCAAGGGATTTTTGTGACTATTTCAGCATCGCTAAGTACTAAAATTAGGTAATAAATTAGATAACATTTATTGGATTTTTTCCTTTATGATAACTAGAATGTATGTTGAAATCAATTCTCAAACACAGCCTGGTATGTTTCAGCCATATGAATGTTCATTCCACACATTCTTAAATAAAAGCTTCAAGATGCCTTAAACTCCTTGTGTGAAATTTTTGTGTGTTCTCTACAAAGAATTTCAACTTTAAAAATTGCTTTTTCATTGAGCGCACCAGTTTTTACTAACTTTATAGCCAAACTTGTAGCCCAAATCATTTTCTCATGGATGTCATACTCGTGTTCCTTTTTGTAGCTACTTTAAATTTTGGTTTGTTGTAGTGCATCCTATTTGCGAGTATAATTCTTTTTATCTCCCCTTGGGATTAGAACCCTTTATTCTCACCAGATATTGAAGTCAAAACTGAATATTCTGGAGTTCTTCAGAATTGAACATATAATCTGATAATTGGATCAACAGGGGAAAAAATGTAGTGCGTTCCACCCCTTACTTTATTCCTGAAATGTTCATTCAGCAGGTTGTGTCCAACCTACACTTTCAGCCTAAAAAGTTTCCTTCTCACTTCCTTTGTCTCTTCAGTGGCCTCAGTCAGCTCCATTCTCTTCTATTCACTTTTTTTTAATTATTTAAAATAGGAAGGACTAAAACCTCCACAATTTTATGTATATAAGAATCAAAAAAATTATAGAGTACCCAAGACCCCACTATTCAACTCAAAGTTAACAGTCTGCAACATCCCATGTCTTTTTCCAATTCTACCTCTTACCTCCCCACCACAAAGTAATCACTTAAGGCACTTTGTTCTTCTCTTTCCTTTTTTCCCCATAATTTGATGAGTACACATGACTCTAAAAATATATCCTTAGTCATGACTTCATTTTAGAACTTTATAAAATCTCGTTGGCCTTTTTCCCCTCAACTTAATATCCCTAAGACTTATCCATTCTCATGCACATAAAACACAGATCATGTATTTTCCACAGTTGTCTAGACCTATTCTGTGAGAACAAATCATACCTCAGTTACCCTAATTGATGAACATTATGGATTGTTTCAACTTAGGTGCCATTATGACCGAGACCGCTATGCATATTCTTGCTGGAGAATGTTCCTAGAAACAGGATTGCTAGATAATAGGGAAGGTGAATGTTCAATTTGACCAGGTAACACCAAACTCTTTTCCAAAGTACCTGTTATAAAATATAACTAGTGGTCATGAACTGAATAGTAGATGTTTTAACCTCCCCACTAGCACTTTATAATGAAAAACAAAGTCTAGAATATGAGGAAAGAAAACCTGGTTGGTTTCCCTGGGAAAGTTAATCTCATGCTTCAATTTCCTGATACATAAAGTAGGTCACAGGGTGTTGTGAGATTTAAATTATTTTTTTAACCTTTATTCATTTTTGAGAGAGACAGACAGACAGAGTGTGAGTGGGGGAGGGGCAGAGAGAGAGAGAGGGAGACACAGAATCTGAAACAGGCTCCAGGCTCTGAGCTGTCAGCACAGAGCCCAATGAGGGGCTGGAACTCACAGAAGCGTGAGATCATGACCTGAGCTGAAGTCGGATGATTAACCTACTGAGTCACCCAGGCGCCCCAAGGATTAAATTAGAGACAGAAAGAGAGAAAATGTGTGCGTGCATGGACTCACGTGCAGGTAAAATTTTACTCATATAATGATATTACTTTTTATGATAATATGGTAAATTGTTTTGTTTTTCAACTAAAATCCTTCCAGCGTAAGTTGATGTTAAGGCATTTCTCTCTCCATCTTTTAAATTTTATTCTTGCCTTTTCTGTTTGTGCTTTCTCTCTTGAGCTTCCTCTTTATTTTCTCCCCATTTCCCAATCCCTATTAATCAGAACGTGACGCCATATAAAATGAAACACATTAGTTGCATGAGTTGAATACATGTTCATGTTTTCCAATCTTTGTGAGGTTTTCCATTTGTTTGTTTGTTTGTTTGTTTTTTAATAAAGAGGTTTGGCTGCACCAATTTGGTTACCGGCACGGAATTTCACATCTAGAAGCTACTGTCCCTCTCTTAATGGGGTAGCCCAAGCCAGATAAAGTCAAACTTGGCTTCCAGAAACTTCAGATGTGTGTGTGTGTGTGTGTGTGTGTGTGTGTGTGTGTGTATTCCCCAACCCCTGCTCTTAGACCACAAGGGTGTTCTTCAGTGCTACACCAGGATGGGGCACATCTTGGACTGGAATGTAATAGCTTCAAGAGGTAACACCTTCCAACATCACACTGTTCTCCAAATTCAGACTTTTCTCAACAGCATTTCACATGAGCAGGAGGAGCTGTGAGTCTGGCGAGGTACCACTGTCCTCAAGAGTCTCCTCAAGTGCACTTACAGGTCTCTTTATGAGATCCTGGAATCTTTTGACTTGCACATTCTAGCAACATCGCATCATGGCAGCACAGGATCACTGTTATCTCCCCTCATGTCTGTCAATTATAGGTCAAATGAACACCCAAAGTAGGCAACTCCCTCATATCAACTCTCGTCATGGAGGTGAATGTTGGACCACAAAATGTCATGTCTACCTGGAATCCTAGAATATGACCTTATTTGGAAATGTAATTGTACAGATAGAATTAATTAGTAAAGATGAAGTCATGCTGCATTAGGATGGGCCTTAAATCCAATGGTGGGTGACTTTATAAGAAAAAGAGAGAGCACGTAGAGAAGGCCATGTGAACACAGAGGCAGAGATTGGAGTTATACCACTATGGGTGGAGGAAAGTTTGGAGCCAGAGACACTGGAATACCCAAGAGAAGATTCTTCTCTAGAGCCTTTGGGGGAACGAGGGCCCTCCTTACACCCGATTATAGACTTTCAGCCTCCAGAAATCTGAGAGAAAAAATTTCTGTTGTTTTTAAGATATCCATTTTGTAGTGATTTGCTATGGCAGCCTGAGCAGACAAATATAACAAGGGAACAGTGAAGCATACTCTGAGGCCAAAACGGAACACACACACACACACACACACTATTTTGTGATTGTAATAGATAAAGACATTAATTAATATAGTATAGAAAAGAGCTGTAAATTACAGATCTGAAGAATGTGTGGGTGTAGTGTAGAAAAATGAGAAAGGATTTTTAGCTCTCGACTTGCCCTTAAGCTGGAATCCAGAACAGCCACTCTGAAGCCAGTTGATTATTCCCTATTTTAAGTTACTCTTTATATACTTTCGTGCAGACTGATTTTCCCCTCATGAGAGTTTATGTGATTCAAAGGCAAAATAGTCCCCCTTGAAGGATATCATTGGAGAGTACAGAACACATAATTCTCTGAAACTCCAGATATGCATTCCTTGACAGTTATTTACTAGCAGTTTTGAAGGCACAAACAGCTGTGAGTGACAAGCATCTGTCACACATTCATCCAAGTTAATGGTGTTGAGGCTCAAACGCTGGCACCTTGTCACAAAGGTATGAGACACACACAGTCAGTCTTTAAGACCCCTGTAAGTGGATGAATCTGGTGTGATATGGGACTTTTTGCCTTTGGAACCAGATAAAACTTATTCCTTGCAGTATCCTGGCCAATCTGTTAACATGTGATTCAGACTCAAATGTCACCATTGGGGTCATAATGGAAGGCAGTTTTGACTCATTTGACAAGTCTGGCACCACATGGAAAGCTAAACATCATCCCCCTCTGACTCGCAGTGTCTTTGGGCTTCTATAAAAGAGAAGAAACAAGGAGTCCAGGTATGTGCCATTGGCAAACACCCTATGTCCCACTGGCCTCCACAGTGGGGGTACCAACGTGACGTTGGTTGTAGCTAGTTGCCATGTGGCACCACTAGACTGTGAAACCCCTGGTTTGGCCAGTAAAGCTGATGGGTTTGCTTGGAACTGTCCTGTTGACTACAATCGCTGTAATGAAATACAGTTTGAGCATCTGATTTCTCACAAAGGTCTCCAAAAATCACAGCAATAATAGGAAAGCCCAAACCTATGCTTTCTAAAAGCTTAAAGGTAAGTGGAAGCTCCCTCCCATCCCTTCCCTTACAGGACTCATCTCCACAACCACAGGCAGAATTCTGAGACAGTCGACGCACACTCAGTGAGGAAACACAGCCCTACAGTTCCCCTATGTCATGTCGAGAAAGTGGATATTTGAACGTCAAACAACACTGAACTAAATCTGCATGCCTGGACTCTCAAACGCTAAAACCTGGGACCTCTGTGCTGCACCACCAGAGATGAAGGCAGCCAAGCTCCTCTGGAGTGAGGTGAACCAAACTAGAGAGGTTTCATTTCCCTGTGCGCTGGTCGGAAAGGTTTGATTTTCTCATTTACAGTTTATTAAAACATCTCAAAGTAGAGGAACAGTGCTTTGGATGGATAGTTTCTCCTATTCCTCATGAAAGTCATTTTACTCCTGTTATGACATTCCTCACCTTGCATTCTCTCTCTCTCTCTCTCTCTCTCTCTCTCTCTCTCAATGATTGTTCTGTCTAACAAAGGATGCTTATAAGTTGGCCAACTGGCTCCTGCAGCCTGGGAGGGTCTTTAGGCAATGGGTGGGATCCCCATCATGGTCCATCCCGCATAGGAGGCAGGCTGGCCAGAGAAAATTGTATGCAGAGCTCACATGGTCCCTGGCCCAGCATGGGAACCACACTGGACACTTCCTTCCACTGTGTCCTTTGGTCAGGGGATTTCAGCTGGACTCTGCACTCAGAGCCTCTGAAGGCTCCGTGCCTGCTCTCACTCTACACCAGATACACCTGTATAGACTACAGCAAGCTTTGGTCTTAGGATGCGCTCCATGTGTGTGTGTGTGCATGTGCATGTGTGTGTGTGTGTGTGTGTGTGTGAGTATAGGTGACATACAATGTTAATTCGTTTCAGGTGTACAACATTGTGATTCAACATCTCTAAATATTATGCTGTACTCATCACTCATGTAGTTACCTTCCATCACCATCAACTGCTGTTACAACACCATTGACTCTTTTCCCTTTGCTGTAGCTTTTGTTCAGGTAACTTATTCATTCCATAAACTGGAAGCCTGTATCTTGCCCTCCCTTTGAGCCATGGTGCCCATTCCCTTACCCCTCTTCTCTCTGGCAACCAGCAGCTCATTCTCTTTATTTGCAGGTCTGTCTGCTTTCGGTTTGCTTGTTTATTTATTTGTTCTGTTTTTTAGAGTCCACGTACATGTGAAATCATATGGTGTTTGTCTCTCTCTTATTTAATTGGCTCAGCATTACACCCTCTAGATCCATCTATGTTGTCACAAATGGCAAGGTTAGGTAGGATGCGTTTCTTAAACAGATAGTAAATTTAAACTAAGAATGTCTTCCTAACAAAGCTTTCCAAAATGATGCTGTTTTCTTCTGTTTAGACCTTATTTTGTCTAGACCTTAGTCTTTTTCTCCTCCTGGTGACCTCTTGTGTTCCATTATAGTTACTGGCTTTCTAATCTCTTCCTACCAGCTTCTACTCAGCAGGCGGGATAAAGGACCACGTTATGGCGACATGGTGGTGAGCTCTCTGGATTGTGGAGTCTTCTGTGTGCTCTGGTTCCCGTCGAGATTACTCCTCACTCCTCATGGGGCCCAGCAGCAGCAACATGGACACCATCCCCAGCAGAAGCTTTTTGCAAGTATCCAATTACGGGTTAGACACCCTACGAGAAAATTGCATTCACCCAGCACCAGCCCAGAAGCAAAGTCTTGTCTCAGCACTTCTCACACTAGCAGAGGGCAGTTTCCTCCATGGTGTGTAGCCAGTTGGGGTGATGAGCAATTCTCCCCCAAGAGCCTCCCGAGACAGCTGGTGACTGTGGTAGCAATGTCACTGCCTCAGTGTGCATGCCCATAAAAATGCGAGACTGGGGTACATGTCTAGGGCAGGGTTCGCCAAGCTTGTTTTCTCTTGCCTCTGTTGGGTCTCTCAAGGGACGGCTTAATCTCCACCCTCCTTCTTTAATGGTTCTTCCAACAGAGAAGCTGAAGATACTTCACCCAGCTGCTCAGTCATTATCTCTTTTCTCCCCAGTTTTAGAATAACTATACTTGGCCATTGCAATATGTTTGATAGTTGTTATGTGTTCATACCAATGCCACTAGAAGCTGGAGAATTCTGTAGAAGTAAGGTGTGAGGGTTGGGAGTAATATCCAAACACGGGTCATGAGGTCGTGTTACCTGGTTAGCTGTAGAAGGACTTAGCAAGGTCTCCCCAACGTAAGTATCCCTTTATAGACAAATGCTTTCCAGGATTGGAGAGGAAGGTGTCAAAAAGGAGTAAAGTGGAGAGAGCCCTGCTCTCATGGGGACAAGTGACTCTTTTGAGATAACAAGTCACAGGTTCTTCCAGAGTTTGTTTTCGGCATCTCTGTGACCACACTTCCGGTTTTCTTACCAGCTCTTTATTAAGTAGGTTATTGTAGAGCACAGAGACAGAGTGAGATGTGTCATATGTCGTAAAGACTTTGGCTTAGAATTATTTACATTGTCCAGGGCAATACAGTGTCTTTATATTCTCTTAATCAACTCGACGAAATGGATTATTTAATGGCACAGTGATTTTTAAAGTCAACTTGTGTAAACCAATGAAATTGAACAAAGAATTCACTTGTTCATATACTCAAATCAATAAGGAAACACTCTAGCTTACACTTCCATATATAGTACAAAATATGGTTTCCGTTAATGTAGTCAGAGAATCTAAAACTGAAATGCCCGGAAATCTGTTGGGGAATCACAGCCTATTTTTCACATAGTCTACTAAGTACAGAATCCATGTGATCAGGCAAACAACTTCTTTTTTTTTTCTTTCTTTTGGAGAAAGAGAGAGAGCATGAGGGGAGGAGGGGCAGAGGGAAAGAGAGAGAGAATCTTAAGCAGGCTCCACACTCAGTGCAAAGCCCAACACGGGGCTCAATCCCACCACCCTAGGATCATGACTTTGCCCGAAATCAAGAGTTGGACACTCGACCGATTGAGCCACTCAAGTGCCCCAGGCAAACGATTTCTTAGTGATTATTTCCTGTGGCACAGCTCTCACTTCCTTTGCGAGTAAGACATTCCATTTCTGTGAAGTAGTACTAATGGAACTCATGGTTTTCCTTGTCTGTGTCGCCTTCTGGTTCACAGTACCTTACCTTTTATCTCAACTTGGGGCATTGGGTACAATTAACACCTAACTGATTCTTATTTGACAACCCTTCAAAATTTATGAACAACAATCATGTCTTTCCTTTTTTCCTAAGTTTTCAGATAAAAACACCTCAGTTCCCTCAATAGCATCTCACATGATATCTGATTATGATGTATTGCACTTTTTTATTGTTGTTTCTTTGTTCGGATTACTTTCTATCTGGCCAATACTATTATGTTTTTAAACTGAAGGCCAGAAATATCTTCTCTTACTTTGGATATTGTGGTTCTATACATGCATCCTAACATTGTTCTGACTTTGCACTAGTTTTAGATTCATTAAGGAACTCAAGTTTATTGTAGAAACAGTGGAAAATGTACAGAAGCAACAAGAAGATAGGTGCATTTGTTAGAAGATAAGGTCAATTGTTTAAAAGAGAGACCCAACATGGCAGTAATTCAAGCAAGTTGAAAGTCTGTTTTTTTTTTATTAAGTAAAATTCTGGGTAGGGGCTTGAAGGCTGCTGTGGTAGTTCCCCAGTCGTCAGAGAACTTTCTATCACATTGTTCTGATCTCCACCTATTGTTCTGATCTACACTCCACCCAAGATGGAGATTCCATCTTGTTTCTGGGTTGGCTAAACTGCCTACCACCATGAAGTTTTAATTCCAGTGAACTGGAGGAGAGGAAGAGATATTAGGTCGATTCCTTTTATTTTTTAATTCTTTACTTATTTATTTATTTTTTATTTTGTAGAGTGAGAGTGTGTGAGCGGGGGACAGGGGCAGAGGGAGAGAGAGAAGAGAGAACCTCAAGCAGGCTCCACACCCAGTGCAACACTTAGCTCAATCCCATGACCCTGGGATCATGACCAGAGCCAAAATCAAGAGTCAGACGCTTTATTGAATGAGCCACCCAGGTACCTGTAGGTGGATTGCTTTTAAAACAATAGTCAAGTATCACTTCTCTTCACTAATCATTGGCCAGAAGTTGGTCATATAGCAATACCTTGCTGTAAAGTATACTGCAAAGTGACCTCTAGCTAGTTGGGCAGCTACATTCCCAGCTCAAATTTTTCCATCTTGGGAGGGGGTAAGATGATGTCTTTTTTTTTTAAGTTTACTTATTTATTTTGTGAGAGAGAGAGAGAGAGAGAGAGAGAGCACAAGCAAGGGAGGGGCAGAGAGAAGTAGAGACAGAATCCCAAGCAGGGTCCGACCAAGGGCTGATGTGGGGCAGAGATTGAGAGTTGGATGCTTAACTGACTGAACCACCCAGTCACCCCAAGATTGTGTCTTAGTACTTGGTATTAGTGTTTGATTTTATTTTCTTTCAGAAAGTTTTCTTTTTTGATTTTTATTTAATTAGAATCAATTGTCATTTGCAGTTAGATTTTTTTAAAAAAATTTTTAACATTTATTTTTTGAGAGACAAAGAGTGAGTGGGGGAGGGGCAGAGAGAGAGGGAGTCACAGAATCCAAAGCAGGCTCCAGGCTCTGAGTTGTCAGCACAGAACCCGACTCAGGGTTGGAACTCACAAACCTTGAGATCATGACCTGAGCCAAAGTCGGACACTTAATCAACTGAGCCACCCAGGCGCCCCATAGTTTGATTTTTTTTTTTCACTCACTACCATATAGGGGACACTCTGTCAAATTATTGAAATATCTTTTTCTACAATACATCTAGAGAAAGCTTATTGTTTAATTTATTAAGTGGTAATTATTTAACTGATTACAGGGCACTTAATTTTTCAGGTTTTTCCCCCTTTAAATAATCGGTAGAAAACATGTTGAACCAACGATAAATCATAGCCTATACTTTATCCCTAGAAAAACTTCACAGCAGATGAAATTCTAGGAAAATTTTATGAAATTTATTCAAAAGAGAATTTTGTTTCATTTAAGAATTTCCTCCTTAGAAAAGGTGTATCTATCTGTATTCCTACCCTAAGTGCAAACATCATTTTTTCACTGTTCAAACACAGGGTCTCGCCAATAATACCCTAGCTAATTTAATAGTTGAACATCATATCTTCTTGTGAATTTGGCTTGAGTCCACGAGATATGAAGCATGTTACCAAGTCACGTTTGTAGCATGTTGCATTTGCAACAACTTTCTAATGCTCCCCCCTCCAACACTTTTTATCTGAAGGTTAAAGTCCTTAAAAAGTTTTTAAAGATCCCACATGGCGGAGCTTCTCACAACTCAGACCTTACCTCCTGCTACCATGCTGTTCTTTCCTCACTCCTTTGAAGTCACTTGGCTAAGCTCTCTTGTGGGTGCTCATCCTATGCCCAGAATGTTCTTGGGCCTAAATCTCCCAAGGGTACTCCTTCAATTCCATCAAAACACTTACTCGCTCAAATCTCATCAGCAGAATGTCCCTGATCACTGCTGGAAAAAGGAGACCTCCTTCCCCGCTACGCTCTCCCTCTGACCCCTATCCCTGCTTTACTTGCCCCGAAGTTCTTCCACACTGACATGTTGTGGTGGTTTATTTGTTACGTGTTCACTGTTGCTTCCGCTAGGGAGAATGCCCTGAAAACAGGAATTCTCTCTCTTTTGACTACTGCTGCCTGTCCAGTGTCCGGAACAGTGGATAATGTGGATGAGAAATAAATATATTTTTGCACGTAAGAAGAGCATTAAAGGCCATTGAAAGGTCATCAAGAATTAGGACTAAACCTTGACCACGTCCTCAAAAGGGAAATGTAATTGGAAATGGAGCAGTATAGTCTACTCTGGGCAAAGCACTAAGCAGAAGAATCAAGAAACAGTCGGGGGATAAGAGCTGATGCTGGGGTCGTAAGAGGAAGAACAAGTAGGTCAAGTTGAATTTGGTGATGGAAAGCCAGGGATGCCAAGCTGAGGAGTTTCGAGGCCTCTTTCAAAATCACAAACTATGAGTGATGATTCTAAATAAGCAATTACACTCATTCCAAAATTCTCAAGAGCAGCTCATTCAAATTCAAATCATTCTTCTTATGAAGCCAAAGGATTTCCCAGAATAAACGCATTCCTGGTGTTACACACTTCTCCAACGCATGCAACAAACAATTATTAGATGCCTACAGTCACATGTTTTCATTCTGTTGGTGAAGGCATCCTTTTAACGTTCTGTCTGCTTCCTAGTATGTTACAGGTGATGACACTGTCTTAGGTCTCTAAGATGCCAGCCGCGTTCTTCTAGTATGTTCCTTGGCATGGTTGTGTATTTTCCAAAGACGCGTTTTAATTTGAAAGCCTATTTCTTGACACCAGTGCTTGATCTCTACATTGTGTTAACTAATCAAGCAAAGGTATTTTTTGCAAGTCATTGCTGACATTAGCAAGGCAGGTGGGGTACCTCGCTCCATGGTTCTAATTACGTGTAAGCACCTTGTCCTATGAACGCTTTGAGGCATCAGTTTACTTACCACACTTTCAGGGCTGTAGGGATGCTTACTTAACCAACTCTATTTTTCACTTTTTATAACTCTCTTTCCCTTGAAAACATCATGCCCAAGAAATGCTTCTTCTTGCTAAAATGCTTTTGAGAAAGAAATGAGCATTCATAATAGTTGAAGATTTTTGTTGGAATAAAAAAGTCATGTAAAAAATGAGGCTTCTATAGAGGCGCCTGGGTGGCTCAGTCAGTTAAGCGCCAGACTCTTGGTTTCAGCTCAGGTCATGATCTCGTGGTTCGTGGGTTCAAGGCCTGCATTGAGCTCCACGCTGACAGTGCAGAGCCTGCTGGGATTCTCTAAATAAATAAATAAATAAATAAATAAACAAACTTTAAAAAAAGATGAGGTTTCTCTATATTTTACTCTCAAGGTATGATTAAAGTGAAGCTTGCAGCTATTTAATTGAATTTGTGAAGGCGTTGGCCATACTGACCCAGCGTCCTCAAGCCATCCTTACTGTGACCTCTGCATAAACGCCTGGATACTCATGCTGATTACAGATCACCCCCCACGTCACAGATCACATGTTTCACAGCAAAACTGAATCGTGTTGTGGCTTTTTTTTTTTTACTGCCGTATTGTCCAAGAAATATCCATAAAAGTCTCCTTACAGATATTTGGATTTGAATGACATTCACAAATAGATGAATCTCTCAATTAATTGAATATATTTTCTGATTATCTCTGTCCTCCATCCTGAAGTGGTATGCTTATTTTCATATTTCTAAAGGAATGAAGTGCAAAAGATGTTGAACTTCCTAAAATGAAATATAGAGCAATGCAATGTACTTTTTTTTTTTAAACAGAACTTATGCTTGGCTCACGGGTTGCCTCCTTTTGTTAATAATAGTAATCTCTTCGTATATTATTTGGACTTGCCTTGGTAGATGGTCATACGTCTCTGAATAATGACCTCTTTTTTCCATTCTTTTCAGTCCTTCCATTTTATTTCTTTTCATTTCTCACCTGCTGTCCAAGACCTACATTTCAACGTTAAACAGAAGGGGTCAGGGCGCCTGGGTGGCTCAGTCGGTTAAGCGGCAGACTTCAGCTCAGGTCATGATCTCGCGGTCGGTGAGTTCGAGCCCCGCGTCGGGCTCTGTACTGACAGCTCAGAGCCTGTAGCCTGTTTCGGATTCTGTGTCTCCCTCTCTCTCTGCCCCTCCCCCGCTCATGCTCTGTCTCTCTCTGTCTCAAAAATAAATAAACGTTAAGAAAAATTAAAAAAAAAAAGAAGGGGTCATCCCTTTCTTATTCTTGTTTTTAAATTTTTGATGTTATTTTAATTTAGAGAGACAATGTGAGTGGGGGAGAAGGGCAGAGGGAGAGAGAGCGAGGACCCCAAACAGGCTCCATGTTCAGAATGGAGCCCAAAAGGGCTCTACCCTATGACCCTGGGATCATGACCTGAGCTCAAGAGCCACCCAGGTACCCCTTTTTTTAAATATTTTTAATTTGGGTTCTTATTCTTTTATTTTTTAATTTTTTTAACTTTTATTTGTTTATTTATTTTTAATATATGAAATTTATTGTCAAATTGGTTTCCATACAACACCCAGTGCTCATCCCAAAAGATGCCCTCCCATCCCCGCTTATTCTTTTAAAGAGACTTTTAAAGAGATGCTCCAAATGTTACCATATTTACAATCATGTTGGCATATGATCTTATTTATTTTTTGAAATAAGATGCTTTAATCTCATCAAGGAAGTTTCCTTTTATTCCTTCTTTGACAAGGGTTTATATCATGAATTCATGTTGACTTTTCTCAAATGATTTGGTTATATCTATTATAAAGATTATACTTTTCCTGTCATAATCGATTTATGTTAAAATCTATATTATTCATTTCAAACTATTATTACAAACTCACATCCTGAGATAAACTTAAATTCATAGCTCAGGTGGAAGATTTGTAATTTTCTTTTTTATGTCAGGTTCATTGAGGTATAATTTATAAATAATAAAATACACTCTTCTTAGGTGTTCGGTTTTATGGGTTTTGACAAGTGTATACAATCACTTAACCACAATCAAAATATAGAATATTTACATCACCCTTTCCAGTTTGTTATGACTTTTTAGTAGTGAATACCCTCTCCAAAACCCCAGCCCCTGGCAATATTGACATGTTTTGTATCCCTATAACCTTGTATTTTCTAGGTTTCCATGTAGAGATATTTTATGGGCTCATCCAATATGCAGTCTTTTGTCACAAACTCTTGAACTTGTGAAAGCATTGGCCTGACTGACTCAGGGTCCTCAAGTCCTTCTTACTCCAACCTCTGCATAAATGTCTAGCTACTCGTGCTGATCGCAGATAACCCCCCATGTATCATCATATTTTGAAACTCATCCATGTTGTTGAATTATCATAATTTCTTTTATATTTCTGAGTAGTATTCCATTGGATGGATGTGCGCTATTTTTTTATTCATGTACCAGTTGACAGATACCTTGCTGTTTCCAGCTTTCAATGAGGTTTTTTTGTTGGTTTGTTTTGTTTTGTTGTTTGTTTGTTTGTTTGTTTCATTTCTCAGGGGCAGATTGAGAAGCGATATGGCTGGGTCATTGGAGATGCATACATTTAGCTCTAAGACCCCGTGAAGATTTGTTCCAAAGTGGCTGTGTCATTTTACAACCCAACAGCAATGTACTGTCATATCCTGTCTATAAATTTCTTTTTAAATGTATGTTTTTACAATAAAAGACTATAGTAAACTCATCTGGTTACACATTTAAACATTTCATGTATAGTTATTTGATCTTCCATATCTGATATTCTTTTGATATCTGAATTCCCAAGAAGTCTAATTTTATCCTTTTTGTTTTTCCCAATTCTTACTTCTACTACTGCCTTGTAAGGCTGCTATTGCTAGTATAATGTTTTAATTGTAGGTTTTTTTGTTTGTTTGTTTTGTTTTGTTTTCCATTTTCCAGACACATTTCTCATTTGCCAGTAACCCAGGCCTGGGATCTCCAAGGCAGCACATTTCCTGAGTTTTAACTTAATGGGACAGTTTGTGTTTTTCCTTCACCTCTAAGGATGAGCCCTGGGCTTAGTCCACAACATGGAGTGATTATCTATAATTCCCCTACCCAATCCCCATACTGCCCATCAACTTTAGCTCATTCTGTTGCTGCTCCTGCCTGTTCTGTTCTCTTCTTCCACATCTTCTTCCCCTTCTTCCTTCCCTTCTTCTTTTTCTGGTCCTTGGAGATTCCCAATAACTCCTCAACCAACAATCCAACTCCCATAGCTGTGAGTGCTTCTGTCTACCATTGAGACTGCACGAGAATGCTCAAAGCAATTTTATTCATAGTAGGAAAAACTTGGAACAATCTACATACCCATCAATGGATAACGGATAAATTCATAAGGGTGTGTTCACAGAATGGAATTCTATACAGCAGTGAAGTTAATAAATCACTGATACATGAATATCAGATACATATGCTGAGTGAGAGAAACCCGATACAAATGGGTTATATTGTATTATTTCATTGCAGGAAATTCCACAAAAGGCAAATCTAATCCACAATGACAATGTAAGAATATTATTACTTTGGGATTACTGGTTGGAGGAAGACAATAGGGTGCCTCCAGTGTTGCAAGAAATATTCTGCATCTCAATCTGGTAGGTGGTTATACAGTATCCAAATAGATTAAAATCCATCAACCTATGCCTTTAAGATTAATGTATTTTACTTATATAGATTATACCTTGATTTAAAGAAAACTATAACCAAAAAGCAAGCAAACAAAATAACTTATGGCGCATAGGCATGTTTATAAAATGACAAATATTTAGCTAAGAAAGTTATGGAAAAAAGTAAAGCACAAAGCTGTATCTTTGCACATTAATACTTGGAACACTCATTAATAGAACCCTTTGAACTTGACTGATTCTCACTGTCTGGATGTGAATTATGTTTCTGTTTATTTTTCTTTCACATCTGAGAATCTTTTAGAGTTGAGTAATTGTGCCTACTCGAGCTGTACAGAAAGTGAAGGAAAGTACAGATATTCCCAGTGGGTGCAAAAATTTGGAAGTCTCCTTTAATTGAAAGTTTGAGCTTTTCAGCCTTATGGAGGCTCATGATATGTTCTGATTCCACATGCTCACTTAGTTTTCTTAAACGGTGTAGACACTGAGGGGGAAGAATTGTTAATCCAAGAAAGAGCTTATCAGAATACCATCTGTTTGGTGCTGTAGAATAGGAGGCACACTTTTATGAGAAAACTTTTTAAATTCTTATACATTCCTCCCTATTGAAACCCACTACTATGTTTCAAGAAGCACCGATGATTAACTAAATCAGAGATTTTTTTTTCAACTTGTATCCATAAGGTATACTGAAATGCAACCAACAGAGGTAAAATCCATAATCAATCATTAAATGAAGCAATGTGATCATTTTGTTAATTAATACCTGACTAAATGCATGCATCACATATGAATCACTCATACAGGTCACCAATAGGTAATGAAAATATAATTAATAACTAACAGAAACAAGCAATCCATCCTACTAGAAACATCAACAGGACTGACTGAACTTGATTTGCTACAATTTGCCCTTTGTTTTTTCTTCCCAGGGTTGTTGGGATTTTTTTCCTGCCACTTTTGAAATTACACCAATGACAAGCCCTTTTTTCCTATTTTCTCCTGAGTTTTCTAGAACAGCCTTCCCTCCTCACATTTTTTTTCGCTGAGAAGCAAATATTCTTCTTCTCAAATTGATAACATTTTCATATGAAAAATCGGGTATGTTTGGCAAACACACCGTTCTGTTACAGATTAGTTTTGATGATCAGGGTTTAGGGTTAGCTACATACATTGAACATTGCTGAAAATGACTTTCACAATGGAAACTGAACT
This sequence comes from Prionailurus viverrinus, assembly GCF_022837055.1. Classification (NCBI taxonomy): domain Eukaryota; kingdom Metazoa; phylum Chordata; class Mammalia; order Carnivora; family Felidae; genus Prionailurus; species Prionailurus viverrinus. Next base: position 56,806,834 of record NC_062563.1, read on the forward strand.
CAGTTTATTTGCAATCCTATACAAACACAGTTAAAGTTGGGCAACAAAGATTAAAAGGGAAAAAAAATCCTTTAGAAAGTATTTCAAAACAAAACTAACTAATAAGGTTTTAAATGGAAAAGAAATAGACATTGTCAATCTGGCCCAAGCCCCAGGATGAAAAGGCCTGGGCTAATCATTGTCCAGTTAATTTATTCATTTTTTCCTCCCAAGTTGTTACTACTTCTGTGTTTTTTTAAATGAAGAAAACATTAAAGAATTACTACTTCTGTTGAAACTTGGTATCTATAGCTTATACCTTGTGATGTTAATTAAAAACAGAATTTTTATGTACTTATCACAAAGGAAATATCATTTCATTAAAATCCAATTAGATTCGGACAATATCTGTAGAGACTACGGAATCACTGCTGTTTGAACACAGCCAGCTTTGTTCTGTTTTCATTACTTGAATAAAAGCAACCACAACAAACAATCAAAGAAAAAACATTATTAATCTCTGAGGTTACAGACACTTGCATGTGGAGGAGTATTTTGTTAGGGAGGCAAACAAGATTTCATGTCTCTGAGAGCACGGTCTAGTTGACCTTATTTCTAACTTTCCTTATTTGTCTCTCCAAGGAAAATAACCTTCAGTCCCAAACATTGATGAGGCCTAGTTCAAAAGTTGTATGAGGGCCATTTCAAAATTAGCAAAAAATTATAAGGCTCTGCACTCATTAAAACACACACACACACACACACACACGCACACACAAGCTAAAACCAGAAACACTTCAACATGTTTGTGGATTTTTACCGCACTCAACCTAGTAAGCTAAGGGTGCATTGAAGAATTGAAAAGTAGACATGTTAGGAACTGACCTTTAGTCTGAGGAATCCAAACAAGCGGACCCGGGGCGATCAGAAGTTAGCTCACTACTCTTGGCAAAGCTCATTGGAAGAAGACTGTACTGAGTTTTTTGTGACAGGCTGAACACCATGCTGGCCACCTATTACGAATTCAGTAAGTACCTCTTTCACAGAGAAAAGTCGTAAACAAGGATTTACTGTAAGTATTTTCGAGAGCTAGAACGGTGTGGTCTGAGGTGCCTCTGGCTCAGAATGGTTGGGGTGTTAGCACAGCTTAACACACACGGCCTGAGTTATACCAGACAAATGAACAAAATGTGTGTAACAGGACGTTCTTCATTTGTAAAATGCCACTAATAACAGAACTTACTTCAGAGAGGACTTGTGTATTAAGGGAGTATAACTTTAAAACATAACTAGAACCCTGTTTGACACACAACATTCAACACACTTGTTACTCTATTATTACCACCATTACTTTAAATTCTGTGGAGATAATGAGACCTTATTTGTGAAGGGAAGTGGGACAAAATAATTATGTGGTTTATAGGATGTTGTGCAAAACATATCAAATAATTAGAATAGCTTGAGAATTTTTTCCTTGAATTATTCAATTTAATAAAACTGCAACTGAGCTTAATATTTCATAATAATGTTATAGTATTCTTAAATACACCCCCTTCAGATGCTTGTTTCACCAAGTTTAAGATGAAAGGCGATTCATTGTATACGTGGGAGATAGTAACGTTTGAGGGATGGATGAATGGAGAAATGTTCAAGTAAATGGAAAGAGATGTAAAAGTTTCTTTTAACTATGTCAGTGAAGTAGGGTCAACGTCAAAATGATCAAATTTCCCTCAAAACGTATGCTCTTAAGATTCTTAAAATTGAACTAAATCTCACTGCTGCATCAAAATAGCTTTTGTGCAACAAAGAAAACTAGCAACAAAACAAGAGGCAATATACTGAGAGGAAGAAGATACTTACAAACGGCGTATCCAACATGGGGTTAATATCCAAAATATATAAAGAACTTCTACAACTGACACCAAAAAACCCAAACAATTGAGTTAAAAATGGGTAGAGGACCTGAATAGGTCCAAATAATTTCCAAAGAAAACATACAGATGACCAAAAGGCACATAAAAAGATGCTGAACATCACTGATCATCAGGGAAATGCCAATTGAAACCACAGCGAGATACCACCTTGTACCTGTTAGAATTGCTGAAATCAAACAGACAAGAAATAATGGGTGTTGTTGAGGATGTGGAGAAAAAGTTACTCTCATGCACTGTTTGAGGGAATATAAGTGGGTGAAGCCACTATGGAAAAGAGTATGGATGTTCCTCTAAAAATATAAATACCATATGATTCAATAATTCCACTACTGGATACTTACCCCCAAAGAGCAAAAACACTAATTTGAAAATATATATGCACCACATGTTTATTGTAGCATTATTTACAAGAGCCAAGATATGAAAACAGCCTAAGTGCGCATGGATAAAGAAGATACTACATATATAATGCATACATATATATATAATTTATATAATGCATATATATTATATATAAATGCATATATAAATATATAATTTATATATAATGTAATGTATATATAATATATATACATTTATATATACATTTATATTATATATAATTTATATATAATTTATATAATTTATAGTATCATATATATATAGTCTCATGTGTGTACACACACACACACACACACACACACGTACACACACACAATGAAATATTGTGCAACCATAAAAAGCCATGAGATCATGCCATTTGTGACAACATGAATGGACCTAGAGGGAATTATGTTTAGTGAAATAAGTCAGACTGAGAAAGACAAGTACCACATGATTTCGTTCATATGCAGAATATAAAAACAAGAAAAAATGAATAAACAAAAAAACAGAATCAGACATGTAAATACAGAGAACAAACTGATGGTTGCCCGAGGGAAGGGGGATGAAGGGGTGGGCAGAATGGAGACAGAATGTGAATCACTATGTTGTACATCTGAAACTAATGTAGCAATGTGTGTCAACCCCATTCAATTAAAAAAAAAAATTTTAAGAAAAAGAAAACATTACTTCAATATATTTTAATTTGTTTTCTTAAAGAATTAGGCTTTTTGCATTTATTTTATTTTATTACTGAAGTATAATTAACATACAGTGTTATATTAGTTTCAGGTGTACAATACAATGATTCAACAATTCTGTACATTGCTCATTGATTGAGTATAACCGTTAGTGAAATCTTTTTTTTTTTTAATTTATATCCAAGTTAGTTAGCGTATAGTGCAACAATTTCAGGAGTAGATTCCTTAATGCCCCTTACCACCCCATTTAGCCCATCCACCCTCCCACAACCGCTGCAGTAATCCTCTGTTCTCCATATTTAAGAGTCTCTTATATAAGTTTTGTCCCCTCCCTGTTTTTATATTATTTTTGCTTCCCTTCCCTTGTGTTCATCTGGTTTGTCTCTTAAACTCCTATGAGTGAAGTCATATGATTTTTGTCTTTCTCTGACTAATTTCACTTAGCATAATGCCCTCCAGTTCCATCCATGTAGTTGCAAATGGTGAGATTTCATTTTTTTTGATTGCCAAGTAATACTCCATTGTGTGTGTATATGTATATATGTATATATCTATCTATATCTATATCTATATCTATATCTATATCTATATCTATATCTATAGATAGATATCTTCTTCTTTATCCATTCATCCGTCGATGGACATTTGGGCTCTTTCCATACTTTGGCTATTGTTGATAGTGCTGCTATAAACATTGGGGTGCAAGTGCCCCCTTCGAAACAGCATCCCTGTATCCCTTGGATAATCACCTAGTAGTGCAATTGCTGGGTCTTAGGGTAGTTCTATTTTTAATTTTTTGAGGAGTGTACTCTTAATCCCCGTTTATCTATTTCGCCCATCCCTCCACCCTGCATTTATTTTAAGTAATGGCCAATTCTGAACTAAAGGTTATTTTCCCCAGACTTTTATAAAATGAAAACCCATAATGTTTTTAGGGACGAAATCATAAGTGAGAATTAAAACTTATTTAAATATCACGAGTCAAAATTTTTTTTGGACTTCTAGTGGTTACTGTACCCATGGAATCATTATGTTACATAAGCACTTATCATGTGCATTACCATCGTGGTCATAAAGTTTTTTCTCCTAGGAGTCTGTGAATTTCTTGAGTTGTTGCTTTCTGGCGGTAGTTTTCATTTGTGTTTCTTTATCCTGGCGCTTACACAGAGCTCAATAATTGTTTATTTAATGGACAACGTACATAATTAAATTTGGTAACATTGACTGTATTAGCCAGTGCTACTCAAACACCATTCCCTCCTTTTGTCTTTGCACCAACATGTAGCTGGGAAACACAACACACTGTAGTCAGTAGGGCGTTTGGGGAGGCGTGTCCCATGGAGTAGTGTACCAGTGGAAATTGTGGGTGTGCTATGGGCATGAAGTATGAAACCCTTCCTTTTCCTCCTTTTCAACTTGCTGACATCCTCGTTTAGGGCAGCATATCCCTAGATGCAATGAACTGTTGCACCCATTAGGGTCCCCACCTGCTTGATAACTTCACCTCTAGCCATTGCAACTGGCCTACTAGTCAATACCGAAACCAGTATCCATTGCCTTTGACAATGTGGCTCCCTCCTAGAAATGCAGTTTTGGTTCTTCTTGACTGTTCTATAGTCTCCCTGTTCTTCAAAGCACATTGCAAACACTGCCCCATGGAATGAGCCATGACGAGCAAGCAACAGAACCACTTGAATTCTTAGAATACTTTGTATGTCTTCAAACAAACTAGACATCTCGCTTAACAAAGTTGAAGTTATTTGTGTTTGTAGATTTTTATTCCTTTCTCAACTGTGAAATCTGAGGACGAGTTTATTCCTGGTGTACAAAGTAATATGCATAGTTGAAGGAACACATTTACTGATGATATAGAATATGGAAAAGTATTTGTAAACTTCATTTACCTGTGCTTCTGAAGTGAACAGTCCATTTCAAGTTTTTGATTTCTTAAAGTCTGTGTAGAAATAATAAACTTAAAAAATAGCTAATGAGGCGGTGCCTGGGTGGCTCAGTCGGTTGAGTCTCAGACTTCAGCTCAGGTCATGATCTCGCAGTTCATGAGTTTGAGCCCCACATCAGGCTCTATGCCAACAGCTCAGAACCTGGAGCCTGCTTCAGATTATGTTTCTCCCTCTCTCTGCCCCTCCCCTGCTCACCATCTCTCTCCCTCTCTCTCTCTCTCTCTCAAAAATAAATAAATATTTTAAAAAAAACATTAAAAAAATAGCTAATGGATTTCAGTGCTATGGAATCTCACATTTTATCTTTTTCAACTGCCCAGGTTTTTATAAAGGAATGAACACCAGGATTTTAAGTGGTTAACTCAACCGTGCGTAAGTGGCATTGTAAGTTAAATATGTAAACATATTAGTAAACAAACAAACGTGGCCCTCCTTATCATGGAATGTAGACTCCTGGAAAAGCAGTGTACAATTGTCAGAAATGCCATGGAGGAAGAGGACAGGTGGCCAAGAAACACACAGCAATGAATGTTGACTTTGGACACAAAGGAGACTTCTCCGAGGAAGGAACAGACATCCTACCTGAGACTCAAAGAACGAAAACGAGTCAAGTGGCAGAAGGCAAAGGGGGAAAGACAACCCATTCTTATTGTGGAATTGTAATTAAATAAGGGCTTGAACCGTGGGAAGTTATTCTTTTGCATCAAGACAGAACGCAGCCCAACGCATTTTGACAGATTTTCCCCACTGCCATAGCAATATTCATAGCAGATTAGCAATATAGAGTGGTTTTCCATAAAATGTCAACACTTCTCATTACGGTGTGTTTAACAATGAAATCTCACTCAAGAAAAATATTGTGACTTAGATCTCTAAGGTAAATATTATGAAATGAGAACTAATGGTTGTTGAATGAAAGTACGGCGGCATCGTATTTTTGTTCCGCTAGCGGGCTCCCTTAGAACCGCATTTCACTATCAATTTACATTCTGCAGGACTGAAAAGTCACTGATAGTTTTCATAAGTGTTCCTACCTGATAACTTGATTACAACGACATTCATTTTTTTGGCATCACTGTGAAAAATGTGAAAGCCCCGCAATAATAATAAAAAACAAGGAAATAATGATGAATTTCCAGAAATTTACTTTGTGAAAATGCCTCTGGGTAGGGAAAGAGGAAAGGAAAGAAATTTGTTTTCGAATAGGTCCACATTAATCATTTAAATAATTTTTACAAGTGTATAACATGGCATGTGATTAAGCCAAAATCGATACAATTAAAAATTCAAGGTTTCTTCTTATGCTTAACTTACTCAAAAAAAAAAAAAATTCCAGGAAAGTCATACAATAATAAAGTGGCATGAAAATAAAATTTAATACTGCACTACACCTTTCTCTGAGAACTGAAGACTTTAGCTTAAAATAAGCAATTATAATGGATAAAGTTTAAACGACAGCGGGATTTTTAATATTGGCCTACGGGATCCGTTGTCCTTAAATGGATAGTGTATCCAGGGTGCATGTATGCCCAGAAATGTAGCTGCTGGGTCATAGGGCTTGTGTGTGTTCAATGTCACTAAGACACATATTTTTCAAAGTGGTTGTACCAAGGGGCCCTCCTGCCAGCTACCTATGAAAGTTTGTTTCTCAGGGCTCCTGGGTGGCTCAGTCAGTTAAGTGTGCAGCCCTTGATGTTGGCTCAGGTCATGATCTCATGGTTCCTGGGAACAAGCCCCACATCAGGTCCCCACTGACAGTGCAGAGCTTGCTTGGGATTCTTTCTCTCCCTCTCTCTTTTTTCCCTCACTCCCAAATAAATAAGTAAACATTTCTTAACAAGTCTCTGTCTCTCCACATTCTTTCCCACACCTACTGTCGTCCGATTTCGCAATATTTGCCAGTCTGGTTGGTGTAAAATGTTATCCCAATCTGTATTTAATATGCATCAACTGGATTACTAACAAAACTAATCTTGTTTGAATATGTGTATTGCCTGTGGATGTGTGTTCTTACCTGAAATGACTCTTCTTGAACCATCGATTTGATGCAAAGAATTTTTTATTGTGGTTTTTAAAAAATACATTCTAATTATTAAACCTATAAAACATCCATACATTACATCTGTTGCAAGCACAGTCTCAGTGTTTGTCTTGTTTTATTGCTCTCTGCATTTTTTTGATACTAAAAAAGACTTTTTACTTTTACTATGGTTGAATTATTCAATCTTGTACTTAGATCGGTTTTGCTTATTATGTTCTCTTGAAAAAAAAATCCTTACCCAGGTCACTATCAAGCTCTTTTTCTATATATTCTTTCAAAATGTGTGAAAGTTAGCTTTCTACATTTGTTTTACTCCGTCTTTAATTTAATTCTGTGTGTAGCATGAGGTAGGGATCTATTTTTATTGTTAGTATGGGTAGCCAAATACTCATCTCAATTTACTGAACAGCCATCTTTTCTCCTCATTAGAAATTTCACTTCCCTCATATATATCAAGTTCCCATGTATATGTGGTCTGTTTTCCCCTTTCTGCCAAGTTCACCCGCTAAAGACATCACCCTTCTGGTTCCAACTTTATCAACAGATTTCTTCTTTGGTCTTTCATCGTGCAAGATCTTTGGCTTAGTCTCATGACCCCACACATTCAGATGAGCTGGCCATTCAGATGAGTCTCCCAGGTTCAATGGATGTGCTCAGAAAAGTCTGAGGTCAGTTTATCCCAACAATTCACGCTCTCTGCCTCCAATCATTTTTTGTTGATCTCTAACCATGTTTTAAAAATACAGGCTTTTAAACGTCTTAGGTTTCTTGGAAGATGCTTTCCCACAAAGAGTATAAAATTTTCAGAAGCATCCACTCCTTGCTTAAATGGTGACTGTGTAAGTAAATGTTCATTCTTTAGTTGCTATATACGATATGGATTATGATAGCACTTAAAACTAACAATCATATCTTACTTGAGAAAAATATCACGGTTTATCATTCCGTGGGATTAAAATGACACAGGAACTAATGTTGTTAAAGTATTTAGCCTATTTCTAAGGATAAACATTTTAGGAATTCACTAAATGGTGGTCACAGTGACACATTACATATTATTATTATTAATAATAATTAGAAATTATTTTCTAGGATTATGGAAGCCTTAGAAAAATGTGAAAAGCTCTCTTGAGCTTTACTGTATAAACTTTTGAAATAGCCACCGACCTCCCTAAATAAATTATTATACAATTAATAAGCAAGAGGTGACTTCAGGAACTTTCTTTCAAATGCTATAAAATCAATCTTTATTTTCCATTAGGAAAAGATATGCTACGGACTAATCAGTTATGAAAAGACCTGAATATTTCAGCAAACACATAAACATCTTCATTTAAACCCTTATAATATACGATTTTTATCAGCCAACCTGCTTCTCTGCCTCTAGGCGTGTGTTGTTTCAACAGAGCAGTGATGTTTCAAATGGGCAAAACTGACCAGGTCACTTACTGGTCATATCTCACAGCTCAGCTCGGCTCCCCCTGCTGCTCCCTCCCTCCAGAAAACTCCTCACTCAGGGAGTGAAGATGACAGGTCTGCTCTTTGAATAGTCCCGAAAGTATAATCCTCAAACTTTATCATGCACGAAGAACAATGGTGGTATTTGTCAATAGTGCAGACGCTCAGGTCCAGCTCCCAGAAAATATCACTTGGAAGGAGAGGGGTAGAGAGAGGAATCGACATGTTTTCAAGTAGGCTAAGTCTACGGAATCTGAATCCATTTCGTTTAAGCATCATACCTTGGAATTGCCTGGCCAATGAAAGCCCATAACCCTGAAACAGCAGGTTATCCTATAGGACAATTAGATACTGTCCAGGTCGGTATCTGCCTTGGCCTCCCCCAGTCAAAAATTTTGAATTAAATTCCTTCTCATGTTACAAGAGATTCTTTACAACATAAGACATTTCCTGCTGCTATTTTTCTTTTGCATCTTTCCCAACAGCTTTTCATCATTTGCCATTCCTAGAATGGCAACTTTTTATTCTTTTTTTTTTTAAATTGTTATTTAAATTCTGGTTAGTTAACATATAGTGAAATGTGAGTTTCAGGAGTAGACTTTAGTGATTCATCACTCAAAAACTATACCCAGTGCTCATCACAAGTGCCCTCCCCCATTTAGCCCATCCCCCCCCCCACCTCCCTCCATCAACCCTCAGTTTGTTCTCCATCATAAGAGTCTCTTACGGTTTGTTACCTTCTCCCTTTTTTTCCTTTTCTCTTTTCTTTTCTTTCTTTCCCTTTTTCCTTTTTTCCCTTTCACATATGTTCATCTGTAGATTTTTAGTCCTTGAATATCCTTTTTGCTCTCTTTTCCCATCTGAGTGACTCATTTCCATATTTCAGATAAAAAAGTCAGCATTTTATCATCTGGTCTAGAAGGTCAACTTTCCTTCATTAGGCAGAGGAAAGTTATCTTTCATCTATTCATACTATATTGTATTCTCAACATCTATTTTCTTCCCTCCCTCATACGTGATAAAGTATTCAAAATATATTTACATATGTTATTATTATTACCAAGATCAACAAAATGTCTGTCATAGAGGATGCTCTTAATAAATATTTGTTAAATTAATTATGGCCCAAATATTATCTAGGCTCACCTTGCTTGCTCTTTCAGATCTAGATAATGTTGAAATATAATGCCTTTTCCAAAATTTCTTTCCATTTCCTGGAATTTTATAATCTGAAAGTCTTTGCTGTCTCTGAGTTCCCTCCTAGGATGAAGTAGTTATTTCTGCCCCTCTTCTTCAAAGTGTACTGTTCTCATTGTATCCCATCACCCCAGATGTGGACTCACCTTCTTTATTTGATTTATATACACATACAATGCGCGCGCACACACACACACACACACACACATACACACACACCCCTAAAAGGCCTTTGTATGGCTACCAGGCTTTGGTAAGTACTTGAGGAATACTTGGAATTACCTTAAATAACTCTAACAAAGTGAAAGTCTTGTATACCATCCCAACTCCCAAAAGTGACTTCCGGGAAAATCATATTTATTACAATAATCATGTAGTGCCCTTTGCCTCTGCTCCATTTCGCTGGATCCCCTCTCTTTCACCCTCTCAGTATCTTTCCTCTTGCCTTTCCTCTTGCATTTCTCCAAAGAATGCTGACTTCTTAGTCTAATTAGCTACCCCTAGTCCTTACATTGAAGCTCACCTTCAATTTTCACATAACCTACTGTTTACAATAATGCTAGCATATATGCTGTAGTTTGAATATCTGTGTCCCCTCAAATTCATATGTTGAAATCCTAACCTCCAAAGATAATAGTATTAGGAAGTAAGACCTCTGGGACGTGCTTAGGTCATGGGGGTGGAGCCCTCACGAACAGGATTAGTGCCTTATAAAAGAAATGTCAAGTTGATGGGTAGCCCCTTCCATTTTGTGAGGACCCAGAAATGAGGAGCCGACCATGAAGGTGGAAGAAGGAAGAAGGCTTTCACCAGAACACCATGCTGACACCTTAATCTTGGACTTCCCAACTTCCAGAATCGGGATAAATACATATATAAATATATATACATATATTATACATTTTATATATGTTATATATTATATATAATATTATTATATATAATATATTAACATATATTATGTATGTGTTATATATTGTTAAATATATGTATATATATATACATATACATATATATATATATATATATATATATATATATATATATAGTTACTGCAGTCTCAAAGAAAATATATTTGCTTATACTGGATATTGATATTCCAGGCACATTCTAAGCATAATAACACATAACCCTTAGATATTTCTCATAAAAATATTCTGACATAGTCTCTTACCTTCCCATTTTGCAGAAAAGAAACCAAGTGACCTGCCCAAGGGCACAAAACTACAAGGGCAGAGCTTAGACTTGAAGCCCAGGCTTCATTCCCTTCCTGACATACTTCCCTTCCCTTCTTGCTCTGTTCCTAGAGTGATGTCACTGGGGCCCCTCCACGTAACTTGCCAGGTCCATGTGATATGTTGGGATTCTGGGGCCTCCAAGGATTGTCTCCTCCCTATCTGCTGACTTACTACTTTATGTAATCACCCTCTAATGCCCTGCTTCCCTACTGTCTCCCTCGTCTTGACCCTTTTAAGTAAAAGCCCTGCCCATTGGTGATTTTGTCTTATGCAGTCATGGCTGCTGGCCAGGCCTTCCTTCTGTCATTACTCCTTATATGAACCTTTGTAATGTTATCATCCCTGATAATTTTGCCTGCTTTGGAGTGTTGTAGAACGCATGAACTCATTGCAACGATTCACTGCCTTTTCTCACTTCAGATATCACTGCATCACCACCTTGGGATTTTGACAAAGTCTCAACAACAGTTGAGGCTTAAAGGCCAAATTCGGGGCATGATCGAGATCTGGCTGTCAGAGGAAGCCTATATTTGTCACTGCAACGACAGATTCTACTATCCCACCGGCTAGCTAGCTATTCCTTCTGTGTTTCAGCGTTTCATTCTCTCATGCTTCTGACTCTGCAGACTCTCCATTAACATACGAGGTTGTCTTATATTTATCCTAAAAGAGAACCATCTGTATTCTCTTTATCTTCCCAAATGTTCGACAGTGGAATGTTACATTAACTCTTTAATGTTTATTTATTTATTTTGAGAGAGACAGAGAGAGGGAATGAGCAAGGAAGGGACAGAGAGAGAAAGAGAGAGAGAATATCACGGGCAGACTCCATGCCGTCATTGCAGAGCAAAACTCAGGGCTCAGACTCACAAACCCTGAGATCCTGACTTGAGTCAAAATCAAGGGTCAGGTGCTAAACTGACTGAGCCACCCAGGCACCCCGGAACATTACATTCATTTAAACTCGCATAATTAAACGTGTCTTCCTTTTGACGGGTTGATATTTTAATTCAAAAAATCATTAAACCCATGTTGAGCTCAGCCTTTGGCAAAAGTCAACTTCAGCATATATTTCTCTTTGAGGTCCACAATCAGACCTATTTCTGAAGCTCAGAACCCACATATCTCCCTGGTGTTTGTGCCAGTGAAACTAACCTAACATGTCACATTTCCTTCTACTGACTGGGCAGGAATGAATGGCCTCAAGGAAACATTTAAGCAAAAGTTAACTGCAGACACACTGGAGAGGGGAAATAAGAATTCAGAAGGAAAGTGACTTAGAAGGACAACAGATGGAACGGGCAGCTGATGCAGTGAAAAAGGAAGCTCCGAGAAAGACCTAGAACAGCCTGAACACAAGGAGAAGGAACAATCCCTGATTTAGCAAGTTGTCCAAGCCCAAAACTCACATCTACTGAACAAATGAAAACTATTACTTCCCATTACTGTACGAAGCAAATACACAAACAACAAATAAAGCAAAGCAAACGGATCTTCTACAAGAAATTGCATCTGTCCAACCAGTGAAAGAAAAGGGAACCGTGGATGGCCTAAAAAAATAGAATAAAAATTGTACTTGGTGAAAAGTTCGCCTGGCGGAGGGCCCAAGAACACAGCCGCTGTAGCCGGGCGGCCTGGGTTCAAGCGAGATTCTGTTACATAGTGGTTGTTTTATTTGGGGGCAAGTCACTTGACCTCCACAGTGTCAATTTTGTCATCTGTAAAAGAGGGATAATCAGAGTCCCTCTCTTTTAGGTTTGTTATAGTTAAACGAGTTATTATTATAATCACTTTAGAACAGTGCATTTTTATCATAATCACATGCAGAAGAATGCAACATATGTTTCCAAAGGAGCCACATCTAGTTTATGGACCCTCCCTACAGACTAACGCCACTTGAATTCCTCAGGATTACTGGGAGACGGGAAAAGAGACAATATATTCTGAAACATGAATGGAAACTTTCAAAAATTGGGCAGATGTAGTAATGTTGTCTTAGAAAAAGGATTAAGCCATATCATGCATTTCTTCCTTTTTCTTCCCTGATAGCACAGCTGGAACAAAGAAAATCCTATTATGCAATATTTTAAGTTGCACCTTTTTAAAGGAAAATTTAAAAGCCATGTATGACTGAGGCAGGAAGGCTGCATATTTTCAAACAAAATAGTGTTAAAGCCTAGAGGTTGATTTCCCCCCCCCACCTATTAAAGCAAAACCATTCTAAAGTATACTATTTTAAGGTAGCGTTTTACATAATAAATCCTGAACTGCTCCATTAAGGTTCTGTATGCTAAATAATCTTTCACTTTCAGTTACTCACACCAATCAGAGGTAGAAAAGCACATCTTCAACTCTATTTCCCTAACAGTGGGAGAGAAGCAATTGAAGCCTCCGTGATGTTTTCTATCACTTACAAGATGAACTTTAATTGTTTCCAGGTTTCACATCACTTTCAATTTCATAAGTAGCAAGAGTCGCAAACAAGGTTAAATCTAGATAAAATGATGCAGCTCATAATCTGAATTTTAAAAGAAATAGAAAGACAAAACACATCCTGGCCATGTATATAATGCTTTGTTTAAAAGATGTGGATTGTCAGAGAGAGAGAGAGAGAGGGAGAGAGAGAGAGAGAGAGAGAGATGCAAATTATCACAATAGCGGCTTTTACAGTTCTCCTTTTCACTGAAGGTATAGAGGCTGCATGAATTAATGAATAAGCAGATATACACATAATTATCGAATTCCAGGGAAATTGAATAGAAAAAAATGCATATCAGATGCACCATCAGATAGTTTCCTAGGTTCTTGTAATGGATAGTTACAGGAATTAAATAAGTGTTTGTTGACAAGAATCTCCATAAATATAAAAATGGGGGGAAAAGCAGCTTCCAGAATACCTACGACAACTATTCATGCACTGAAATATCATTACTTGCTGTGTTTAATGCATCCCAGAGTCCTTTTTATCAATGACTGCAATTCCCAGAAAATGGTTATAACTTCAAGCCTTAACAACTGAATATTTGGTTAATACAGAAAATATATTAGAGTCACATCAACATATGTATAAATTATATTTATGGAAGAGAGATGTACCTCTGTACGTATTTGAAAGTAAGATATGATAAAATCTTTCTCTTGATAAAATCTCTCTTATTTTCTGGGTAATCAGACTGAAACTTTCAGAGACCACGTTCTAATGAACATGAACAGAAACAAGAACATGGCACAGGACAGGTGCCTGGAATATGTCTAAAAGTCAGAGCCTCCAAATTTAGCTGAGAGGTACCTGAGAATTAACTCAGTGGACTCTCCTTCACATCTACAGGCTCCCAAAGGAATAAAGGAATGTTGAACCTAGAATAGCCTTTAAACTAACCTGATTTCCCGTCCAAGCAAACTGAGATCAGAAGAGGTTAAATAATCTCCCAGCTCAAAATAGGGTGTCAATGATAGAGATTCTGCTGCTGTAATTTATAACATGAGATCCTATGCCTGGTAGAGAGGCTGACAAAACAGATATTGAAGGGCATTTAGTCAATAAGAAAAACAAAAAGAATCAGTCCATATTGAGGTTGGGAGAGTCCGTGAATTTCAAACTTAACTAAGAATTTTACTTTGATTAAAAAGCTACTTTGTATATATACGGTAACAAAATGGTTCTTTCTACATGTGTTCAAACAGATCTTTGTGGAACAAAGAGCTCCTCCCATCATGGCTCACTGAAATGCTCAAGGCTCCACCGCCCAACAAATAACCAAACATGCTGTCTAGTCTCATTCTCACTACAATTGCTTAAGAGTTAATCAATGCATGGGGCGCCTCACTTGGTTAAGCATCTGACTTCTCCGGTCATGACCTCACCGTCCGTGGTTTCAAGCCCCGCATCTGGCTCTGTGCTGACAACTCAGAGCCCGGAGCCTGCTTTGGATTCTGTGTCTCCCCCTCTCTCTCTGACCCTTCCCTGTTCACGCTCTCTCTCTCTCTCAAAAATAAAGATTTAAAAAAAAAAAAAAAGAGTGAATCAATGCAACTGGGCAAGAAAAATTGTAAAGAGGTCCAAAAGCATAATGGTTAAGAGTAAGCACCCTGGAATCAGATCGATTCAGACTAAGTTCCTGGCTTCAACTTTTACGGACTCGTATAATCTTGGGTGAGTTGCTTAACTTTTCTGAACTGTAGCAACTCGTCTGTGAAATGGAGATGAAACACCTCAATTCATGGAACTGATGGAAACCCCCAAACTAAAATACACGCGTGCTTATTATTACCATTACCACTCTTTCAATTTATCTTTTTCTAAAAAAAAATTAATGTTTATTTATTTTTGAGAGAGAGACAGAGAAGCACAGAGCTTGAGAGGGAAAGGGCCAGAGAGAGAAGGAGACACAGAATCCGAAGCAGGCTCCAGGCTGTGAGCTGTCAGCACAGAGCCCGATGCGGGGCTCAAACTCATGAACCGCGAGATCATGACCTGAGCCAAAGTCCGACGCTTACTGACTGAGCCACCCAAGCACCCCTCTTTCAATTTATCTTAATATTCACTATCAAAGATGGAAAAGGCAAAATTATTATCATTTGCATCCATCTCCTTAGAAAACAAGAGAGAATGGATTGCAGCACATTTGTTTATTTGTTTGTTTATTTCTTTATTTTAATTCATTTTTGTAGATTTTTTTACGTTTATATATATATATTTTTGATAGACTGAGAGAGACAGAGCACAAGTGGGGGAGGGGCAGAGAGGGAGACATAGAATCCAAAGCAGGCTCCAGGCTCTGAGCTGTCAGCACAGAGCCCAATGCGGGGCTCGAACTCGCAAATCACAAGATCATTCATGACCTGAGCCGAAGTTGGACGCTTAACCGACTGAACCACCCAGGCGCCCCATCATTTTTGTAGCTTCTGATCGGTGTGTGTCTGCATGTTTGCAAAACCATTTCATCAAGTCACAACTGACATACAAAAATATGTGCATAATTAAGGTACACAATTTGATGAATTTGGAGGTAAGTATACACCCATGACACCATCACCACAAAGGTCAGAATCATAACTACAACCACCAAAAGTTTCCTCCCACCTATTTCTTTCTTTCTTTTCTTTCTTTCTTTCTTTCTTTTTATTTCTTTCTTTCTTCTTTCTTTCTTCCTTTCTTTTTTCTTTCTTTCTTTCTTTCTTTCTTCCTTTCTATTTAGTGGTAAGAGCACTTAACATAGGACCTAGCTTCTTAGAAAATATTTAAGTACACGATACAATATTGTTATCTATAGTCACAGATGTCCAGAACCTTAGATGTCCAGAACTTAATCACTTTGTGTAGGGGCGCCTGGCTGGCTCAGTCGGCTAAGCGTCTGACTTTGGTGCAGCTCATGCTCTTGCGGTTCATGAGTTTGAGCCCAGCATCAGGCTTTCTGCTGTCAGTGCAAAGCCCACTTGGGATCCTCTGTCCTGCTTTCCCTCTGCACCACCCCCCAAAATAAATAAAAACATTTTAAAAAATAACTTAAAACAAAAATCCTCTTGCATAACTAAAGCTTTCTAGGCTTTGACCAACACCTCCTCCACATCCCTCCTCTGCCCAGCCCACCCTTCTGTTTGCTGCGTCTTTGAGTGGAACAATTTTAGATTTCACATAAAAGTGGGCTCTTTAGGGATTTGTCCGGTGTATCGCTTATTTCACTTAGTACAACGTTCTCCAGGCCCATCCATGTTGTAGTGAACGGAAATAGTTCCTTCTTGTTTGAGGCTGAATAACACTCGGTACATATACCACATTTTCTTTATCCATTCAACATCGATTGAGGATCTTTTCATACTTGGCTATTGAGAATAATGCTACAATGGACATGGGAGTGCAGGTATCTCTTCAGGATCCCGATTCCAATTTCTTTGGATTTGGACCCAGAAGTGGGATTACCAGATCAACCACCATTGGAACGGTATTGGCTGGTGTTTCTCCATTTGTTGCTTTCCCCAAGGTCTACTCGTGGCGATCCTCTGGTCACATCTGTGCTTTTGACTGACGCCACTGACTCCCTCACGTAGGTGTCCCTGCCCTCCAGTTGCTGGCTGGGATTATCGACGGGAAGTACTGGCAAGAGACTGAAAGACCCAAAGGAAGAAAGGCCAGGATATACACCCCATTCCCTCAGCTGTGCTTCTAGTGTAGCTGCGGCTGTCCTTAATGCTTCTGAAAGGCAGACCTTTGTTCATGGCTCCCAGTGCTTTCTGGGCTTTCTGTCCTCTTATCCCCGCAGGCTAAGTAAGTGGTGGTAATGGTCTCTCCGTGCCCCTAGTCCCTGTGTCCTTCCCCATCTTTTTGGGCTTCCTTCCCTTAACCTTGCTCATTTTTTATAGTCACAATTCCATCAAACTGTCGTCACTAAACTCTTTGAGCATGCCTTCTCTTTTTTGCTGGAATTTTGAAGGATAAAATGATCGATTGCAAAATAAATGAGTCCTATATAAATAACAAGTTGCCTTTTAGAGAAATTTAAAGGGAAAGACAGAGACAATGAGCAAAACAATCCAGAATATACCTACTTTTATAAGGACGTTTGCTTTTATAGGATAGAAGTGTGTAAATACAAGCATTATCGTACAATGGTGTAGACATAAAAGTTTTACTGAGGATCATCGTAGTGGAAATCTATAAGCTCCAGGAAGGTCCTGTTCTGTGAGGTTTGCTTCAGTGCCTTAGCATAAGATGTCCCACATTGCAAATATGCAATAATTATTATTTTAACTACATACTTCACCTTAAATAAGAAGAATAGCATACCATGCTCCTGAATAATAATAATGTTTATGTCTGTGTGCATATGATCTTTGTGTGTGTGTGCAAATGCATTTTCCATAGACGGCTGCCACAAAAAAATTGCTGTTGCATATACATTTTTATAATGGGACATTGCCTGTTCTCCGGAATGAAATGGAATCTATTTATCCGTACCCTTGAATCTGGTTCCGTGATTGCATTGGCCGGTAGAGTATGACCAAAGTCACAGAGTGTCATTTCTGGCCTTAACCATTGACTGGCTTGGCAAGTTGTGTTTCCTGCCTCATGAAAGCCTTGTAACTACTCCGAGGCTGTCATGTGGTGCAATTTCTAAGCCACGTGGAAATCTCTGGAGCATGAGACACTGTGGGGTATGACAGGAAATGAAGCCAAGAAACAGGAAGCACCAGACGAGTGAGGGAGGAAGACATCTTGCTGCCGGACCCTCCAGTAGTAGCCACCCAAGCTAATGCCACATGAAGTACAGACAAACCAACTGGCTGAGCCCTTTCCCAATCTCTGACTTACAAAATCATGAGTAACGCCTACTTGATGGCACTGGCTATTTTATGTGGCACCCCGGACTAAATTGTGTGCCTGTGTGCACGTGTGTGCATAATATGATAAAATGACCTTTTCAAAGGATGGAGTTTGTAGTAAAATTATTAAAACAAGGAGCCAAAGAACTCAAAGTAAAGATCGTTATTTACCTCACATCTTACAAAGTAATTTCCAGACGCTTCTAAGATGGAAATGTTTTAAATCTCGCAGAATTACTGGAATACATTATAGAGGAGTATTTATGTAATGACTGAAAACTTCCCGGATGTGACACAGAAGCTGATAACAGGAAAACAAAATAAATGTTGCAAATTTTAGTTACACTAAATACCACATGAAAAGCTAAAGATACAAAGAAGCCAGGAAGGGATGTCTAGGTGACTCAGATGGTTGTGTGTCTTATTCTTGATTTCAGCTCAGATCATGATCCCAGGGTTGTGGGATCGAGCCCCACCTCAGGCTCTGTGCTAGCCATGGAGCCTTCTTGAAATTCTCTCTCCCTCCCTCCCTCTCCCTCTGCCTTCCCCACTTGTGCTCCCGCTTTCTCATCCTCTCTCTCTCTCTCTCTCTCTCTCAATAAACAAACAAACAAACAAACTGGGATTATGTATTACAAAAAATGGGTTAATATTCCAAAAATATGAAAAGCTCTTAAAAGAAATTGAAATGATGAATACTCCTTACTTCCTCCCCCCCCCACACACACACAAAAGACCAAGTGAGTAAAGGGTAAATTTACTAATAACTACAAAAAAAAAAGATAAATAAGAAAATATGTTTGTCTTCACTAACAATACAAATGCAAATCAAAATAAAATATGATACTATATTTCCTCCTATAAACTTGGTCAACATGAAAAGGAAAGTAATTCTGCTACGGGTCAGAAAAGCCAAAATGATTTTCTCAAAAGAAAAGTAAAAATGACACAGCAAGAAAAAAATATGCAGGTATGTTTTGCAGAGCCCAGGTTTTGTCTTGTTCTTTGTTTCTATGAAATACTCTCGCATTATTTTTTCCTTAATGCTTATTTATTTATTTTTCAGAGAGAGAGGTAGAGAGCAGGCAGGACAAAGAGAGAGGGAGACAGAATCCCAAGCAGGCCCCATACTGTCAGCACAGAGCCAGATGCCGGGCTTGAACTCACGAACCGGGAGATGGTAACCTGAACCCAAACCAAGAGGTGGATGCTTAGCCAGCTGAGCCACCCACGCACCCCAATACTTTCACATTCTCAAAGATAACTCCCCATTTTTAGTTAAGCTGATTTGAGTTGGATTTCCATCACTTGCAAGCAAGGGTGACGGTGGTAATAATAACAAAATGATCTCTTCCAGTCTAGACAAAGAATAAAGGATCACCCAAAACAAAAAAATGCTTTAAACCCATAAACTCATTTATAATTGATCAAAACATCTCCATGGGTTTGAGCAGCTTGATTTGCCCGCCATGCAGAGGGACCTAAACAGGGGAGTAAACGGGAGAAATAGAGGGCAAACAGAGGACATTATTGTCTTGTTTTTACTAAGTAGTGAGTTTTTTCCCAGCGAGGTGTGGGTGCTGGCCTCATCTCAAAGTGTTCCAAATGAGCTGGTGGGTGAGTTCACAGTGATTGAAATGCCGGCTGCAGAAGTATTTCAAAAGTCTGTGTCAGTGGGCAAAAAAATTGACATGTGAACTTCCAAAAAGATAAATAGAAAGAAACGTCTTTAAATAAAGTTGTTCAGTCTCTACATAAAGAGTGTAAATGACCTATGAATCATTTTCTGCAGACATCAGCCCAGCAGGCTTCACAGGGAAAGGCTTTAAAACCACCTCACGGTGTTACCTTGGCATAAATCCAAGGTACACAAAGGTGACTTAGTAGCGGAAACTCCTGAGGAGGGTGGTTACAACTATAAGTCACTGGGCGCATCCCCGGAACAACGTTGCTGATAAATTGCTCCTTGAAGTTTAACTATAGTATTGATACAGCATTCCAGTGTTTGACTGCACAAGTGAATCTCACAGGAAGCGCTTGTGAATATCAATAGAAAATGTTGCATGCATGTGTGTTTTTTAAAATGTATTTCCCTTTGTACATGATATCTTTGTTAGTGTTACTTCAACATAACCTGTGGATAAAAAAGCCTAAGCCAGAGCGTCTTTCTCTAAGAAACACTGAAAATGGATGCTCATCTATGTCGTACTGATATAAATGAGGCAGAAACATGGCCATGTGATCTGGTTAAGTATTCCTGTCTTTCTTTTTTTTTTTTGTAATGCTTACTTATTTTTGAGAGAGAAAGAACAATGTGCATGAGAGGGGGAAGGGCAGAAAGAGAGAGGAGAACAGAAGATCCGAAGAGGGCTCTGTGCTGACAGCAGAGAGCCCGATGTGGGGCTCAAACTCATGAACCGCGAGATCATGACCTGAGCTGAAGTCAGATGCTTAACCCACTGAGCCACCCGAGCACCTCAAGTATTCCTGTCTTTTGAAGTGAGGAGTAGTAAGTAGCTCTTTGGGGTTGTTTTCAAAAAACTAATATACGAGTGTTGTTTAAAAAGGAAAATAGTACGAAGAAGCTGCAAATGAAATATCAGTTTTCTGCTTTCCTAGTCTCCGTTATACTCTCTCCAGGGTAATCTATTTAAAGTCTTTTAGGTGTTCCTCATGATATTTATATAGTACTTACATGCTTATACCACTATTTATTTACCTACCTGTTCCATTCAATCATGGAAATCACTACCTCCTATCTTCCACAAACGCTACCAGACTAAATCTGCTTAAATTGATATTCACCTTTATGATGAATATGTATTTTCATGGCAACACCAAATAACTGCACTTATCATGAACTTGCACAAATTCTGTGACTCTGAAATTCTTCTCATTTATTTGCAACACATCACACAAGACTCTCCATCTCCTCATTCCTATGAGAATTTTCTCTAGAGCTTTCCATCTTGCTCCAAGGTGCCCGGTCACTTTGCTTGCCTGCTGCCAACTACTATTGGAACTTTTTTGGCTGACATTTTGGAAAATTCTTTCTCCTTTCTCCTGAGTTGAAAGAATCTCATGGTTTGGTTTTGTTTTGTTTTGTTTTGTTTTTCTATTTCTTGATCTTTCGGGTGGAAGAAGTCTTTCAGTTGTTTGTTAAGAAAGAATTCACAGTGGATTTTTTTTCCGTTTGAAGTCTCAAAAGGGTTTATCCTGTCTTCATAATTACATAACAGTTAATCTGGTGATACAATTATAGGTTAAAATTCATTTTCCCTCAGGATTTTGAAAATGTTTTAGTTCATCTCTTGGCTTCTTGTGGCGCTTTGGAGGAATTTGGTGCCCTTAAGGTTCTTTGCCCTTTGTATATGACATTTATTTTTCCGTTGAAATTTTTTCCTTATTTTTAGTTTATCTGACAGTTTCTTATATTTTACTATGAATGCACCTTAGTGAAAATACGTTTCTTCCCTATGCCAAGGACTCAGTGGACACTTTCGATCTAGAAGCAAGTGTACTGTGAAATGTCCCTGATTTCATTCCTTGCAAACCTTTTCCCTCGGGATTCTCTGGTCTCTGAAAAACCATTAGCCATTTTCTTTTCTTTTCTAAAGCACTCTCTTCTATTATCAATCTTCACCTTAACTTTTGTTCTATGTTCTGGAATATTTAATTGACTTCCCCTTCAAGCTGTTCTAGTCCTTTTTAGAATTCATCATATTTATTCCCATGAGCTCATTCCAAACCCTGTCTATCACCTCCCGTTCATATTTTAGAAATGGAATAATACCTTATCCTATTACTCTGAGAATATTGTAGGTTTTTAAAAGCATTTTCTCATATTCTGAACATGTCTTTTAACTTGCTATACATGTATCTCTCATTCTACATATCCCTACCTTGTTTGTGGTCTTTCATATTGGAGGCTTTCTCAATAATCCTTTCCTAGCTATATATATTTAGAAATGAGTCCTAAAACTGATGACTGGGTGTACTACTTCTGCGATGGACTGATGTATTGATTAGTTTCGCCTGAGGTGATAGGATGGGTGGAAAAGCATATGACATTGTTATCTGCGGTACTTTTCTCTGGAGACATGCAGACTGTGCAGAGGAATGTCCTCCAACCCCGTCCTTGGAGGAGAGGGTAACGGGCACCCAGTGTTTGCAGAGCTGAGTAAGAAAAGAGCTGTTCGTTCAACACATAGGGACTCACTCAACCTTGTATTTTTCAGTCCGAACCCTTCCCTCTACTCTTTCCTGTTCCCATGAGTCCCCAAGTCCAGAGTTTCTCCAACTGAGTATCTCCAGAGAATGAAGTCCCCTCTCCCAGGTGGTGGCTTGCCACCATGAGTGGAGAAGGACATCTGATGTCGAACTGCTTTATCATTACAAGCTCAAGCAATTCTCAGAATCCCTTCTGAGATCCCTAATAGCCAAAGTTCTGGGTTTCTGCAGCATGAACTGACTTTTTCTCATTAGTCACGTCCAGGCAGGCGTTTAACTTTTTAACTTTCTCAATTTCTCTCGTCTCCGTTTGCTTTCCCATTGTTGACGTACTCAAACCATTGCTCTCTTTGGTCTTTCTCCTTTGTATCTGTTATCTCTACTTCCTTTAACGTCACCCCATTGATTTGGGGGGAGGAGCCTTGATCATGAACGTGTTGAACCCACCAGGTTTAGCTGCTGGTGGTTAAATGTATGGTCGTTGAACATGACTTCTTATGGTCCCTTCCTCCTTTCGGTTGTCAAAGCATGTCCCTAATGTCCTTCACGGTAGTGTGTATTCTGATGTGAATCCTTGGTTGTGACGCCAGCAGAAACACATCTCTGCAATCTGTACAGGTTTTCTAGATGTCTGCTTTAAAGGTTAAACTTTGTATTGAAACGATGACAGAATGAAAACCTGCAGAGCTTCAAAACCAAGAGTGGAAAGTAAACGAACATATTGCTCTGTTGTTCCTAGGCTCAGACCCTCCTCACACACACACAAACACCCATAGTCATTTTGATTTAGAGATGCCTGCTCAAAATATTTCCTCCACTGGCTTACTTACTCTTGAATAATTTATGCTTAGTTACTCTTGAATACTAATAATTTATTCCGCAACTGCTTAAGGTTCCTGAAATGGTGTTGTCAATGAGCAACAAGAAAGGTAGTGAATTTTCTTGCGTTCACACTAAGCTGCAGATATCTGTATTGGACATAAGACTCTTTCATCAGAACGTGTCTTGATAAGAGGTAAAGAGAGAGTGTCCAAAAAAGGTAATCACCAAAATAGAGGATGAGTCACCCTGTCCATCCAAGAGGACAGGAGTTCAAAAAAGAATAAGCTAAAAGACTGGGTTTCCCCCCGCCCTGGTGGTTTTGCCATAGGTTGGTTGACAGGTAGAACTACAAACACAGATAGTGCTTCTTTGCCAGGGTGTGGCCACAGGCTACTAGGCCACTATCACATTGGCCAGCACAGTAAGGATCATTGTCACCCACATGCCCAGAGATCTTGCAAGGGACCCAGAAGTGCTTGGACCCCTGGGGCCCTCACTCGCACATTTTAAGCAAAAAAAAAAAAAAAAAAAAAAAAAAAAAAAAAAAAAAAAAAAAAGGAAAAGGAAAAAAATAGAGAACCATATTTAGAAAATGCCAATTTTTACATTTTTCGTGATAAATACAACCACTTAGGCTTCACTGTATTTTTCCTATTAGGAGAAGTCTCCTAGACTTCTGAGGATGATAATAACTAATATGTATTTCTAGCTCCCTTTTCTTTCACGGTTGATGCAAGTTTCTGTCAGTTAAGATTGTTTCAGAATGTTTCAAGTCCAGAGATGTTGCACACTTTGAACTTCACATCAGTAGAAAGGAGCTGATTCTGTGCCTGCCCCAGATGGAATGATTTTCAAATGTGATTTAATCACAGTGTGCCTCAGAAAACATCGGTTTGTTTTGCTATTATTCTCTTTTCCTCTCTTTTCCAAATGGCTTTTGTTCTCCATGTTAAACATTTCAGTTTATTCAATCATTCCTCATAAGACACGCCTTTCTAGACTTCCACTGCTCTTATTCAGGAGGCAATATTGCATATTAAGAAGGTGGGGTATGAACATAACTTAGATTCAAATCCCAGTTTTCTCCTTACTGACTGTGAGCGCTTGGACGGGTTATTTCGCTTCTCTGTGTTTTCAGTTCTCAATTTGAAAATAGTGATATTATTATTACCTACTTAAGAAGTCCATTAAGAGAGGAAAGTGAATTAATATGTGACCCTTTACAAATACTCAATAAATGTTACTTTATTGTAAGTTACAAGTTAGTTGTTCGTCTCAGAGTGTTCTTGACCTCATAACATTCTCTAAGTTGAAGTATCAGTCCGCCTGAGTTGACCAATGCTTATTATGGGAAATCCTTCTAAGATGATGTCAATTCAATGCTCACTACAATAATTCTACTGCAAATTCAGCTAAGAATGCCAGCCTTAAGTATTTTGCGTATACATGTACAAGAAAACTTGGATTGTGAGTAACTTGATCTGCAAGTGTTCTACAAGACAAGCAAACATTTCTTTTTTTTTTTTCATTCTTTTTTTTTTAACGTTTATTTATTTTTGAGATAGAGAGAGACAGAGCAAGAACAGGGGAGGGTCAGAGAGAGAGGGAGACACAGAGTCGGAAATAGGCTCCAGGCTCTGAGCGGTCAGCACAGAGCGCGACGAGGGGCTCGAACTCACAGACCGTGAGATCATGACCTGAGCTGAAGTCGGAGGCTTAACCGACTGAGCCACCCAGGCGCCCCGCAAACATTTCTAATAAATTTTAACTTGATAAATGAGTGATGTGTTTATCAAGTTAAAATTGATCTACAAGTGCTTTGGATTATAAGCACGTTTCCAGAATGAATTATGCTCGCAAACCAAGGTTTTACTGTATTTATGTATGTATATATACACAAAATACCTAGTCAGATACTGTGATGAAATGACCATATGTGATATTTGTAAAGTTGTCTTCAACAGAATCAGTTTATATGTGATGATCATTTTGTCCAATAAGTAGTATAGTCTGGAATCTTCTTTAAATTTTTTTAAATGTTTATTTATTTTTAAGAAAGAAACAGAGTGTGAGCAGGGAAGGGGCAGAGAGAGGGAGACACAGAATCCAAAGCAGGCTCCAGGCTCTAAGCTGTCAGCACAGAGCCCATTGTGGGACTCAAACCCACGAACCGTGAGATCATGACCTGAGCCGAAGTCAGACACTTAACCGACTGAGCCACCCAGGCACCCCTGGAATCTTTTATTTCATAAATGGCTGAGTTCTACTTATATCCCCTCGATTTCTGTAAATGAGTAAGGGGTTTACATCAACATAGATTCTCTAGTACCTAATTCCTTATCATCCCTTAATGCTTGATTTCCTGTTCTGTGTTCCATTTAAACACAGAACCTAGCCTTTCTAACTACCTCTAATTTCTCAAATGGATAGAACTCTACTAGCCTAATAAGGTTTTATGAATGCTTAGGTGGGAAAGAGTGACATCTTAGGTATACAGGTCATTTTGGACAAGACAATCAGCACCTTTGCAGTGTTTTCTGGTCACTGCTCCACAGGGCCGTTTCACTATTCCTACACCAAATTATAGTGTAGAATAATTATAGAAATTATAATTTCTATACAGAAAATTTATAGAAAATTTTATAGAAATATAGAAAAATTACCACTTTTTCTCACTCTTTTCTCTGTCTTCTTTCTTGCTCCTCTTAATTTTTTAAAAGTTTATTTATTTATTTTGAGAGAGAGAGAGAGAGAGAGAGAGAGAGAGAGAAGAGAACCCCAAGCAGGCTCTGCACCCGATGTGGACCTGAGCTGAAACCAAGAGTGGGACGCTTAACACACTGAGCCACCCAGGTGCCCCTTAATGTTTCTGAAAAGCAAAACCAACAAATTTATATCTCTATTTCATGCAGATAAGGCTGCCCCTCACCATACACTCCCCAACACCTGCCAGCACCCATGTTGTCAGGCAGCTTATTGCATCCATGGATTCTTATCAAAACAAGTAGATCTATCTCTCCCCCCAGGGACATTTTGGCTCCAGCTATTAGAATAGGGATGATTTTTTTTTTTAATTCACACAATCTTTTTTTCTTTTTAACGTTTTTTAATTTATTTTTGCGACAGAGACAGAGCGTGAACGGGGGAGGGTCAGAGAGAGAGGGAGACACAGAATCGGAAGCAGGCTCCAGGCTCTGAGCCATCAACCCAGAGCCCGACGCGGGGCTCGAACTCACAGACCGCGTGCGAGATGGTGACCTGAGCTGAAGTCGGACACTTAACCGACTGAGCCACCCAGGCGCCCCGAGAATAGGGATGATTTTAATCGCGAGTTAACTGGTATAGTAACAATTTTAGAGTCCTAAAATATTTTAAAATACATTTTTTAAATTATGACTGGTGATGGATAAAAATAAATAGAAATTAATGATTGAAGTCTTTGTCTTATCTCCTGTTATATGGAAGCTACCGTATATGATGTATGTTGAAATAGTCTAAGGGTGTTTATATCTAGGGACTCACTGATCCATCCTGAGACCTGAAAATTCTACCTCAACCATATCAAAAATCTAAGCTAGGGCTTTTTAAGGTCTGTTACAGACCTTGGAAAATGGGATCCAGGATAGTCATATTTTGATGTAGAATATGGAAATGAAAGAAATGGTACCCAGTTCTCACTTCTCCTTGAGCTAGTTTACATTTATTCTATAATAATTCACCCAGGAAATATCATCCACTTTTTTTAGATTCTATAGTATAGCAGGATCGTTTGAAAGAGCCACACCTTAGAAATGGTTGCTTTGGGGGATTTAATACACAGAGTCTTTCAACTATATTCTCTGTTTTTCTACTAACATTGGAAAAACCACCCTAAATATGTATGAGATGACATCATTTCTTTGTGAAAACTCACGTGTTTAAATGGAAATATATGTATATTTTCTAAAAATGTATTATATTAACTACAATAATTTAAATGACTACTTAAATTTCAAATAATTTAAAATGAGTATTATGGCAAACTAAATACGTATTCAATGTAAAAACAAATTATACTGTGTGTTTTACTACATAGGCCCTCCTATGCCCAACGATTATATTTGAACACCTTTTAAATATTATATATAACAATTTCTTCTCTAACATTTATAACAAAATTGAAATTAACCAAGCATAAATAAAACACATAATAGAAAACATTTAGGTTTACATTAAATAATTTGGAGCATTGATTATTACCATTGAAATAAAAACATTAATGTACACTCAATTTTTGGAAATCTGTTAAATATCAGACTTAATTTAATGTTTAATTTCTAAATAAGTTCACGTAGCTAATATCCCCATGCTTATTCAAAAAGTTTATTCCTTATTATGGATTAATAGTCTGCAAAGTGTCATGTTAAATGATATTATTACTTTATATTTAACTCGATATACAATACAAAATAAAGTCATCTAAATTTGGGAAATTCATTGAATCTTCTTTGCACATTTTTAAAAAGCAGAAAACAATGGCAAAAGGATGTTGTGAAGAAGTACATAGATACATTTTTCTTCCTGAGAGACCCACACTTGATTTGCTCAACTCCGAGCCACAACGAATTCTTAAGCTTGAGTATAACGACATGAAAGCAGGAATTTTCCATGAAAATCCCAATAGGCGTCTTATCATGGCAGCCCTGGGAAGAGGACTCTCTACTCCATGCTCCTATGGCCATGCTCAACTTTTCTCTCCCCTATAGAAGTGGTAAATAATATTGGAACAAAGTGAGTCAGAATACTTAGGATTCACTGTAGCAAAGAGAATCGGAACAACAAAAGCACTCTCACTGATGAAATTGGAATTTTTTTTTTTTAATTAACACTTCTAATTAGAATTTAACATCTCAGTAGCTTCGTATGGGATTTTTCGCTTCCTTAACTTCACGGAAACCTATCTGTTGGCTCTAAATAGGCAGTCACTTACCATGCACCACTTGAGGATTTCAATTAATCCCAAATCCTCCAACTTTGGTTTGTGAACTTGTCTTTCTGCTCTTGTGCCACTCCTTCCTGTCTGAAAGCAACTCACAAAAAGTCCTCTCAATGGATTTGTGGTGCTGCCTTCAACTCATCTCTTCCTTGATCCCGTTTCTCTCCTCTTTTAACTGAAGAGTTTCAGAAATTTGACAGTGACTATGAGGGCTGGTAATTGGTAATAGTCGTTAGGATGAACCAGACCCTTCTATGTGCCAGGAGGTGTGATGGGCTTTTTACATTCAGCAAGTAAAGGTCTCCAGTTGCACTTGAATCAGGGTCTACACGGCATGCCTCTAAACCTGTCTCGCCACCACTGCCTGACTCCGGCTGAGGTCAGAAACGCAGAAATGCACGTCTTTTAAAACCATGGCTCTTGTGTGTATTCTTCAAAACCTTATCAGCAGCAATAAAAATTAAGGCTCTTACTGATTTTTCGTTCGAAGGGACAAAATGCACCTTGGTGGAACCTGGAAAACCTCAAAGCATCTTCAGCCAGAGGCATCGTGGAAATTCTATTGGATGTTGACAGAGAGGTCCATTTACGTGGAAACATTTGCCACCTCAGTCAGAGCTGAAACCCTGGCTGAGCTCAGCCTTCACCAGAATTCTAGAGAGTACTCTACGGTTGGTGAAAGATCATCAGTGTACTGACAAGAGTCTCTGAAGAGTCATCTCATCAGCCTGTTATTCTCAATGTAGGAAATAGTATGGGAGCTCCCCAAAACAAAATAATAATAATACCACCTCTATAGAATATATTTCCTATTTTTGTTTTGGGAGGAATTTTTTTAACGTTTTTATTTTATTTTATTTTATTTTTGATTTTAATGTTCATTGATTCTTGAGAGAGAGAGAGACAGACAGAGACAGAGTGTGAGAAGACGAAGGGCAGAGAGAAGGAGACACAGAATCCAATGCAGGCTCCAGGCTCTGAGCTGTCACCACAGAGCCTGACACAGGGCTCGAACCCACGAACTGTGAGGTCATGACCTGAACCAAAGTCAGACGCTTAACTGACTGAGCCACCCAGGTGCCCCTAAAGTTTTTCATTTTAATTCCAGTTAGTTAACATAGAGTGTTATATTGTGTCGGGTGTACAATACAGTGATTGAAAATTTCCATGGAACACCTGGTGTTCATCACAGCAAGGACTCTTCAATTCCACTGTAGAATATATGTATGTGTAGGTGTTAACATCTCTGGATCCTGGAAATCCATAGACAACTTACACTGAGTGCAAAGATTTTCCGCAGGGGCATCCCCTTTTAATAAAAAGAAAATTTCATTATTAGATATTCATTTATTTAGCTTTGATCATCTTTCCTTTAAAAGTTATTTAACCCCTGGAGAGGTAGGTCACAACTTGAACCTCATTTAAACTTGATGGGAATGAACTTGCCAAAATCTTCTACAGCAGCTGGTGAAAAAGAAGACAAAACATTGAGACAAAATTAAGAAATGTGATCCTTTGGTGGCCAGGAGCCTCCCAGAGTGTGGAATGGGAAAGGAAGAGGGAGAGAGTACTCCAGAAAATCCCTTTGCCCCTTACTCAGGTTGCTCGTGCTTGGCCAAGCCACTGTCTTTGCTTGCGAAGGTGGCAAATGCCTCAGCAATAGATGAGGTTTAATGGGGATGTCACAGCCCTGCCACCGCCAAGCAGCTCTGAGAGCATGGGAGATTTTTAACATAATAATTATAGCATAATCATTTAAACATAATAATTATAACATCTTTTGTGTAAGGTCTTTCTTCCATGGAGACTTGCCAACATTCATCATCATCAAAAGTATTTATTTAGCATCCACATGTGTATAGTTCTGCTGAGTGCTAGTTTTTTCTTTGATAATTTTTTGTAACATCTTAAGTGGGTAAAGAAAAGCTGGAGGAGGAGGAAATTTAGGAAAGAGAAGGTTAAAGAAAAACCTTGGCTATTTAAAACTACTCTCGGCAACTCTCGAGAACAGAGAACTACAAGGACCCTACAACCCGAGAAAGATTTTTCCCGGCAGAGGACGGAAGAGGAAAAAGTCGCTCCTCAGTGATCTTTTGATTTTTCTAGAAAGGCCATTAAATAATTAACTTTTGGAAAGCCCAAGTGTCCACAGCAGTGTCTAGCAATCATCTCATAAGCTAAGGGATGAGCGTTTTAGCTAAACATGTCTTTATTTCACCCAAACTTCTAAGCATTTTAAAGAAATCTGACAAAAGTAAGAGCTCTCTTGGTTGGTGTTATTAAATGTTATCTTTGCTAATTTCCTTAGGTTGGCAAAGCCTCGTCAATTGCAGAGATGCTTTTAGATCTCAAGGAGGAGTTTTGTGTGAAACACTTAAACATTTTCGATACATACTTACATGAAAAACACATTCCGCCAATTCAAGGCAAGTAGGTTGTGGAATTATATAGATCTAGAATTATTTCCACAATTATTTTCACACTACAGCTTACACATATGTTGAAAAGTCTATTGTAGGATATACAGTATTTTGAAAATTCCATAAGGACTGGAAAATAAAGTGTAGATATTTTGTAAAATACTTAACCAAATGGTTCACACAAATATAGAAGCAAACTGTGCACTTGGAGATTCCCTTTTAAGCCCTCCTCACTTGAATTTAACATATGTGTCCTACTTTTTTAAAATACCGAAAATATTTGCAAGTATGTTTATTGAAATGTTTCTAAATCCTTTGCAATAGTCATCCCATGTGCATCCATACATAATCCCCACTCGTTTCTGTGGGCATGGCGAGTGGAGGGTAGAAAAACTTGGATAATTATATCTTAGGAGTTTGTAACATTTTAAATTTCCAAAGGAAAATTAGACCCATAAATTTTTTTTAGATGTGCAGCTGAGAAATACTTTTTTAAATCGCTAATTTCACTGCAGATTAACACATTCAGTTCTGCCAAAAATCTGCCTCCTCCCGTCCTTCCTCAGCTTTGCCAGCCACTCTCGTCTCCTTGCCTGTTTCTTTGATCTCTTCTAGATTGGGGGAAAAAAATCATCTTTTGATTCCCCCGAAGAGAATACAAGGAAAGTTTATCATTTCAGCTCTTTCCAAAATCACTTTTCTTGAATTGTAGAGAAAACGGAGAAGTATCTGAAGAATCACTAAATCAAGGGGGGAGATTATAACAATTCAGTTTAAGTCTGTATTCAATATCGATAAATTCATTCCATAAAATCCAGAATCTCAAAAAGATTTATACGGAGTTGATTTTTCCTTTGTAAAAGGAAAGCATTTGTTTAAGATTAATCTTCATCTCAGCATATGATGCAATTTATAAAAATTAAAATTATGGTGGTTCCTGGTAACTCATTCAGTTAAGCATCGGACTATTGATCTCAGCTTGGGCTTGATCCCTAGGGTCGTAAGTACAAGTCAGGCATTGGGCTCCAGGCTGGGCTTGAAGCCTACTTAAAAAAGTAATAATAATAAAATAAAATAAAATAAAATAAAATAAAATAAGTCTTGTCAGGTATACATAGTTTACAAAATAGAACGATAATAAATTGCAGAGACGTTACCTATAATATAAAACAGGCTACCTAGGGGCGCCTGGGTGGCTCAGTTGGTTAAGCGTCCAACTTCAGCTCAGGTCACGATCTCACGGTCCCTAAGTTCGAGCCCCGCGTCCGGCTCTGGGCTGATGGCTCAGAGCCTGGACCCTGCTTCCGATTCTGTGTCTCCCTCTCTCTCTGCCCCTCCCCCGTTCATGCTCTGTCTCCCTCTGTCTCAAAAATAAATAAATGTTAAAAAAATTAAAAAAAATAAAACAAGCTACATATTAACAAAAGTGGCTATTTTTTTTCCTAAAGGACCTCATTTTGCATTGCTTTTTTCTGAAAGTAAAGCGTAAGAGATAAACACATTCCATAGTGTATCAGAGTCTGTTTGCAAATCATATGCTTATAGAGAATGATGAAGAATCCAGAAAATCATTTTGACATTAGCAATGGTCACATGGTATTACATATTATCCATTCAATGTCAAATTAAACTATTTTATGAAATATATAACATATACATGTAAGGTGTGTAGGTGTGTATGTGTGTGTGTGTGTGTGTGCATGTGAGTGTGTGTGTGTATTAGCTGCACTATTTTTATTAAGGTTGGGTTGCAGAGCTAGATGACACAGTCATCAATGAAAATAAGGATAAGTCCCATATGGACCATTGAGGGGTAATTGCATTTGATACACATTTTCTGCTGTGGCTTTAAATAATTCCCAAGTGACTTAAAGCAATATTAAAACTTCCCTTGATTTGTAGATTTCTCTAAAATAATACTCTTTCCATCCTTGATGATAATGTATTAGACTTCAGATATTTAAAATAATAATGTAATGGCAAAGTTTATCACTAAATTCTATTTTTAAGTATAGTTCCAACTAAATTAGTCTTTAACATCCCCAGAGGGAGTGTGGTCTAAGGCACTGACTATTTGACTTTCACAGTATAAAAAGATGTCACTTGAAAGTCAAAGTTTCTGCGAACACCTATCTCATAATTCAGTTATAAACTCATGCATGTAATAAAATAATACCATGTACTCGGCTCTTTACTTCAACAAGCAGGCTATATACAACAATTACAAACAGTCAGAATTTAAGAACACAGTCTGAATTAAGAACCCAGTAGAATTTTCCTCTACTTTTGACCTTCTGGATTCAGAATGATGGACCTACACAGGAGATTAATTCAACACAGGATTCAACTCAAAAGTGTCTTTTTGTTTGTTTGTTTGTTTTATTGTGTTTTTTTGGTGGTAGGGGGCAGGGGGGAGGAAAGTGCCTTCATGCGAAGTGGCTTTCTCTCTCTCTTTGTAAAAAAAATAATAACATTGATAAATTTTGTTGCCAACATTAAAAAATAGAGCACCTGGGTGGCTCATTCAGTTCAGCGTCTGTCTTTGGCTCAAGTCACGATTTCATGGTTCATGAGTTTGAGCCCCGTGTGAAGTTCTGTGCTGACAGTTCAGAGTCTGCTTTGGATTCTCTGTCTCCCTCTCTTTCTGCCCTTCCTTCTCTCTCAATCTCTCTCTCTCTCTCTCTCTCTCTCTCTCTCTCTCTCTCTGAAAAACAAATAAATATTATTTTTAAAGTTAGGATATTTCACCAGAAACTGTTCTATCAGTTTCCCTTGAGAGTAGAAAGATCTTGCAACCCTGCCTTCTCACACTGAGACAGGGACCGCGGCCCTTGTAGGAGGCCTGGTCCCTCAAGGACACCACTGCGACTGCGGTTTGTACACCCCTTGCCACACTCTGCTTCTGAGTGTGAAAACTGGTCTGATGGGAATTTAGAAAGCAACAGAGTAACAACTAGACTCTTCTCCCATTAATTCAGCAAGTGACTGACCAGAAGTATTTGTTAACAAACTTTGTCTAGAATGTCCTCATGGTAGTGTTGGGCAAGTCCATGCAATATCACTGGATTTCTCAGGAACCAGACATTCTGGAAAAAAAAAAGTGTCCGTTGTGAAATGTGTGTTGGCAAAGTTGGTTTAGGCAAAGTCAGATGAGATCGTTTATGTAAAAGCCTTGGATGTGTATTGTACATTACAAACCTCTGAGAGTTGCCACATATCCCAGCTTTATTTGAGCATGGGATATTTCTTTAAGTCACACCTTTTTAAATGCCGTGCTTCGCAGTCGGTGTCATTTATAAACGTACGTAGGTACAGATGTGGTCTTAACTTGAGCTTTAACTGAACACAAAGTGTGTCTGAGGCAAAAACTTCGGAATTTGCTATCTTTACACGGCTTTACTGGATTTTGCATTTTTTTTTTCCCCCACGGGATGAGAACTAGGCAGAGTTTTGAAAGCATGTTTGAAAGAAAAGATAGGGTGGACGGGTCGGAAGAACACAAAACGACCCCACACCCGTACCAAAAGCGGTCTTCCGGCCCTTCCCGTGGACTCTGGTCTGAGTCCTTAGAATGAGGGGCAAAATCAGAACTTGGAGAAATCGTTTCCACGAGGGACAGAATGAAGCATGACTGTAGCCACCAACACATCCACTTTGGTGCCCAGGGAGGAAGAACACAAGCTGGGGGAGAAGATGCTTCTTTCCATTCGCTCAGGCCCCGGGCCTCACTTCCACTCAGTGAAAGGGACAGGAACCAGCTTGTCCTTATATACTGCTGGACGCCCGGGGCGAAGTGCCCTGTGCAAAAACCTTGAGTGGGGGGACCCCAGTGGGCACCAGCAGGTGTAACAGTGGGAAAAACCTTCTGCAGAGACTTCTTGGCAGCTGATGTCCCCAAGGGAGCTGGATCTAAAACCCGGAAAGAACAGTCCAAGCTGTTGACAGTCTTCCATAAGCAGCGGGGGAAGGGGGGGGGGGAGGGCTGGGCTTTCTGAAATGTGTGTTTCTTCTGTTTGACGCATATTATTACCCTAAGGGGTGTAAGGTCTCAGGAGCCTCTATTCTATTGGTAGTAAACCTTTTAACATTCCTGGTTATATAAAGATCCCGGGAAAATTCTGCAACAGTTCCCTCTCTGAAATGGATTAATATTTGGCTGCCTATACAATGCCCATAAAAAACAGAAAAGGGAAAATCACTCATTAAAAATAAACGTATTGCTGATCTTGAGATCTTATGTTGCTTGCATATGCTTCTATTGCTTCTCTTGGGATCTGACACATCGTACCTTCCTTTTTAATAGGAGAGGGAAAGATGGCATGAGGCGTGCCCGCTGCCCAGTGAGGGACGTAACACCCGGTAGCTAGGCTTTAAATTATAATATCCCCTGCAGACGGTGGTCCTAGCACTGGTAAGCATTCGAGTGCCTGAGCGTCTGAATCATGCCACTGATATTTAGCCTTTAGCATTAAAGAAGCAGTTGACAGGAAGGTCATCGATTCAGCCCGGAGAGGGACATGAGCTGTGCAGAGCACGGAGCACTGGGGGGCCGGTGGAATCCCTCATCGGCCCCATCCCTCAGCACACACCAGCTAGAAGAGATGAACTGGCCTTTCCGGTGGCCTCATATTGGGACGCCTTGTTGGGAACCAACCGACCTCTGCGCAGTGAGACTAAATCATGGCCGGCTTGCCACCTGGCCACACTGCAGACTTTAACCGCTGCCTTGCGCCGTGGCTCCGAGGGTACTGTGCAATTCGGGCTGCCGCATCTCACAGCATCCATCAGACGGCCTTTCGTGCCCTGCTTGGGCATCTCGTTCCGCAGAAGCCTGGACGTGCGTGCAACTTCAGTCCCAATGAGGTAGTGAGCTTCTCGGGACTTCTTCGGACTTAAATACGCCTGTGGTCTACTGCTGGAGCATCTCATACTCTGGCTACGATGGGTCTGTTTCTCCCAACTCCCGCGGTGGAAAATGCAAGAAGAGAGCAAACCTATGGCGCCCAGGTGGATCAGGCGGTTGAACATCGCGCTTGGGCTCAGGTCACTCTCTGCTGTTTCGTGAGTTTGAGCCCCACATTGGGCTCCGTGCTGTCAGCGAGGAGCCCGCTTGGGATTCTCTCCCTCCCTCTCTCTGCCTCTCATCAGTTTGTGCTCTGTCTCTCTCTCTCTCTCTTAAAAATGGATCGACATTTATTTATAAAAAAAAGAGAGCGCAAACCTAAAGTTGAGGAGAGGGGTATGGATGGGGGACGTCAAACTAGCAAGGCCAAGAAAGGGCTGGAGCTTCCTTGCTTTGAAACTCAGCATAAGTCCTTGCACAGAATCAAGACTGAGGTGAGACGTTAGCCGCCATGGGCAAGACATGTTTTGCCCTTTGCGAAGAAAGGTGGGACAGAAGTTGCCAGCTCTTTTGTGGTCTTTTTCAATTCAGGGTAAATTTCTTCCCTGGATGTTCTACATTTAAAAAATACTGCACTTTTTGTTTGTAGATTTCTAGTGAAACATTCTTCGAAATGATCTTGAATACAAGTATCACTTTGACTGGCTATTATTTTTCTTTCCTCCCTCCCTCCCTCCCTTCCTTCTTTCCTTTATAAAGCACCGGCAATGTGTGATTGGCCAAGCCAAGGTCCCCAAGCACACCTAGTATTTGATACGAAGATAAATGAGAGAATTCCCCTAAATCTTTTCATTGTTTAAAACCCATAAATCACACATTTCCCCAGAGCCTCTTTTCTGCCTCTTTCTGTCCACCTCTTTCATCCATTCCCGTATTTTACTCTCTTGTTTCTGTTTTGTTTTTAATCAAGAGGTGGGGTCTCCTCTCCATAGCTTGGATCAGGTTGGCCTCCTCACTTGGTCTGGCCAATGACCGGGAGACAGTGAGTCGGTTCTGAGCCAGGGCCCTCGCTCGGGAGGCTTCGTGGGCTTCTGTTAGCTGGTTCCTGGAGCCCTGCCAACTGGGGGCTAATTTGCTATGTGACCAACTGGGGGCCAATTTGCTAGCTAATGGGAGATCACATGGAGTAGAGGGCATTTATCTCATCTGAAGCCATCCTAGAGCAACTAGGCCCCAGCCAACCTGGGAGCTGTACCCCAGGAGCATCTGTGAGCTTAGTTAATACCAAAAGAACTTCCTCCATTGTCTACAGCTGATCCCAGTGCCAAATGTATATATGCTTCCTCTTTTAATCATCTTTTTAATAATTTTTTTTTAACATTTATTCTGTTTTGAGAGACAGAGCACAAGCAGAGGAGGGGCAGAGAAAGAGGAAGACACAGAATCAGAAGCAGGCTCCAGGCTCTGAGCTGTCAGCACAGAGCCTGATGCAGAACTCGAACCCACAAGCTGGGAGATCATGACCTGAGCCAAAGTCAGACGCTTAACCCAATGAGCTACCCAAGTGCCCCTGTAAGGTTGCTCTTTTAAACCACTACGTTCTTTTTGGTTTTGTTTTTATTTATTTTTGTAGTTTGTTACATAGAAAAAGGTAACTGATGATGATGGTTACTATGTGTCAGCTAGGTTCAGCCACAGTACCCAAATACGTGGTCAAATGTTATTCTATAGATGTTTCTGTGAAGATATTTTTAATGAGTTTAACATGTAAATCAGTAGAGTCTGAGTGAATCAGATTACCTTCCGTAGTGTTGTAGGGCCTTATCTAATAAGATGAAGGCCTAATTAAAAAGCTAACATAGGGGCGGGGTGCCTGGATGGCTCAGTGGGTTAAACTTCAGACCCTTGGTTTCAGCTCTGGTCATGATCTCATGGTCCATGAGATCAAGTTCCACACTGGGCTCTGTGCTCACAGCATGGAGCCTGCTTGGGATTCTCTACCTCTCTCTCTCTCTCTCTCTCTTTCTCTCTCTCAAAATAAATAAATAAATATGCATTAAAAAAATAAAGATTGATCTCTCCAAGCAAGAAAGAATAGAATTCTCTCAGCTGACTGACTGAATTTGAACTACAGTTCTGCCCTCAGTCTCCAGTCTTTTATCTACTGTGTGGATTTAGGTGTTGCCAGGACTCCATAATTGCATGAGTCAATTTCTTAAAATAAATCTCCCTTTCTCTTTCTTTCTCTCTCTCACTACACACACACACACACACACACACACACACACACACTGTTGGTTTTCTTTGGACAATGTACTGATTTACTCACTAATCCTTACTGGTATCATTTTCTTTATTAGAAATGCCTGACAAAAAACACGGTCAGGTTCTTTTTTGTTTGTTTGTTTGTTTGTTTTTTCATTCAAACAAATGGCAGAGCTGGTTTTATGCCCAACTTTTATTTCTCCAGCTTTCCAAGTGCCTCCCACCCTTCAGCCACCTGACCTGTGACTTTAGTATCAAAGGGATCAGGAGAATGATGTTGCTCTGGGTAAACATTGATCACGTTCCCTTTCTTCCCAAAGCCCAAAACGGCAGAGACGTGATTGGCAACATCAGATCATGGATCTGGATCAGATCATGGAATGGTGACCATCCCAGTTCATTTTTCAGGCTCTTGACCAAGAATGTTGCCAATTAAACTTAAATGCTCATTCACTTGAGAGGCTTATATTCTATAATGATCACATGCTAAAATGATTATATTCTATAATGATTGATTGTCCTTTATTTTCTTTACTTTGCCCAATCTTCAATTAACATTCTGCATTCTAGGGGCGCCTAGGTGGCTCAGTCAGTTAAGTGTCTGAGTCTTGGTTTCTGCTCAGGTCATGATCTCACGTTTTCATGAGTTCAAGCCCCCGTGGGGCTTGGTGCTGACCCTGTGGAGCCTGCTTGGGACTCTCTCTCTCTCTCTCTCTCTCTCTCTCTCTCTCTGTCTCTCTCTCAGCCCATCCTTAGATCTTGCCCTTTCTATCTCTCTCAAAGTAAGTAAATAAACTTTAAAAATTATTTAAAAATTCTGCATTCTAAGGGCACCTGCGTGGCTTAGTCGGTTAAGCGTCCGACCTCAGCTCAGGTCATGATCTCGCGGTTTGTGAGTTTGAGCCCCGCGTCAGGCTCTGTGCTGACAGCTCGGAGCCTGGAGCCTGCTTCAGATTCTGTGTCTCCCTCTCTCTCTGCCCCACCCCCGCTCGTGCTCTGTCTGTCTCTGTCTCTCGCTCTCTCTCTCAAAAAGAAATAAAAATGTTAAAAAATTTAAAAAAAAGACTGCATTCTATGACATACCCTGTGGAAATACTTGCACAGTCAACTATGAAAAAGGAACAGTTGTATGCATACACATGTACTCTGTTACCCCTTCTGTACACACACACACACACACACACACACACACACACACCTTTGGGCAATAGGTTTATCCCAAGCAGAAGGTAGTTTTTGTTCTTGTGTCAAATAGATCCTGCATGCATTATGCCTCTGTGTGAGTGTGTGCACATCATTATCTTTCCAGTTCTTGAACTGAACAGCCACTAGAGAACAGTGCAGTAAACTCAAACGTTAGGTACAAATCTCCAGGAAAAAGGGCAGACTTCCTTTGTTCTGCAGAATGGAAGGGCAAAAAAATTGGGATATCATAACATTTTGAAGTCACTGCAGGGATTCGAGAGAGCTCAGACAGCCAGCCTGCTCCCCCGCCATGTTTGGGGACTCCGGGTGTCTACAGAGCAGACCATGGTGGTCATATTGGCAGCGCAGCCTTCTACTTCCTGGCAGGCTGTGGGGTTGGATAGCCTGACTTTAAAGAGGTCTCCTAGGTTCTTCTGTGAGCAGATGGGCGAGATAGGGTTAGGTACCAAAGGAAAATCTAAGGCAGAACCTCGATTTTCACAGGACTCACACGCTAATCCCACAGATTTTCACTCTTCTCAGTTCAGGAGTAAGAATTAGGCTGAAAAAGTTTTAATAGCAAAAAACATATGTATATTTTCCTATCTTTGGTTATTATAACAATCGTCACCTACTGTATCTTTTTCTAAACTGCTGTGTGAATATGCGCAAGAGAGTTTTGAATTTTATCTGTTTATTTCAAAATTGCCTCAAAGGTTTTCAGGTAAAGTTATTATTTGAGACAGGTGCATTGTAGGTAACCTACGAAGTTGTCTGTGAAGATGTCAATTGTGGGGATAGGTTAACTTAACTAAGGAAATGACTATACTTTTCTTTTTGTTTTTAGTTTATTTATTTTTGAGATAGAGAGAGAGAGAGAGACACAGAACGTGAGCGGGGGAGGGGCGGAGAGCGAGGAAGACAAAGAATCCAAAGCAGGCTCCAGGCTCCAAGCTGTCAGCACAGAGCCCGACGCGGGGCTTGAACTTACAAACCGTGAGATCATGCCCTGAGCCAAAGTCAGCGTCCCAACCGACTGAGCCACCCAGGTGCCCCTTCAAATGACTATACTTTTCATAGTTTGATTCACTCTCTATTTTGGTTTGGACACAGATAAACTTAATATACGCATGCTTCTTTATAAAAACTACCCAAGCTTTTTAAGTGCCAGTCTTTTGGGCATTCCTTTCTCTGGTGCCAACAAGTTTTTTTCCCCTGGGAGTGTTTTAGATATCCTGAAAGTAAATAATATGAAAAGTTTGGTTCTGTCTGCTCTCCTACCCCACGAAATATCACAGGAAAGCCCACACCAGCACAAATGTCACTGTCACTGCGAACACCACAGCGGGGGGCACCTGCGTGGCTTAAACAATTGAACATCCAACTTTGGCTCAGGTCACGATCTCTCAGTTTGCGAGTTCGAGCCCCACATCCGGCTCGCTGTTGTCAGCACAGAGCCCTCTTCGGATTTTCTGTCCCCCTCTCTCTCTGCCCCTTCCCTACTTGTGTTCTCTCTCTCTCTCAAAAATGAATAAACGTTTAAAACAAAACAAAACAAACAAAACACAAAAACACTGTGGAGGTGCGGAGTGAGCAAGAGGTGTGGCGAGTGATCAGCGATGACCTGTGTTAAACCAGCTTCAATGAAGGGATAGAGAAGAAGCTGTTTCAACAGTGAGGAGGGAAATGTGTTATAGACTGAATTATGCCCCCTCCCCAAATTAAAATGTGACTGTATTTGGAGATAAGGACTTAAGGCGGTGATTCTGTTTAAATGAAGTCATAAGGGTGGAATCTTTTTTAATTTTTTTAATGTTTATTTGTTTTTGAGACAGAGACAGAGCATGAATGGGGAGGGCCAGAGAGAGAAGGAGACACAGAATCCGAAGGAGGCTCCAGGCTCTGAGCTGTCAGCACAGAGCCCGACACAGGGCTCAAACCCACGGACCGTGATATCATGACCTGAGCCGAAGTCGGACGCTTCAGCGACTGAGCCGCCCAGGCGCCCCAAGAAGGGTGGAATCTTAATCCAACAGGACTGCTTTTCTCATAAGAAGAGAGAGAGACAAGAGACACCAAAGGTGCATGTGCACCCAGGAAAAGCCATGTGAGGATACAGCAGCAGGGTGGCCTCTGAATGTCACAGAAAGTAGCCTCCTCTGATACCAACCCTACGGGCACCTTCATTTGGGACTTCCAGCCTTCAGAACTCGGAGAAAACAAAGTTTTGGTGTTTCAACAACCTGGTCTCTGGCATTTTTGTCATGGTGGTGCTAACAGGGTAATAAAGGGAGCAAATGAATTTTCTTTTAAGAAGATTGACAGAGGGGGAAGAGAAAAAATAAAATGGTAGCTGGGTGGTCTTGGGTTAGCAAAAGTTTTGTCTTAGGTTGTGAATTTTTCTTGAAAGTAGTTGTCCATGTTTATTCTAGTGGTTTCCTATTGGTGCTGTAATGAATTACCCCAAACTTGGTGGATAAATACAATACTGTTTTAGGATCTCACAGTGCCGTGGATCATAAGTCTATCACAGTTTGGGCCAGCTGGTCCTCTGCTGACAAAATCAAAGTGTCTGTAGGACTGTGTTGCAAGAATTCGTGTCCAAACTCATTCGGGTTGTTGGCAGAATTCAATTCCTGTAGCTCTGGGGCTCAGTTCTCCATTTCCTTCCTGACTGTCAGCTGGGAGTCTCTCGGCTCTTCAGACATCTGCCTTTCTCATCATGTTTCCCTTTCTATCTTCAAGCCAGCAAAGGCACATCAAGTGTTTCTCATGCTTCAAATCTCTCCGATTTTCCTTTTCTGCTTCATATCTCCTGCTTTTAAGAGTTCATATGATTAGATTTGGCCCAGCTGATCAATCCAGAATAATTTCTCTATTTTAAACTCTGTATCCTTAATTATATCTACAAAGTCTTTTCTGTTTTCTGCCATGTATATTTCATATTCACAGATTCCAGGGATTAGAGTGTGGATCAATTGAGAAGCATTCTGTCTATCACATTTATATATTAAGAGGAAAGAGCTCCGGGATATAAATGTAGATGGAAAGAGAAAGCCAAATAAGCAATCCAAGATCCTTGAGTGGAGAAGGGGTCCAGAATAGAGATGGGATGATTGGCCAGGATAAAGGATAAAGAAGTCAGGTCATTTGGTGATGGCAGGCATGGAGGTAGTTCATTCTTATTGACCTTGATTTAATTTTAATATAATATGAAGCAAGATAATTGGTTGAAAACCAGTAGACTGTTCAGGGATGTGGACAAGATTTGGAGAGGAAAGGAATAGTTTTCAAGCCCATCCCTATATAAATACCTCTCCTGATCATGGATTTTTCCGATCCAAGATCTATATACAGGAAAGTAAAGACATTGTTACTACCCACGGAAGGAAATGAAATTCATTCTTTTGTGTTCAAGGCAATAACTCTCCAAGTCCAGTCTCATAATTATTTCCTGTTTAGAATATTGTCGGGGGTACTATTTAGTTTTAGGCCAGAGAAAATAACTTGGAGTAGGTACTACTTGTTGGAAGGGTTGAGATGGAAAGGTGAGGTAACTCAGTAATTAGTAGCAGCAGATCTCTTAAGCAAAGGTAATAATATGGGGCAAGTTCTATTACCAGAACCCAAGGCCCAGGACTGGTACAACTCAAATCAGTTATGGAGTGTGATATAAAGATTAAGCCATGCTTGGGTCTTGAAAAAAGAAGCCCTGTGGTTGAGGCTTGATCACCCAAGACAGAGACAGATCAGTGGAATGGAGACTACAGTGCTGGCCTGGGATCATGGGGAAGTGACTACACAACCATTATTGTCGGGACGATCCAGTGGATCAAGGGTGGCTACTTGACCAAAGTCTACTTCATGAAGGAGTGAAGCCCCTTCCCAAGAATCTATGAGAAGCAGAGAAAGAGAGACAGGAAAATCTTTTCCCTGTACTCTTCACTTCTCCCTGGTATCTCTTATTGGCAGGACGTAAATATAAGCCAGCTTTTAAGGGAGCCTGGGAAATCATCGTTACGTAGCAGGAAGGAAAAGATGTGAATAAGGCTTACAG
Source organism: Prionailurus viverrinus (assembly GCF_022837055.1). Lineage (NCBI taxonomy): Eukaryota > Metazoa > Chordata > Mammalia > Carnivora > Felidae > Prionailurus > Prionailurus viverrinus. The sequence continues at coordinate 56,849,820 of NC_062563.1, forward strand.
ACAAAAGGTAAAATCACTGATTTCTAAGTACCTTAATTAGGAATACGTTTAATCCAGAAAGCCAGTTGCTATAATACTCTTTTTGCATAGAATTTATCACTTTGCTTAATATGCTTGCTTAACTCAATCCTGAGGACATTTCCTATTTCTGTATGCTGGTGTTGGGGCATGGAGATGTTGGTGAAGATTAAATATGATAATTATGTAAAGTATCTAGTACAAGACCTTTCTTGAGTAAGAATTCAATACAGCTAATTATTCTTTTGCTTTTCACAGACATAGATTTTCCATGTTCACTATTTTATCTTCAAATTATTACTGAAATTTCACCATCTGACATTTACTTTATTAATATTTAGAGGAAATAATCCAGAGTCCTTTTACTCAGTCCTTTAGTTCAATCGTGACTCCACTCAGAAACCATCCTTTTCTGTGAAATAGAGCTTCTTGCTCTATTTCGGTCACGCCGAAAAGTTAGGAATCTGTCTCTATGTCACCAATTTCAATAATCCCTCACGTATTAAAATGTTAGTGGCAAGGAAGAATGGTCAATTTTCTCATTTTTATGTCTCCATTCCAAAATTTATGCCATCCCTGTTTACATTATTTCATGGCACTTGGAAAAGACATTTTTATTGTGATTAACTGCAAAGTAACATATAAATATTTTTACTTTTCATGCATTAGCTTCCTTACAAAAATTAAACTATGCACCAGCACTGTAGAATATCATAGTTTACAACAGACTCCTTTCAAGGGAGACATGAGTGAAGAATAAATGTCAAAAAGTATAGAATTTGTAAAATATCATCTGATTCCAAGGGTAACTATAATCTCTTGTTGTGCCCTAGAAAAGTATATGTTATATCATTGCAGAACAGACCTTAGGCTGGGAATGAAGATATATGAAGATAAGTTTAGTCCATGGAGAATGTTTTGGTGCAAGTGAGGCTAAAGGACTTTCAGAAATGGAGGCACCTGTTTGAAGTTGATTTCTGGGTGATGCCGTGATGTCAAAACTCCAACTTTCATTCAGAAGTTATTTCCTGTGTGTAGATGTCTTCCAGGGAATTATGTCTTTACTACCATTTTAATTAGCAATAAAAATAAAAGGGCTGTGTTCCATGTTGGGCCAGCTAGGGGTAGAAACAGACAAACAGCTGCTGGACAGGAGACAGATGAAGTCAAGAGAGACAAATAGCAAGGTTTATCCAGATGTAGGAACCCAGATTGTAAGTCCTTGAATTCCTCGTATGGGAAAGGCAGACTAAACAGACTCTGATCAAATACGTTGCCAACAGTAGGTAGGAAAGTTGAACAATTTTTTTTACAATAGAGCCTGGGTGGCTCAGCTGCCTGACTTCAGCTCAGGTCATGATCTCACAGTTTGTGGGTTCGGTCCCCACCTCAGGCTGTGTGCTGACAGCTCAGAGGGTGGAGCCTGCTTTGGATTCTGTGTCTCCCACTATTTCAAAAATAAATAAACATTAAAAAATTAAAATCTATATATATATATTTTTTTCTAATATATATATATTAATATATATATATGTATATATATATCTGAAGATGTGGGAGGAATATCAAAGCAGTGAAGAGCTGTAGGGCCATGTCCCAAGCAATGAGGGACGTCAGAGAAGCCAAGCCCTGAAATGGGGCTGCTTTGTTCCTTGAGATGATCGCCAATAAGAAAAGTAGCAACTGAAAGGTTGGGGAGAGTTTTAAACCACCTGACAGAGCTGAAGGGGAACAAAATGGAGAACAGAGCCTGCCAGCAATGGTGGTTCTAGAAACACCTCTAGCTCTCAGGAGAAATCCCAAAGTGCTAGTTTTTGGAATAAAGCTACCCTGGGAAAAGAACTGTGCATACATTGAGGGAAGTCTGGCTGCAAATTCTGTCAGTCCCCACAAGGACTAAAATAATCTGAGGTTGTTGTTCCTTGATTTGATTTTCTCATATGCAAAAGCTAATCCTTTCCAGAGAAGATTATCATATGTAACGTCCAGCTCTCAAAAAAAGTCACCATGCACGGACTGGACTTACAGCAAAGTAAAACAACAAACTGTTAAAACAGACACATGCAGAACGGGAACACGAAATAAGGCCAGAGACCTTCAAACAACCTAAACTCATAGGTGAAGGAAATTAAAGAAAAATGCCCCAAATTTTGCCAAAGTGTAAGTTACACAAAAGCAGAAAATTGAAATTCTAGAACTAAAAAATACAATAACTAAAATTACAAACTCAGTGTGTCAGTGGAATGGCAAATTAGAAGTGAAATAAAAATTAGCTGGCACGTACAGCAGGAAAAACAAAACATACTCTCACCCCATAATAAAAGGAATTAATTTTTAAAGCATGTGATAGGCATGCGAGATGTGGTCATCACCTCTTATACACATTTCATCTGAATTCCAGAAGAAGATGAAAGAGAACAGGAATATGGCAGAAATACCAGAGGGGATAATGGCTGAGAAATTTTTAGAAACAGTGAAATCTTCAAGTGTCACATTCATAAAGCATTATAAAGCAAGACAAATGCCAAGAAAATCCGAACTAGACACAGAAAACTAAGATTGATGAAAATCAAAGATAAAGAAAAAAAGATGTAACCGCGGCTAGAGAAAAATGAGCCCACCTTCAATGGAAGCAACAGTAAGAATTTCGGCTCTCTCGCAATGTCATGGTGCTTTTATTGTGCTAAAGGAAAATGCATTCCAAAGTGGGATTCCAGATCTAGCAAACAAAAATAGTATTTAAAAATGGAAACACAACAAAGATGTTCTGAAATACACTAAAAGCGAGATGGTGTGCTAAAAACACAATCTCACTAAAAGTGAACTTAAGAAAGAAGACACACGATCCAAGGTGAAAGCTAAGATAGGGAGCAAGAGAGAAGGCATGTGGGCTAATTTAACCTAAGCTGTTGTTTCAATAATAATAATGAAACAATAATGGCCACAATTGCATAATACGTGACACATAGCATATATATTAGGAAGCGGTTACTCAAAATTAAATGTGTTAAGATTCTTGCTTCGTATAAAACGTGGTAAGGGTACTAGTGTATGGTAGACTTTAATGAGTAATAATACATATCACAATCAATTTCTAGGAAAATTATTTTTAAAATAGTGCATGTAGGGGCGCCTGGGTGGCTCAGTCGGTTAAGCGGCCAACTTCGGCTCAGGTCACGATCTCACGGTCCGTGGGTTCCAGCCCCGCGTCGGGCTCTGTGCTGACAGCTCAGAGCCTGGAGCCTGTTTCAGATTCTGTGTCTCCCTCTCTCTCTGACCCTCCCCCGTTCATGCTCTGTCTCTCTCTGTCTCAAAAATAAATAAATGTTAAAAAAAATTTTAAATAGTGTATGTAATTACTAACGGTCCTAACAAACTAATAAAAGAGATGTCAAATAATGCAAAAAAACTCCACCAAATTTAAAACAAATGTAATTAAATAAAAGGGAGCATGGAAACCTGGTGACTAGAATCCACATGGGAAGATCGCAATTTAATCTCAAATATATTCATAATGGTATTTTTTACGTGTGTTCACTTATCTTGAAAGAGAGAGAGCATACCCATATGCACAAGTGGGAGAGGGGCAGAGAGAAAGGAAGAGAGAGAATCCCAAGCAGGCTCCCGGCTCTGAGCTGTCAGCACAGAACCCATGCAGGGCTTGAACTCATGAACTGTTAGATCATGACCTAAGCCGAGATCAAGATTTGACGCTTACCCAACTGAGCAACCCAGGTGCCCCTGTTCATAATAACATTAAGTAAAACAACTAAAAACTCCAACAGAAAAATAAAGCACAAGGATCAGTAGACTGAACTTTAAAAAGAAAATGGCTCAGTTGGTTAAGCTCCCCACTTCAGCTTAGGTCAGGATCTCCCAGTTCATGAGTTTGAGCCCCAGGCTGGGCTCTGTGCTGACAGCTCAGAACCTGGAGTCTGCTTCAGGTTCTATGTCTCCCTCTCTCTCTGCCCCTCTTCTGTTTGTGCTCTCTCTCTCTCTTAAAAATAAATAATCATTAGGCCGTCAGAGAAAGACAAATATCATATGACTTCATTCATATGAGGGCTTTAAGAGACAAAACAGATGAACATAAGGGAAGGGAAACAAAAATAATATAAAACAGGAGGGGGATAAAGCATAGAGACTCATAAATATGGAGAACAAACAGAGGGTCACTATAGGGGGTGTGGGAGGGGGGATGGGCTAAAGGGGTAAGGTGCACTAAGGAATCTACTCCTGAAATCATTGTTGCACTATATGCTAAGTAATTTGGATGTAAATTTAAAAAATAAAATTAAAAAAATAATCATTAAAAATATTAAATACAAAGAAGATAAAGAGAACTGATTCATACAATTGCAATCACCACAACCTATGTAGAATGATGGAGACATTTGGGTGGGTTAATAGTAAAGCTACATTATACAATCATGGAAAGAAAGCTGGTGTAGCTATATTTATGAGTCAAGTATGTTATAATGCAAAATGCATTTTAAGAGATAAAGTGGAACATGATAACATTTTATAAATAAAAATGGATCATGATAAAATTTCCATTTTCCAGGAAAATATGAGTTCAAAATTTGCAGGTCCGTAAATAATCTACTCTCAAAATATATAAAGCAAAAATTTACAGAAGTAAAACAAAACTACAACTATAATGAGGAATTTTTAACACACATACAGAGCAAAAAGTCAATGAGAATATAGGTTTTGCCTGACCTTTTGTCAGGCAAAAAGTCAATGAGAATATAGGTTTCAATAAAATGATTACAAAACATGACCTGATTAGCAGCTATAAAGTTGTGTCTCCAAATTTATGTCAAACATTTAAGAAATTGATTATTTGCTGGGACATAATGCAAAGCTAAACAAATTTCAGAGTTTAAAATTGTTCAGTTTATGTTCTCTGAACAACTAAAAAAAATTAAGAAGGAAACCAATATCAACAGATGCCTAGAAAATTCCAAATATTTGGAAAGGAAGCAAAAGTCAAAGAATAAATCTGGTACAAATTATACACTACTTACAACTAAGTAATTAAAAGAAGCAATCAAACTCATGGATGTAGCTTAAGCTATATTTATATATCCATAGATTTGAAAAGAAAAAGACTGGGGCGTCTGGGTGGCGCAGTTGGTTAAGCGTCCGACTTCAGCCAGGTCACGATCTCGCAGTCCGTGAGTTCGAGCCCCGCGTTGGGCTCTGGGCTGATGGCTCAGAGCCTGGAGCCTGTTTCCGATTCTGTGTCTCCCTCTCTCTCTGCCCCTCCCCCGTTCATGCTCTGTCTCTCTCTGTCACAAAAATAAATAAACGTTAAAAAATAAATAAATAAAAATAAAAAAAAAAGAAAAGAAAAAGACTAAAAACATCTATCTCGAGAACTTAGACAGCCAAAGTCGTAAATAGTAAAGTTTTTAAAAATTATGAAGAATAGAACCTAATGTAATAGAAAATCTTTATGCCTTATAGAGATTCAATAGTGTCAAAAAATTGATAAACTCCTGACAAAGAAAAAAAAAGAGAGAGAGAAAAGACACAAATAAGTAATATCAACAATAAACAAGAGGATATCTCAATAGTCCCACAGATATTAATCCTTTGGTGATACGTTGTACTTTATATCACTGAATTTGAAAACTTATCTAAAATTATCAGAAACAAGGACAGCTGGTTTCAGTCAGTAGATCATGCAACTCGTGATCTCAGGGTCATGAGTTTGAGCCCCACATTGGGGGTAGAGTTTCCTTCAAAAAGTAAATAAATAAAATAAAATACCAAAGACGATGTCAACTTATCAAAACTGACATAAGAAGAAATAGAAAATTGGAATAGTCTTATGTCCATGAAAGAATTTGAGTCCTTGGTTTAAAACCTGCCAGTGAAAAATAGTCATGTGCAGATAGCTTCAATTGTTCCACCAAATATTTAGGAAATAAGTACCCTCGGAGATATGAGACTCTTATTCTCCATTGTGTCTTTAGCTCATGATTAGCAGTTATTTATTTTATATGTTTGGAAACATGAGGTATTTTTTGCCATAAAAACAGAATGGTTAAGTTCATTGTGTTCAGTGAACATTTAGGATGTTCTGCTAGGGGTTAGGGATTTAATGGAGAATAAAGGCTTTGCCCATCACTGAACATTTGAAGTAAAATTATATTGGTATATTCCCTTGGAATAAAAAGTTGTTGTACCTGGGTGGCTCAGTCGGTTAAGTGTCCGACTTCAGCTCAGGTCACGATCTCACCACTGGTGGGTTCAAGCCCTGCATCAGGCTCTGTGCTGACAGCTCAGAGCCTGGAGGCTGCTTCAGATTCTGTATCTCCCTCTCTTTCTGTGCCTCTTCCCACTCACAGTCTGTCTCTCCATCTCTTAAAAATAAATAAACATTAAAAAAAATTTTTTAAGTTGTTTAGAACTCCAGTTTTTGCTGCCAGACAGATAAGAAATATCTACATCTATACAGTAACAGTAATTGGAGATGGGGCTTTATATTAATTTCAACAGTGAGGCCTGCCTGTGGAAACAAACCTCCAAATCTCAGTGGTTTCATGAAAAAGCGTATTTTTCATTCATGTAAATAACTAAAGAAACCACTTTTCTGCAGAAGTTTCCTTTCAAGCAGTTATCTGGGAACCTGTTTAAGATTTCCTTTGTGTCTGTGCAGCCTCCCCAGGTGACTTTCAGAATCGTTCCTGCAGAGGGAAAGAGTGTGGGGAATCACTCACTGTTAGTGTAGGAATGACTAGGAGAGGACATATGCCACAGAACTGATCACGTGGTCTTTCCCAACTCCAGTCCTCTGGAAAACTTGAAGAAGTACATCCACATTCCCTTCCATTTTTCCTCATTGCCTTCATGTCTATCATTCCTAGCATCAGATCACTTTAGACTTCCCTGTTGTCAGCCACCAAGATTTTGGTTATACAGAAGACAGTGAAAACTCCAAAGTCAGCAGAAATCTAAGTGTCTGCCTTTAGGGCAAAGCTGTGTAATAAGCTCAATCATATTACCCATGGACTACGTACAGGTCTGCACATGGTACGTTTCAAAAACTCTTGTGTAGTGAACAAAATTTTAAGAACATGAAAAAAATCTTTAAGGAACGTGAAAAAGTTAACACGCTTTGACCGCTTGACATCCACTAGATCATTTTTTTACAGTTTGGTTGAGAAACTGTACCTTTATTTTTTTTTGTTTACTTATTTATCTTGAGAGAGAGCAACACAGGTGGGGAGGGGCAGAGACAAGGAGACCCAGAATCCCAAGCAGGCTCTGCACCATCAACGCACAGCCCAATATGGGGCTCAAACTCAGGAACAGGTGTGATCACGACCTGAGCTGAGATCAAGAGTCAGACGCTTAACCGACTGCGGCACTCAGACATCCTGAGAAACTGTATCTTTAAAAGAGAACTATTAACTGAAAAGATCTAGCAATGACATAATCTATTTATTATCCATTTATTTCACGTTCATAATGAGAAGTCGGGATGTCTCTGGTCTCTCATTGCAGCCAGGCATTCGTTAACTTCTAGTGCCAGAAAAAACAAATGTTTAGATCAGATGGACTTGACAGATATATTTAGAACTCTGCATCCCAAAGCAACAGAATATACTTTCTTCTCGAGTGCACATGGAACATTCTCCAAGGTAGATCATATACTGGGTCACAAAACAGCCCTTCATAAGTTTACAAGAATTGAAATTATACCATGCATACTTTCAGACCACAATGCTATGAAGCTTGAAATCAACCACAGGAAAAAGTCTGGAAAACCTCCAAAAGCATGGAGGTTAAAGAACACCCTACTAACGAATGAGTGGGTCAACCAGGCAATTAGAGAAGAAATTAAAAAATATATGGAAACAAACGAAAATGAAAATACAACAATCCAAACGCTTTGGGACGCAGCAAAGGCAGTCCTGAGAGGAAAATACATTGCAATCCAGGCCTATCTCAAGAAACAAGAAAAATCCCAAATACAAAATCTAACAGCACACCTAAAGGAAATAGAAGCAGAACAGCAAAGGCAGCCTAAACCCAGCAGAAGAAGAGAAATAATAAAGATCAGAGCAGAAATAAACAATATAGGATCTAAAAAAACGTAGAGCAGATCAACGAAACCAAGAGTTGGTATTTCAAACTATGTAAAGTCCTATTTTACGGCATCATAGCCTCTTAGAGGCTTAGAGACAAATGGATTGATGATTTTTTTTTTCCTCAGGGAAATTTGAGAAATAAAGTTACAGCAAGGACCTCTCCTTCTATGAGAGGACAGAGAGTCTCATACAGCAGGAAACTTTGTGTGGCCTGTGATGAAACTGCTGGGATCAGATATGGATTAGTTTGGGATACACGAAGAATATGGACTGTGGAGGAAATTAATTAATAAACTGAGGGCTGTAACTCTATATGAAACAGTTGAGATACCCACAACCCCAATACTGAGAGACATATTTTTTTCTTTATTTGAAACTCCCATTTTTCAGAAATGGAAGAGCTAACAACGAAAATCACTTATATTTCTTCTTTATAAGTTTTTTTTTCTTAGAAAATTGTGTTTTTAAAATCATATAAATTTTTTAACATTTGATCATAATTATATTAAACAGAATTAAGATACTATCAATAGAGTTTCATAAGATTTTGAACTAAGCCTATTTAATTTGATGAGTATACATAAAGAACCTACTATGCTTTAGCCTTGCTCTAACATAAAGGTCTTGCTTCTGAAGCCTTGGAAAGAGATATGAATCATCTAAATGTGAGCCATCTAAACTCCCGGGTTCATGCTTTGCTGTCTTTAATTGAAATTGATGCCTGAGATGAATGGGACCCAGTGGACTTGTCAGATTATCCTGGAACACTAAATCATGTGGTTTTTCTAATCACCTGGAAAGCAGAAACAAATCCAAACTAGCCTTGTAAGTAGAAAAACGATCATACCAAAACAAACAAGCTCAATAAGGGGTGTAAAAGTCAATGCACATAGGGAAAAAAGGCTTTTAAAACTATGAGAAAATATCATACAGCTTAAAATGCATAGAATATAAGTGAGCGAGTGGTGGTCCTGTTGTGACCAGTAATGAAAACAACAATGGCAGATGAATCCATGGTGTTCTGCTGTAAATATCTACACCCCCTCAGCCAAATTTTATTTTTACTTTATATGCCCTCCAAATAGAAATACACTTCTTTTTTCAAAAATGTCTATTTATTTATTTTTGAGAGAAAGAGAGAGAGAGAAGGGGTGGGGTAAGAGAATCTCAATCAGGCTCCCCGCTGTTAGCACAGAGCCCAACGTGGGTCTCGAACTCATGAACCATGAGATCATGACCTGAAGCTGAAACCAAGAGTCGGACACGTAAACAACTGAGCCACCGACGCACCCCAGAAATACATTTCTGTATAACCTCCATCCCACTAAAATGGTAAAAATGGCTTAATAATCACAATAATGGATACGGAGCCGCTGCTGTGTGCCCTAAACTATTCTGCAGGTTTTATTGTTGTGAGCCAGATGCTGCCAGCCCCATTTTCCAACTGAGGAGCTGGTCCTCATTGAGATACTATAGCTTTCTCAGAGCCCCAAAGCCCGTGAGTGATACAGCAACATGGGTTGGTCTTCCAGGACAGTCTTAGGCAATGACTGTGAACTCTGTAAGTGTCTTTGGTGCACTTTCTGCTAGCTCCCACATATTCCCTTCCTATAAACTCTCAGGCGTCTTTTTTGCATTCACCCAAGGGTTTTTTTTTAAATTTTTTTTTAATGTTTATCTATTTTTGAGACAGAGAAAGACAGAGCATGAACGGGGGAGGGTCAGAGAGAGAGGGAGGCACAGATTCCAAAGCAGGCTCTGGGCTCTGAGCTGTCAGCACAGAGCCCGACGCGGGGCTCGAACTCACAGACCATGAGATCAGGACCTGAGCTGAAGCCGGACGCTCAATGGACTGAGCCACCCAGGCGCCCTTCACCCAAGGTTTTTTGACCTCTGTTTGCTTCGGTGTCCACTAACAAATAGTGAGCAGTGATGTTTCTAACAGGTACACCTGTCTCACAAGCTGGACCTCTTCATACCTGATATATCTTCATAAAATGGTTGGTATAACTTTAGGGAAATAAGAAGAAACAGCAATGGATAAGTTAAAAGGGACACTATTTCCAGCCTCTGTGTTAATCAGAATCCCATTGGCTTTAGGTTGTCAACTTGTAGAGAATAATTACAGTAATAGTCTCCACTCACTGAGAACCTCCTGAGCCCTGGGCACCACACAGACATTTTTCCGTGTAGTATCTCATTTAATCCTCAGATTAAGAGCTGAAAGAATCCTCTTGAATTATCCACCATCCACCAGTTGAAGGCGGGCAGAGGTGGGATTTGGTCTGGGGTCTGTCCACCAAGGGAGATAAGAGTGTTAGGACAGGAAAGAGATTCTGTTGAAAAAGTGACTTCATTATACAAGCAGATGTTCAATAATCCTTTCTGGTTATGGTGAAATGATCACAAAATGGGTGTACATTAAAGAAAATGAGTGCTCATTGGGCAAATCGAAAAAGCGTTTTGATTGTCATACTGACTTCAGACAAACAAAATGAAGACCCTATTGTATTAATCATGGCTTTTTAATTTTCTGATGCTTTGACATCTGGAGCCTTGCCAACCCTGGAGAGACTGCCCCTCCCAGGACTAACCAACTGCTAGAAATAGTAACTGACTTGCTTGTGAGGGTGCTGTGCTCTCCAATGCTAACCAACCAATCCAGAACTCTCACCACCGCCCCCCTCCCCTGCCCACTTCCTCTGCAGGCTTTTACACTCCAGGACACTAGCCCTCTTTCTGAATCTGCCCGGAAGGGCCTGGGATCAGACAACTAGGAACATCACTATTGCTCAAAGTTATTGAAACTAGGTGGTCCTAAACCTGTTTCCCCTGCCTCCCACATTCCTTCCGAAGGAAACAGGAAACAGACCCCTGCCCACATATTTTACCCTTGCCCCCTCTACCTCCTGACTGACCCTCCTGGCACTTCCCTGCATCCTGCATGGTTTGTGGACCCCCCCCCCCACCTTTTTGGGATCGGTGAGTAACAAACTCCCTTTTCAGTGATAATGCTCTCTCGATCTGTTGGCCTCATCAAACCTGATAGTAAAATCAACAATTTAAAACCCATCCTTTGCGGGGCACCTGGGTGTCCTGGTTGGTGAAGTGTGGGACTCTTGGTTTTGGTTCAGGTCGGGATCTCATGGTTTCCTGAGTTCAAGCCCCATGTCATTGGGCTCTGCACTGCCAGCGTAGAGCCTGCTTGGGACTCCCTCTCCCTCTCTATCTGCTCCTTCGCCACTTGCGCTGTCTCTGTCTCTCTCCGATACATAAAACTTTTTTAAAAAGTGGCAGAAGGTCACTTAAAAAATTAATTAATTAAATAACTAAATAAAACACATCCTTGAACTTCTCAGAAATCTTTGCTCTTAGGAACCTCCTCCCTTCGTCCAACAATTGAAAGAAAACAGCAAACATTTCTCCTGAAGCCATAATTAAAATCATGATTTAAACGGTCACCGTTCTGAATAGTAGAACAGCATAAACACTGCCTTAGAAATAGATAATGTCATGACATGTTTTTTAAAGATCTGCCTCTGCGAGCAGGAAATGTATAAATTGTATGTCGTAAATACATGGATGATGGATTTTTGTCTTTTTGGGTATCATTAGCCCTTGCAAACTTAAATATTTTAAGAGAAAACAAAAGTACTCTAAAAGGAGTTTAAATTCTCTTGGGGATCTCAGGTTACTTGTTGTATGTCTTTTAATTAATAATTTTTGGAGTTTTATTTGGAATTTATTATTCACTGTAAATTTGGAATTTATTATTCACTGTAAATTTGACCATGCAATATATAATATTGTACAAAGAGTAGCAACTTGTCTTTCTCCTGTGTCCAGACTCCTTTTTGTTTTCTAGAGAAAATATTGCTTAGGTGTTTTTAAATTTCCACACCCAAAATGTTTGTCTTCTTGGGAAATTTAATAAAAAGCTAAAAGCCATGATACTTATAAGGTGTTATAAAATGTGTATGTGTTCCATGCTGAATTATTAAATGTTCAACTCTTCTGATGAGGACAAGGTGTGATGCATTTTCTAATACTAATTTCACAGCAATTTCAATGTGAGGTGTATTTCATAATGCTATACTCTGAGTTATACATTGATATGACTGTATTCATTTCTATCAATTAGCAAAAACTAACCAGGTCCCATCATTTCTGCATTGATCCATCGACTACATTTTTTTTGTAAATATCTGTTTAAGGCTTCTAGGAAAACTTATTCTATAGGACATGGGTACAAATTGAAAATGTTAGAAAAATAAACAATACTCAGAGACTTTCTAGAGTTTTTATCAAAATGTCTAGGTCAACTGGAATTTAAGAAGAGAAATATTGAAAAGTTTAATGCTGACTTTTTTTTTTTAGAAAGTAAGAGAGTGAAGCTATGCTTGCTTACTGGCTGAGAATTTCTCTCTCTCTCTCTCTCTCTTTCTCTCTCTCTCTCTCTCTCTCTCTAGACACATTAGGTTTGTGAATCCAAAAAGCCCTGTTTAATGATCCTGTATTGGCTGGCGTCCAAAGAAAAATTGCTTTACTTGTAAATATCCATGACATAACTGTATGTCTAATAGGAGGACCTGTAAAGTACCATTTGTTGTTGTATCCGGCAAGTCTGTGTTCTGTGCCTCCCAGACTGAAATTTGTAATTCATATTTCTTTTGGCCGGAACTTTGGAATGAATGCCCAAAAGGTATATTACTTTTACAAGAGATTCTTGCAAATATGCCATTGGTTTCTCTTTGAGTACAACCCCTCATTCTGTCTTGGGCCAGACTGTTTGTTAGAGAGGACCCTGTCACTTATCCTGGTAGTTAAAATGTAGAAACAATCTCTCCTTGGACCGATTCTTCCCTTTTTGAAAAATTGCCACAGCAAATTCCCCAGCCTGCCAAGTTGGCAGATTCTAAGCCCAAGGCTGGAGCCCAGCCAGGCATCAATGACGCATTCCAAACCTCTGAGTCAGCATCCAACTCTGTGCCACTCTGTCTTATGTGAAGAAAGCAGCCCATGCCACAAAATCATCGCTAGCCAAACACTAAACTTGTTTGTGAAACTAAAACGACTTTTATGTGGTGGTTTCATAACCCAGAGTGGAGAACTTGAGAAAATGGCAATTTCTGAAAAGGTCTGATATTGGGAATGATTTCTCCTGAAGTTGGGTGCATTTGAGCCTCCCTGTTTTTCAGAGAGTGAGAGAGAAGTCTGAATAATTTTTTGGCTGGAGTTGTAAAACACAGGTCCTGACCCCTTGTCGTCATTAAAGATCCCATGGGCTCTTTTGAAAGGACTTAGAGGGATTAACCTTTCTGTTCTGGCTAAATTCCTAATTGGATAATTGCATTCTGCCTCCCTAAATTATCCCTGTAGCTCCAATTGGATATGGAATTTTCACTTCCTGTCATAAAGAGTTGTAGGGTGTTACAACATTTCACCCCAGGGGTGATACCAATTAAGTCGTTAGCGAGGTGAAATCTGTATGTGGGTTGTCTTTCTTTTTTCTCCTCCTTTCCCACCTCTTTATTTGGAGTTTAAAATGTGTGGGAATCGTTCAATCATTTGGAGTGAAAAGGGATGTCATAAGTTAGTAACAGCGCTTATTGTCACATTATTTCTAAGAATATAATAAAGGCAACCAATAATTGATAAGCATTCACAGAAAAGCGTTATCATTCCAAAGAGAACAAAAGCACACCGCATGAAATGCCATGGTTCAAACCCAGGGCCAAGATGATATGAAGAAGGCAACATGAAGTATTTTAAAAGCAAGTTCACAGATTGTGTGTTTTATGGGACAAGGTGTGGGCAGCCCTGTGAACACGCTTTGCCTCTGAGCCTTTGTGAAGAGTCAGCTCGGTATTCATAGAAACACGTAGGCCCAGGGACAGGGCCAAGGGGAGTCAATGTCTCTCCTGAATATGGATGCAGGCATTAACCATGAGCAGATTACACATGCACTTGATTTGAAAAGTAAAGGTCACACATCAGTCTCCTCAGCTGTATGTATTCACATTGAAAATCATTGCCCATGGAATCACCTTTGAACTTGAAAAGGCAACATCACCGGCAGCTGCATGTTGACCCCGAGTGGAGGGAAAAGTTAATAATCAGCTTATTTGCATTATTTGCTTTTTCACAAATTTGATTTTAAGTCAGTGAAGAAAATCTTCTTAGACAAACTGTATTTATTTTTCTTCTTTTTGTAGACTATCACCATAGATACTTTTGTAAGAACCTAATTATTTTGAGTTTGTAATAAAAATTGTGGATGAGTTCTTCCGGAACAGGGACATAAAGAAACTCATGTTAGAGCAGTAGTAATACCCCAATCCAGGTAGACTAAAGGTAATTGGGGGTCCCACCCATGAGGGGACACAAAAACCCCATGATTAAACTAAAATACATGTGGACTAAACTTGGATTTGCCTGCTATGAGAATGAAGAATCTCTCACCTATATTACAAGTTGATCTGCATTTCATGGCAACACAATGAGAAATCAATAAAAAGTGACTATAAGCAAAGGGTCTTAAGAAGTACATATCAGAAAAGAACGTTAATTATGTTTCTGTATTTCTAGATTCCATTTGATTTTGTTTCCTTGGTATAGAATAAATGGACTCATTTTCAAAGTATTAAATGCAACTTGATAGGCATTATTAGATTAATTACACTCAACTCTCTAAGGCAACAGATGCCACATGATATGAACCCCTTTAATCCTTCTGATTCCCCTCAACATCTTTGTTTAACTTGACCTTCCCTCTTTTCCATAAGTCATCAGAGAATATGTCATCTGTTCTCTATGGTACATACAGTCCATCTACATTAGACTTTGAATTTTGCTATTTAAAAATTTACCTTGCTGGGGCTCCTGGGTGGCTCAGTCGGTTGAGCGTCTGACTTCGGCTCAGGTCACGATCTCGCGGTCCGTGAGTTCGAGCCCTGTGTCGGGCTCTGGGCTGATGGCTCAGAGCCTGGAGCCTGCTTCCATTCTGTGTCTCCCCATCTCTCTGCCCCTCCCCCATTCATGCTCTGTCTCTCTCTGTCTCAAAAATAAATAAAACGTTAAAAAAAATTAAAAAAAAATTACCTTGCTGAATTTTTTTTTTAAATCTGTCTTCCTAGGTATTAGCAGAGTCAAGTATTATGGCCTCTGTAGTTCCCCAACTGAAATAGATATTTAAACAATGTTTTGATGAAGATTTTTAACTAGTTACAAAGTTTCAAACTAGACAGGTATCCAACCCAAATTTCGCTCTTCTACCCACCTGGTTAACGTGCAGAACCACGTCATGCGTCTGGCTGTGATTTGGACAGTGTTGCTAAAGGAGTCTTCATTTATAAACCTCGGTGGCTGATTAGATCTACCTTACAGTGACGGTCACACCTGCTGGTTCTGAGACAAGCATTGCATTTCTCACCGGTCTGGAACCATTCAGCTAATGAACGCTCCCACCCATAGTTTAGAGAAATCACTCCAGGGTCCCAGACATTCCCAGGGTGAATTTATGTTCCAAAAAGGTAGATGATACCACCTGAAATGGGAATTTTATATTTGTAGCAATTCTTTATCTCCTCCTGTTTTCAACCTTGCTTTAACGTAAGCCTAATGTAGAAGTGTCACCCATGAGTTTATGAGTGCACCTATTTATCAAGCACCTCTTTATGAGGGAAAGATTTACTAGAGGAAATCTTAAAAAGATAAAAAAAGGCTTTTACAATAGTGTAATTATTCTAGAGGAGGGAAAACAGACCCCTTTCTGGTTTCATTGGTTAACAATAATAAAGATCCCTCTAATCTCATTGATCCTTCAACCTTCCTTTTCCCAAGGAAAAATATCTTCCTTTGGTATCAAGAATAAGCAGGATGGTGGGACGTCTGGGTGGCTCAGTCTGTTAAGCATCCAACTACAGCTCAGGTCAAGACCTCACGGTGCATGGGTTTGAGCCCCGCATCAGGCTCTGTGCTGACAGCTCAGAGTCTGAGCCTGCTTTGGATTCTGTCTCCCTGTCTCTCTGCCCCTCCCCTGCATATGTTCTCTCTCTCTCTCTCAAAGATAAATCAACATTAGGAAAAGTTTTAAGAAAAGAATAAACAGGATGGTTACACAGACGTACACAATATATTTCTATATTTATTAGTGATCAAGTGATTTATTAACTAATTTTCTAAAACAAAAAGCTTATTCTCTTAGCTCATCATCATTATGTTAGAAAAATATATACTGTAGAATAGTTGGAGGACAATAAGAAAACAAAATGGGATTGACTATTTGCTTCCCCCAGTCTTGGTTGATTGTGGTTCCAAGATTTGTTGATTACAAGGGGAGCTTCTAGAATGGATTGGCAGGTATCACTATGAAAATACCATGTGAACCATTAGCTAACAATGCGTTAGTCAGTAAAGCAGTAGTTGTGTTAAGCACAAAGTATTTAATCTTAAGTACTTCTTCCAAATTGCTCCCTTGGGAGTCCCAATTTATTACTAGACCTTTGACTCCTTTATGAATTGGTTCAAGTACCCACTTATGATACCAATATTGTATCTGTCCCCCCAAAACACACACACACATGCACACACACACACACACCAAACACACAAATATCTGCACACAATTTTCCGGTGCATATGTATGACAAAAAACTTTTTGTGACACATTGAGGCAGCACCTACCAAAATATGCGAGTAGGCTACAGTTACCATAATCTTACTGATACATTATAATAATCATAAAATCATAATCATATGATATAATAATCCTATTTAAACAATAATACAGGACTAGCATAAAATACACCTCTGATGGAACCACAGACTGAGAGCCACTGCTGTATATATAGAGCATTATTGCCATTACCCTTTCATTCTGCATTCTCCACTATATTCCTGATAAATAAAAAAAGCAAGGACTTGGACATCAAGGCAACTTGTCCTTGATTGACCTGATCTGGGACCAGAGGACAAGGTGATAACAAGAGAAACTAACAAGGTAGACTATCTGCTACCTTTGACCACCTGCACTGAAATGAATTCCCTGAAAACACTCACAGGAAACCATGATTTAAAATATTTTCTGGGGCCCTGGGTGTCTCAGTCAGTTAAGCGTCCTACTTCGGCTCAGGTCATGAGATCAGGATTCCTGAGTTAGAGCCTCCCATGGGGCTCTGCACTGACAGCTCCAAGCTGTATTCTCTGTCTCCCTCTCTCTCTCGGCCCCTCCCTCACTTGCACTGTCTCAAAAATAAAACTAAATAGGGGGCACCTGGGTGGCTCAGTCAGTGAAGCGCTGGACTTCGGCTCAGGTGATGATCTCGCGGCTCGCGGGTTCGAGACCCATGTCAGGCTCTGTGCTGACAGCTCAGAGCCTGGAGCCCACTTCAGATTCTGTGTCTCCCTCTCTCTCTGCCCCTCCCGCACTTGGGCTTTGTCTTTCTCTCAAAAAAAAAAAAAAATAATAATAATAAATAAATAAATAAAAAATAAATAAATAAATAAAATCAATAAATACTAAGTAAATAAATTAAATAATTTTCTGACATGAATGTCTTCCTAATTTTATTGACATTAGTTGAAGATGTCTGTTTAATTTTAAGAAGAGTGCAGGGAAAGCACCCAAAGTGTGCCTCATTGAAGAAACTTGTTTCCCCTCTCACTATGTGCCCTCGTGTCTTCGAAACTACCAGGAGGCTGGACAACTCTATATCTGAAAAATATAAACATTTTACGTCTTTAAAGCAGACAAAATTTAGATCGTAAAATTGCACTGTCATTAAACTGCTGGACCTCACGTACCATATCGTGAGAAGCTAAGGATTGTAAGTAAGCCTCTAAATCATAAAAAAGCCAATGAAGCTCAATCAATAAGCAACTGAGATAAAACATACTGCATTCAGTTCACATTAAGCAATTAACAGAATTTAAAGTATGTACATGTATTCCCTGTTACTGGAGAGTACGATAAAACAATCGTGGCGACAAATGTTGTCTTTCACTCTTAAGACCCTTTTGCTCTAGATTTGCTTTTCTGCCTTGTATCTACCTCAGGTGAGTGAGTGTAAGCATGTTTAAATTTAGAGATGCAAATGAAAAAAAAAAATTGTTTAAGCACTGACTGTGAAAACTGATTTCTTCTATGTCCTTATAAAAGAGATGCTTTTTTTTTTTCCAGGCTGTTCTTTGTCCGTCTTTCACAAATCTTACTTGGCAAAATCACTAATGTAAAAGAAAATTGTGCAAGGTCCATCTGAACACTCTCAATCCTTTACAGGAGCTAGTCTAAAAAGAAGCGGTCTTTGCCTCCAAGAGGGAAAAAGAGAACAAAGATGTGCATGCAAAATAGTATTTTTCGTTAATGCAAAGGAGTGAGACGGGGCAGAGATGGCGTGGAGATATTTATTGTGTTTCCTGTATGGAAGAGTAATGGATGCGGAAAGAGAAGATGAGAAGAAAAGAAAGGAAGACGAGGGAAGGGCTGAGCACTGGAGGAACCAAAGAAAGAGATGCATGGGGCACGAATCAGCCAATGAGTGGGATGCCCAAGGTGATAGACACCTTTGCAAGTTTCCACCCTCTCCACCTCCCACCTCCCGCCTCCCGCCTCCCAGCCGGAGGCAAGAATGCCTGAGTTGGCATTAGATGTGCTAATTCCTCCCAGGCTCTGGGTTCCCTTCCCTTAATAGCCTCTCTCGCAAAAAGCTTCAGGGAGTCCCTAACATCCCTGCTTCTTTACTAAATCTCTTCTATTTATACGGTGCAAAGGTAACAAAGTGCCGGAATCAACATTCTTTTCTCCTTAGCACAAACATCAATTCAGCTTGAATGAGTAGTTGCTTATAAGATGCTTATGGACTGCAGAAATCATTTGTGGATGCCCATAGAAAGCCGGGAAATAGCGTACGTCTGGCCACAGAGAGATACGCATCTTCAAGGAAAGCAAGCTGTAAGCAAAGTGCATTTTGCTAAACAAAAATATTAATGGTTCCTGAACCTTCAAGTTAATCCCAATAGAGTAAGTGTCTTCAGTTCACCGATGAAAGTAACCAGCCTCAGCTATAAGCCTGATAAAAGAGGAGCCTGCTGTCCTCTTGGAAGCCAAAGAACAAAAGGTTGACGCTAGTTGTCTTTAAGTAAATGGGACCCAGACAGGCCTTTCAAATGTTGCCTCATTTTCTCAGTTTCCACATTTTCTATAATGAGTCTGTATGTGACATGTATTTTTATCTAAATTTGTGTTTGGTTGGGGGGCGGGGGGGTGAGGTAGGGTGACCAAGTAAAAGCAGATTCTTTTATTTCTTCTCTTTCTATGCATTCTTCTTGCTCTCCTTCTGCTCAGCATGGTGGCTCTCTTCCTGGAACATGCCTCTGAGGCAGCTGGAGGTCTCTTAAAACAATCAGATTGTTGTTCTCCACATCCAGAGTTCCCGAGTTAGCAGCTCCGGGATGGGGCCTGAGAATTCACCTGTCTACAAAGTTATCCAAGTATATTGCTGCGATTGCCAGGGCTCTGAGGTTCACACTTTGAGAATGACTGGCCTCCTAAGAAGCATTTCAGGCACCATGACAGTCTCCAATTGCAACGGGTCTTAATTCAATCCTCAACATGGTTGAAGGTATCAGGACTTACTGAGAAGGGTAGAGGCTCACTGACATACCCATTTTCCAAAGGAGCATCAGTGAAACTTGGGCCAGTGGTGACCCTGGAGAAGACAGTGTCTTAGGATTTGCCGTGGGTAGGCAAATCGTTGTAATCGCGGCTCACTATGATCTGGTGATATTGGGAAATTAAAAAAAATAATAATAATAAAAATTAAAAAACAGTAAAAACCTGTTGAAATGCAACCCCCAGAAAGTCTACATTAGGTCGTGGTTGGTTCACTAGGTGGAGAGAAACAAGGGCTGGTTACAAAGGCAATCAGAATTTCCTGTATCCTCTTCACATTCAGTCTTTCAAAAATAGGTGGTTTGCTTTGCATGTGCTTTGGGCCCATCACCCCTCCTCTGCTTGGGTCTGCAGTCCTGCAACTGTCTTCTAGCTTTCCTTTGACACTAAATTCTCTCTATTTACTAGATCCTTCTCCACAGGATAGGAACATTCCATCATATTCTCCATCTCCACCAAACAACCAAACATTAAACAAATGTTTTTTGACTCCATATCTAGCTTTAGTGCTCCCACAACACCCAGTTCTTATAGAAACTATTTTTAAATGCAACAGATGCAACTCTTCCCTCCACAATCCTGCCTCCTCATTGGGCCATTCAAGGTTCATGTGACACCCTCTGAGGGAGACTTTGTTAGCGTACCCATTTTAACAATGGGTAAACTGAGATCTAGAAAGTTCTTTTTTTCTCAAGATCACACAGTCAGGCAGTAGCCAAGCTCCTCCCCTGGAGCAGAGCTCCTAAACAGGGTCCCCTCACCCTGCCCTCATCCCTCCCCTTCATTCTCACTGCCCCTCAGTGCTCAGCCTACACTTTACTCCTTCAAGGGTGTCTTCCCTGGGAAGACCCTCTTTTCTGTTCCCTCTACCTAGAACACTTTTCCCTGCATTAGGGCCATCTCAATTATTTTAAATCTCTGCTCAAATGTTTCCCTCATTACTCTTTTTTTTCCTCACTCCACTCTAGCTTCCTTGTCATTCTTCTATTACACCAAGCATGCCTTCATGCCAAGGTCTTTACCCTTCCTTCCTGTTCTACAGTCTCACAGATTTCCCCCTGACTTCATTGGGTTTATAGTCTGTGATCATATTATCAGAGAGGACTTTCCTGACCAAGGTGACTAAAATATAATTCCAATTCCATCAAACTCTCTCTCTACCTCGCCTGCATAGAATATATTGCCACTTGACGTATTCAATGTTGATTTATTTCTTATTTTGTATTTTAATTTTTTTGGCATTCTTGGACACAGGAAGTGCTCAAGAATGTATGTTGAGTGAATTATTGGAACCCATAAGAGGCAATGTCGGGCATTAGGAATATAGATTGACCTGCTTTGTAACAGGCACACGAGGATTGCCCCACGTAGGTTAATTTCAAGGATTCTGAGAATAACGAACTTCCTTTTTAAAATGCTTAAGGTAGGGGCTCCTGGGTGGCTCCGTTGGTTAAGCATCCAACTCTTGATTTCACCTCAGGTCATGATCTCAGGGTTCATGAGATCAAGCCCTGTGTCGGGCTCTGCACTAACAGCATGGAGCCTGCTTAGGATTCTCTCTCTCTCTCTGTCCTTGCCCTCCTCTCATGCTCTCTCTCTCTCTCAAAATAAAGAATAAACATGGGGCGCCTGGGTGGCGCAGTCGGTTAAGCGTCCGACTTCAGCCAGGTCACGATCTCGTGGTCCGTGAGTTCGAGCCCCGCGTCGGGCTCTGGGCTGATGGCTCAGAGCCTGGAGCCTGTTTCCGATTCTGTGTCTCCCTCTCTCTCTGCCCCTCCCCCGTTCATGCTCTGTCTCTCTCTGTCCCCAAAATAAATAAACGTTGAAAAAGAAAAATTTTAAAAAAAATAAATAAATAAAGAATAAACATTAAAAAATATGTAAGGTAGATACTTATATTAGTTTCTACCCTGCTTTAGATAAACTGATGTTTGTCTAGGAAAACATCATATACTAGGAAGCTATGTTTGCTTGTATCCATATGTTCGCTAAACATAAAATGCACTTTTATTTCAACACTGCCTACGTCTTCGATACATGTTCTATCGCCACCCCTGAGAAATTCTCCTAAAACTTGTCTTTATTCTGGGCCTCTTTCCTTCATTCCAATTTTCAGCACACGCACACCACCAACACCACATCACACCATACCACACCCTTATCTAGTGTGGATCAAACCCTGTCTTCCCTAAGAGCCCCCTAAATCACATCCCCCCCTTTCTGTTCTCTCCATTCACAATGTGGCCCAGCCCGATGTCAATTACAACGTGATCATTCTTAATTGGTGAAGGGACTTGGAGCAAGGAGGAGACAAGCTGTGAGAAAGAAGACAATGCAGTGAATCCACAGGGCCAGAGACACAGTTAAATAAAGAGCCAAAGCCAGAGAAAAGACACATGCAAACAGAAACCCCATCCATCAAAGTGGTAGTGAGATCCAGGGAGAAGGTGAAGTGTAAATACTGAGTTGCACTGGCCCATGATGGATATTGTTAAAGCTGTCCTTCTGGTCTGGGGGCCCCTCTTCCTAAAGCCAAGTCCGGAGTCCCTTAGGGTCAGGTCCTGCTTGATGTTTTGTAGTTATATGTTTACTTCTTCCTCTCCCTTACTGATTGGAGAGCTACCCCAGGGCACTATACAATTCATCACTCCAGAATGTGTGTATATAATGCCTGCCATTCGGTAGACATTGTAGAGAGAGAGATAGCTAGATATGCACATACAGTGATTTAAATACTGGAACATATTCAGACATTTATGTAAATGTACATACACACACACAAATATATATATTAATTAGTGAGTGAATGTTTGATTTGATGAGGAAGGATCTCCGTGTCTTCAAATCATATTTAAAATTGATTCAGGAAATATTAGATTCGAGAAAGCATATTATTGTGGCTTTATAATCACATGAAATAAGTGAACACAGACATGTAGCTCTTGTGATATTGGACGTGACTTCCAGCTAACTCAAGTGTGTGAGTCTGATGTTGAGGTGTCACATACCAAGGGTTGTCTGTAGCTGTTCATGCTGACACAAAGCCAATTACTCAAAACAGAACCTACCCTTCGCAGTCGATGTCGCCTTGAATGCTCCACTAAAACAGGCATGAGGAAAGTGATTAAGGAGGGCTGTAAGATGCATGTAGGTTATAAGCCTCTGCTCAGCAACTACGGGCCCCTCCTGGGATTTGTTCTTTTCATGACCAGAAGAACGACGAAGACCATACATACCCCCTGACATAGTTTCAAAAGCAGAGCAGGTGACTTACATGCAATCATTATTAAAATGAGCAGTGATTTAAGTACTGGAACGTATTCAGCTTTGCAACACGGCCGTCGCCCGGTTTGATCAGTCGAATAAAGGGGGGCTGTTGGCGAAAGCGTGTGATGAGGTCACAGTGCTCCTCATTATCTCATCCCAATTTTGTAAATGAAGCCTCGAATGTTTGCCAGTTTCTTAGTAATGACATCGTCATTATTACCTATTGAATAGTATTGAAAAAAAAATGTAGTTGTGCCCAGATCTAATTATTATGATCTCTCCGGCTTTGTTTCTAAATATATGGCTGTACAACTCACAGATGGTCGCGGACGGTGAGGCTTTGTGGTGAAGACGACTAGTGGACGCCCAACACCAACTGGCAAGTCCTCCTTGTCCTTGGGGTTGAGCTCTAGTCCACAGGCTCTCCAGGGCATTGCTGCACTCCCCGGGAACTTGGGCGACCCTGCTCTGCCCTCCCGCAGTACTTTATTGTCCCTGCATTAGAACACACGCAGGCTGTTACTGGATGGGGAGTTGTGGATGTCTGTTTTTCCACTAGACCCTAAGTCTACTGTAAACATTAACTCTGCAATATTCAATGCTAGTTAAAGAAACGGATGATCCCTTCTCTATTTTAGAGAGAAGCAAACAGTCAAGTTTGAGATAAAGTTCAGAGGCAGATTGTAGAGCCCAGGTGGGGAGAAGTTTTTCACAGTTTGTTCAGTCCATTCATAAAAACCATGTCTATTGGCTATTACTAGCCATGTTGCATTCTACGTAGCTTCTACATTGAGGGAAAAAGCAAGAACATGAAAAAACAAGCAAATATTCAAACAAACAAACATAGCTCAATATACGCCCTTAACATGACTATGTTTGGGGTCTTATTTTTTTTTTAAATGTTTACTTATTTTTGAAACAATGCGAGAGACAGAGTGCAAGCAGCGGAGGGGCAGACAGAGGGAGACAGAATCCGAAACAGGCTCCAGGCTCTGAGCTGTCGGCCCAGAGCCCCACGTGGGGCTCGAACTCATGAACCCCGAGATCGTGACCTGAGTTGAAGTTGGACGCTCAACCGACTGAGCCACTCAGGCGCCCCAAGGGTCTTGTTATTTTTTCAAGTTTATTAGTACAAAGGTAGTAAATCCAATAATAAAATGAGGAAAAGCATAGGAAAGTGTGAAAATAAAAAAAAAAAAATCTTCCTCTTGACTCTCACTCTCTTCCCCAAAGTAACTATTTTTAACAGTTTACTTTTTTAGGTCTTCTGATAATTTCCTTAATAACATTGAATACCAAACCCCTTTATCGTTGTTAAACTAATTGAAGTACATTCTGCTGTTGTTTTTCTTTGAAAGATGAAGAATTAGGTACATTTACACCATCTCTGCCTCACATTCCACTATTGATTTTATTTATTATATTTGTATCTGCTTTATAAACAACATAATTATAATATCTGTTTTATAACTTACAAATTTTAAAAAGTATGCTTTATTTCTCTGCTATGAAAGACAAGAAAATTAGCACAGTCCATTTTTTTGTCCTTGTCTCTTCTTGACCTGCTTGGTTTCCATAGTTAATAACAATAGCTAAGTAACAACATCGTACTGAATGGATTCTACGTTTCCTAATATACAACGTCCTCCATCTAAATGGCCAGTAATCCCGTGCTATAAGTCTCTTATCACCCTCCTTGCATAAATAGACAGATGGAGACTTAGAAAGGTCAAGTAGCTAGATCAAGGTCACAAGCCTAGTCAGACATGAAGCCAGGACTGCAGCTAACACAACACTTGGTCTGACAACAAAGTGTAATTATCTGCCACATTTTTACATTTGCACTTTTGAGATACATAGTCATTGCATTCTGTTTTATAAATACAATGAAGTCTTCAGTACATTCACTCTGAGTGATTCTAACCTTTTTGAAATAAATAAACTTTCCATTATTTAATTAAGAAGACATTATTTTTTAATATGCAAGACATTACTGCACTTTGACCACAGAGAAGGAAAAACAAAAACTTTGCCAACAAATCTGTGCTGCTGAAATGGCAATTTCCCAAATGTCAAGGTTAAATGAATCATCTCTTCATTTATTTTCAACTCTATATTTTTCCTTGGAAATTTTTCAGAAGCACTTGTTTCTTGGATAAAGTATTATTCTTTCTTGGGTCGTGTGTTCAGTTTTACTACTGTATGCTTAAGTAATTCTTTCACAAACGTTCTGTGATTTTTAAAGTTGGGGCATCTTTTGGGGCACCTGGGTGGCTCATTCGTAAGCATTTGACTCAGGTCATGATCTTGTGGTTCACGAATTTGAGCCCCGTGTGGGCTCTGTGCTGACAGCTCGGAGCCTGGAGCCTGTTTCAGATTCTGTGTCTCCCTCTCCGTCCCTCTCCAGCTCGTGCTCTCTCTCTTTCTCTCTCTCTCTCTTTCTCGGTCAAAAATAAATAAGCATTAAACAAAATAAACTTGGGGCATCTTTGAATGTCTACAAATTCATTTATTTTATTTGAGAGTTTGGCTAGATATAAAAATCAAAGGTTAAAATGGCTGAAATACTTCCTGACTCTATCGTCTCCATAGTCAATCATCATGAGCATAGGGTCAGTTTGACCATCCTTAGCCTTTCTTTGCTTTTCAGTGAAGCAAAATATTGAAAGCTATTGGCCATGTACCCTGCAGAGAATCCAGCAGTCTGGGTTTCTTTGATGTTTTTCTCATGATTAAACTGGGGTTGTGAATTTTTGGAAAGAATACCACATATGTGAAGTATCCTTTTCCTCACATCTGATCTACATGACATCACTGATGACATAAATTGAATCAGTTGGCTAAAATAGTGTAAGGTATGGTTCCTCCACTGTAAAGTTACTATTTCCCCTTTCCCTACTCCAGTTTTGGCAAGAGAGTCCATGAGTCCAGTCCATGCCCGAGAGGAGAGGGTGCAGGAATTAAGCTTCACATTCTGGAGTAGGGAGTTTCTAAATTATTTGGAATTCTATAAGGAAGATTTTGGCAGTCAGTTTTTAATTTCCCAAAACATTAATGTTCTACTATTCTGCCCTTTCTAAGGCTACATCTTCTTACACAATAATCTGGAGTCTTTTTGAGAATATTTATTTGATTCTTTCCTCTTTCCTTCCATTCCTGTAATTATTCCCATTTTCTCACATTTCACTTGTCATCTGAGTGAGAATTCGGTTGATTATTTTCATTGTTGAGTTGGTTTTTCTTTGCAGTTGTGTAGATGTGTCCCTTGTAAGAATACGGGGTTCAGAGTGGGTTCTGTTTAAGGTAGTGCTCATGGCAGTGGGAGGATGCTGGCCAACCAGGAATTCTTGAGGCTGCTGAATTAAGGGAGCACAGTTTGAGGGAGGTAGAGATTTCTACTAAACTTCATTCTGTCATTCCTTTACTTTTGCATTATTTCCCTTTCCTCCAACCTATTCCATGCATACATGTAGGGAAATCCTGAGTTTCCTCCACGTCTGTTACTTTTTTTCTTTCTTTCTTTAGTCTTTTACACCAGTGAAATTCTCACTTATTTTATTTGCTTTCCTCTGGCCTTTGTCCAGAGTAAAAAAGTCATAGCTGACCAATAGAGAAAAAGAGAACTGGGGCCCTATAACCACCCTAATGACTTCCCCAAGGCTCCTGCCTGCCCTTTCAATGTTTTGACTTTAGATCAGTTCTTCTCTGGACCTCCATTGGAAAGAAAAACACCTACCATCAGTGATTTGGACCATGGATTTCACAGCTCTATACTGTTGACAAATATGAATGTATTAAGTATATTGCTTTTTGGGGAATTCCGCATATTTTCCATTCTGCTAAAACATGTCTTATTTTTCACTAGGTCTTTGGTATGGCATATAGCTGAGTATATGTTATAACATAGATATGCATGTCCATAGTACATGTGTGAAATATATCCTTTTAATATGATTTTTGAAATAAGATATAGATGTGGATGCATTGTTTACCATCTTGAACTAGAGATCTGCCAAGCTATTAAAACAAGGCTGAGTGGTAGAGAAAATGCAAATGCTATATCTGAAAATTTTAATTTTGCACTAAGGAATTTGAGGCCTAAGCCAGCCAATATCTGCAGGAGGGAAAAAAAAACACATTTCATGGAATAGGATCCACTCAGGAGTAGGGTGCTCTATTTGCATGAATTGTTCACATACTCTTAAGACTGACATCTTACATATACTCCAAGGATGTATACTTACACATACTCCAAGGATGACATAGGCTGGCTGTAATATGCACACTCCTCAAATCCATTTGTCCACTATTTCACATCTCCTTCCAAAGCCTTAAGTCAAAAACTGATGGATCCACGCATTGCAACACAGAAAGCACTTCATGAAGTCAAGGTCAGAACAAATGTGAGGTTTCAAATATTGGTAAAGCCACAGGAAAGAAACACACACACACACACACACACACACACACACACACACACAGAATGAAAGGCCACCTTTATTAATGTATAAAGGAGGTGTATTTTGGAGAAGTTGTTATGGCAGGGTTACCACGTCTATGACTTTTAGATGAACTAATTGTATTTTAGGAAATAAACCTAATAATTGTGCTTTGCTTTGTTTGTGCTCACCTTGTTTGTAATGATTTCCCAGGCATGTGCAAGTGTAGATTTCATTAAGTCCAGTGAGAGCATTCATTTCGCTATAATACTGTACACAAGTCCCCAAACACTAAGTTGTTTGTATTTAAATACGATCATGTGAAGAAGCCTATAATTGTTATTGCCCATAAAGGCATGTGAAATGGTAAAATAGAACTATTACTTATTGATCTCTTATAAGCAAAAGCATAATGCATTACTTTAAGAGGCTTGCGCAGAGCAATATCTAACACAAACAATTGCATGTTAGTCTCCTACTTTACTAAATGCCCTCTTTTAATGCCCTCTTTCTGAGAAACATCTAGAAAGAGTCTGTCAATTCTGTGCATTTTGAGAGCTATTGATTTTATATTGTGTGCATTTTATATTGTGTATCATGTCGTCTCAACTAGATTGAGCCATTTGAAGGGTTTACTTTACCAGAACATTTTGTTTCTTTCTTTTTAATTATTTTTTTTTACATTTTATTTATTTTTGATAGACAGAGAGAGACAGAGCACAAGTGGGGGAGGGACAGAGAGAGACGGAGACGCAGAATCCAAAACAGGTTCCAGGCTCCTAGCTGTCAGCCCAGAGCCCGACACGGGGCTTGAACTCACAAACCACAAGATCGTGAGCTGAGCCAAAGTCGGACCCTTAACCGACTGAGCCACCCAGGCGCCCCCAGAACATTTTGTTTCTGAAAATGATATTTGATTTGAACACCCTTAAGAGAAAAATTTAGTGTAAACTATTTTAGGTAGTAAGGTGAGAAATTCCTCTACTGGTCCTGAAGCGGAGATATGGCTTTCTCTGTATGATTAAGCAGATGGATGGTGTGAACAATCTTTGGGCTCACCACGTGGTCATTTCGTACCGTGATTTGAGCGCTCTGACAGTGACACGTTTACTTACCAAGTCCATCCCCCCCCCCCCACACACACCAGATGCAATTGCTACCAAAGCGCATAAATGGAAATGTCCACAAATGGAACTATCCAGAGAAAGCCTACGTTTCCATTCAGGAACAGGGACCCTATAGGGGTTCAGAAGTCAACTGAAATTTTGCCTGAACAAAGAGCATGGAACAGAGGTCTGAGAGCTGCAACAGCCTTTGAAACGCTGTCAGTCTATGGGAGTGAATAGCAAACAGATGTCAAACATCCTGAGGGAGTATTCACGGGCTTCAGAACACACTCTTTTTGTCCACTCCAAACGCAAGTTTTGGCCTCTGTAAAAATCTTAACCCGAGATTCTGCTGTGTGTCCCTTGGGCATATCTACTGACTTGACTGGTATAATCCACAAACCTTAACTGACCTCTAACTAAAGCTGGACCCCAGGCCTCATCCAGGAAAGACATTAATGAGCCTACGACTGAGGGAAACCCCGACCTGATTTTCTGAGATTCTCCCTGCTGCAATTGCAGGGAGAGTTGCCATCTGGGATAGTTTGGTGAGAAAAGGTGTTTTTGCTCTTTTACCAAAAGCTTGAATGATGAGCTCCTCCCTCACTGCATGTAAGGAACCAGAGTCACAGGCATAGCTATTGAACTGCAAGCATATTGTAAGTTTTAAAAGCATGTTTGTAGAGGCTAATTGAAAACTTAGCTGTGGGTTGAATTTTACTTGGGGCAATATTTTCGTCTACTTCTGTCTTCAGTGTTCTCAGCGTTCACTGTTTACAGGTAATCCACGTATCTTGGAGAGTTGTTTAAAGTGGATTTATGTTCATCACTAAGACAAAATGTGTTTGCCTATGACGTTAGGATAGGCTTAGGAACAAAGAGATGAGATAGTCTTCAGATTTGGATAACTTTGGAAACGTGTGGACAGCCTTGAAAGCCTTTGGTTTGGCTTATGACAAAAAAATAGCCTCATGAACAGTGAGTTAGTTCCATCAATCATTGGGCAGCTTATAGACAGTAAAATAGCCTTAGGAACACTGGTATAACCTTAAGGATGTGGATATCTTTAATAGTAAGATAGTTTGGGAAACAGTAGGATAACCTTGGGAACATTGGACTAGCCTTAGCCAGTTGAGGCTGGGAGATTAGCCCTTTCTGAACAAATATGATCAGGAGAATCCACAAATGTGACATGGCTTGACTTTTCTTTAGAGTGAAGTTGGGCATTTTGCAAAAGGGAGTTATTTCCTCCAAATTTAATACACACGATCCCACAGTGCATCACAGGTCACCATGGGATAATGAAATTATTCAATTTATTTGTTTCAGCATTTTAGCTGCTTACTGGTAATATTAGGCATAAGCAGATGATGTTCATGGTGATAAAGAGTAAATGATTAGAGTTAGCATATATTGAACAACTGTGTATAAGGCTGAGTGCTAACTTAGTGCTAACTCCGTATAATATCCGATCTAATATTCACAGCAACATTAAGAAGTATCAGTGGAGGAGAACACCTGGGTGGCTCAGTTGATTAAGCATCCAACTTTGGCTGGGGTCATGATCTCACGGTTCATGAGTTCGAGCCCTGCGTCAGGGTCTGTGCTGACAGGTGGGAGCATGGAGCTGTCTCCCTCTCTCTGCCCCTCCCCCCTCGAAATAAATAAAATTTTTTAAAACCTTAAAAAAAAAGATGTATCACTGGAACCATTTCAATAATAAGGAAATCAAAATTTAGAACCCATAAGCAACTTATTGCGCTGTGTAAAGCTACCGAGAAAGAGTGTACCATTATAACTCAGTCTGTCTTGCCCCCAGACTCCTGAGCCATTAACTCTTTTATTATTTATTTATTTATTTATTTATTTATTGAGAGATAAAGATAGGGTGTGAGCATGGGAGAGGGGCAAAAGAAAAGGGAGAGAATCCCCGGCAGACTCCACACTCAGTGTGGAACCCATAGCAGGGCTCAATCCATGACCCTGAGATCATGACCCAAGCCAAAATAAATAGTCGGGTGCTCGACTGACTGAGGTACCCAGGTTGTTGCCATTACCTCTTTTCTAAGCAAGGGGGGGGAAACACTAAATTTAGAACAAAACTGTGTAATTCACAAAGCTGACACATCTGAGCATCTGCCTGGAAGAAGATAAAACTCTCTTCATATATTACACCATTTAAAAATGCATTGTAGATTCACTAAATCCTCCTGTATCAGAAAAGGAGAAAGTGAAACCCCTTGTGAACAATTCTAAAAGAATTCTTGCTTAATCAAGGTGCGGATAGTGGGAACAACTTTCTAATTGAAACTAAAACCCAAGACAACCTCTAGAAGGTATTTCCCTACCAAAATTCAATAGCAAGGATAAATAATACGTTTTAAAAGATAACATAAAGGATAAAAGGCTGATATCTATGACAGGAAGCTTTTAAAATAAACAAAATGTATCCAATAGAAAAATGGGTAAGGGATATTCATATATGCACAGAAGAACAAACCCATACCAGTAGGCATGGATCTTCAAAGTAATGAAATAATACATCATCATTTTTTTCCTTCCTAGAGACCAGCAAAACAAAAACAAACAAAAACAGAAAACAGAAACGCACACACACACACACACACACACACACACACAGAATTATTCACTACTCCCAAACTCCCAAAACTGGTAGGGGTGTTTGGGGAACATGAAACATTGCTAGTGCTAACAGAAAGTGTTATGATTTGTTATGATTATTTTTTAGTGTTACAATATGTTTGGAAAGCAAAACCCACTGTTGTGGGTCTCTATGTTATTATAGAAAGAAAGTTCTTTGAGGTCAAAAAGTTAGATGGACATTGTAATCTATTGTACTGTTTATAGTATATCGATAGCATGAAATGATATTCAGAATTCAAAAGAAATGATTAGGCACAAATTGTTATTTATGAGTGTGAAAAGAAAATATTGAGTGTAAAAAGCAAAATTCAGATAATTGTGTATAGTCTGACTTAATTTTTCTTTTTTAATTAATATTTATTCTTTTAGACATTAAACTATTTAAAAATACTTAGTAATTCACTTATAATAACAATGATAAACCCACTACATGTTTACATAAGTCATATATTTATACGAAAAATAACTATATGTTCCAAAGCAAAATAATTCAGGGAGATGAGTAGCATTGTTTTTTCATTGTTGCAAATCGTGTTAATGTCTGCCCTGATTGAAGTCAGGATAGATCTTTTCCTGCATTCAGTATTGCAATCTGTGATGTTGGTTATAGTACAGGAAGAAAATTTAGTCTCAAATAGATACATAGTTGAAAAGGGGAGGAGTATTTTAATAGCAATTAAGTTTTTTTTTAATTTAAATCCAAGTTAGTTAACATATAGTGTAATAATAATTTCAGGAATAGAATTTAGTGATTCATCCCTTACATATAACGCCCAGCGCTCATCTCAAGTGTCCTCCTTAATGTCCATTGTCCATTAGCTTATCCCTCACCTAACACCCCACCAGCAACCCTCAGTTTGTTCTCTGTATTTAAGAGTCTCTTACGGTTTGTTTCCCTGTTTTTAAATTATTTTTGCTTCCTTTCCCTATGTTCATCTGTTTTGTATATTAAATTCCACATATAAGTTAAGTCAATGATATTTTTGTCTTTCTCTGACTTATTTCACTTAGCATAATACACTCTAGTTCTATTCACATTGTTGCAAATGGTAAGATTTCATTCTTTTTGGTCGCTGAGTATATATATATATATATATATATATGCCACACCTTCTTTATCCATTCATCAGTCAATGGATATCTGGGCTCTTTCCATATGTGGCTCTTGTCCATAGTGCTGCTATAAACATTGGGGTGCATGTGCCCCTTTAAATCAGCATGCCTGTACCTTTGGATAAATACCTAGTAGTGGAATTGCAAGATTGTAGGGTAGTTCTATTTTTAATTTTTTTTGAGGAATCTCCATACTGTTTTCCAGAGTGGCTTCACCAGCTTGCATTGCCACCAACAATGCAAAAGAGATCCTCTTTCTCTGCATCCTCGCCAACATCTGTTGTTGCCTAAGTTGTTACTTTCAGTCATTCTGACAGGTGTTAGGTGGTATCTCGTTGTGGTTTTGATTTATATTTTCCTGATGATGAGTGATGGTGAACATTTTTTTTCACGTGTCAGCTACCAGGATGTCTTCTTAGAAAAGTGTCTATTCATGTCTTTTGCTCATTTTTTTTCACTGAATTACTTGTTTTTTGGGTGCTGAGTTTGAGAAGTTTTTTTTTTTTGTAGATGTTGAATACTAACCCTTTTTCTGATATGTCATTTGCAAATATCTTCTCCCATTCTGTTGGTTGCCTTTTAGTTTTGCTCATTGTTTCCTTCACTGTGCAGAAGGTTTTTATCTTGATGGGTCTAAATAGTTCATTTTTGCTTTTGTTTCTCTTGCCAACAGAGACCTGTCAAGTAAGAAGTTGCATGGCTGAGGTCAAAGAGGTGGTTGCCTGCTTTCTTCTCGAGGATTTTGATGGCTTCCTGTCTTACATTTAAGTCTTTCATCCATTTTGAGTTGATTTTTGTGTATGGTGTAAGAAAGTGGTCCAGGTTCACTCTTCTGCATGTCACTGTCCAGTTTTCCCAGCACCACTTGCTGAAGAGACTGTCTTTATTCCATTGGATATTCTTTCCTGCTTTGTCAAAGATTAGTTGGCCATAAGTTTGTGGGTCCGTTTCTGGGTTCGCTATTCTATTCCATTGATCTACGTGTCTGTTTTTGTGCCAGTACCATACTGTCTTGATGATTACAGCTTTGTAATACAGCTTGAAGTCCGGGATTGTGATGCCTCCAGTTTTGGTTTTCTTTTTCAGGATTTCTTTGGCTATTTTGGATCTTATGTAGTTCCATACAAATTTTAGAATTGTTTGTTTTAGCTCTGTGAAGAGTGCTGGTGTTATTTTGATAGGGATTTCATTGAATATGTAGATTGCTTTGGGTACTATCAACATTTTAACAATATTTTTCCAATCCATGAGCATGGAATGTTTATTCATTTCTGTGGGTCTTCAATTTCTTTCATAAGCTTTCTATAGTTTTCAGTGTATAGATTTTTCATGTTTTTGGTTAGGTTTCTTCCTAGGTATTTTATAGTTTGGGGAGCAATTGTAAATGGGATTGGTTCCTTGATTTTTCTTCCTGCTGCTTCACTTGGTGTATAGAAATGCAACTGATTTCTGTACATTGATTTTATATCCTGCGACTTGCTGAATTCGTGTATCAG
Organism: Prionailurus viverrinus; assembly: GCF_022837055.1. Classification (NCBI taxonomy): domain Eukaryota; kingdom Metazoa; phylum Chordata; class Mammalia; order Carnivora; family Felidae; genus Prionailurus; species Prionailurus viverrinus. Next base: position 56,883,699 of record NC_062563.1, read on the forward strand.
TCCTAGCGTTTTTTTTGGTAGAGTCTTTGGGCTTACAGTATCATGTTGTCTATGAAAGTGAAAGATTGACTAACTCCTTGCCAATTTGGATGACTTTTATTTCTTCGCGTTGTCTGATTGCTAAGGCTAGGACTTACAACACTATGCTGAATAATATTAGTGAGAGGTGACATCCTTGTTGTGTTCCTGACTTTAGGGGGGAAAGCTCTCAGGTTTTCCCCATTGAGGATGATATTAGCAGTAGGTCTTTCATATATGGCATTTATGTTCTTGAGGTATGACCCTTTTATCCCTACTTTGTTGAGTGTTTTTATCAAGAAAGCATGCTGTATTTTGTCAAATGCTTTTTATGCATCTATTGAGAGGTCATGTGATTCTTATCTTTTGTTTTATTAATGTGATGTATCACATTGATTGATTTCTGGATATTGAACCAGCCCTGCATCCCAGGAATAAATCCCACTTGATTGTAGTGAATAATTCTTTTAATGCATTGTTGAATCTGGTTTCCTAGTATCATGCTGAGAATTTTTGCATCCATGTTCATCAGGGAAATGGGTCTGTAGTTCTCCTTTTAGGGTCTTTGTCTGATTTTGGAATCCAGGTAATACTGGTTTTGATAAATGAGTTTGGGAATTTTGCTTCCATTTCTATTTTTTGGAACAGCTTCAGAAAGAATAAGTGTTAACTCTTCTTTAAATGTTTGGTAGAATTCCCTTAGAAAGCAATTCAGCCCTCAACTGTTGTTTGTTGGGACATTTTTGATTATTAATTCAATTTCTTTACTGGTTATGGGTCTGTTCAAATTTTCTGTTTCTTCCTTTTTCAGTTTTGCTAGTTTATATGTTTCTAGGAATTTTTCCATTTCTTCCAGATTGCCAAATTTGTTGGCATATAATTGTTCATAAAATTATCTTATTATTGTTTGTATTTTTGCAGTGTTGGTTGTAGTCTCTCATCTTTAATTTATGATTTCATTATTTGGGTCCTTTCCTTTTTCTTTTTGATAATTCTGGCTAACGGTTTATCAATTTTATTAGTTCTTTCAAAGAGCCAGCTTTGGTTTCATTGATCTGTTTCACTGTTTGTTTGTTTGTTTGTTTGTTTGTTTAATTTTGATATAATTGATTCCCTTCTTGTATTAGTTTTGAGTTTTATTTGCTGTTCTTTCTCCAGCTTTTTAGGTATAAGGTTAGGTTGTGTATTTGAGACCTTTCTTCCTTTTTTAGGAACGCCTGGATTGCTATATAGTTCCCTCTTATGACCACCTTTGCTGCATCCAAGAGGTTTTGGGCTGTTGTGTTTTCATTTCCATCAGCTTCCATGTAATTTTTAATTTCCCCTTAATTTCTTGGTTAACCCATTCATTCCTTAGTATGGATGTTTTTTAATATCCAAGTATTCATGGTCTTTCCAATTTTTTTCTTGTGATTGATTTCAAGTTTTATGGCATTGTGGTCTGAAAATATGCAAGGTATGATGTCTATCCTTTTGAACTCATTGAGGGTTGATTTGTAACCCAGTATGTGATCTATTCTGGAGAATGTTCCATGTGAACTCAAGAAGAATGTGTATTCTGCTGCTTTAGAAATGTTCTGAATATGTCTGCTAAGTTTGTCTGGTCCAGTATATAATTCAAAGCCATTGTTTCCTCATTGATTTTCTGATCACATGATCTGTCCACCGTTGTAAGTGGCGTGTTGAGGTCCCCTACTATTATGGTATTATTATCAACGATTTTCTTTGTGTTCATGATTAATTGATTTATATATTTGAGTACTCTCACATTGGGGGAATAAATATTTACAATTATTGGATCCTCTTGGTGGATAGATCCCTTAATTATGATATAATGCCCTTCTTCATCTCTTTTTATAGTCTTTACTTTAAAAGCTAGTTTACCTAATGGAAGTATGGCTATTCCAGCTTTCTTTTGATGGCCATTAGCATGATAGATGGTTCTCCATTCCCTTACTTTCAATCTGCAGATGTCTTTAGGTCTAAAAATGAGTGTCTTGTAAGCAGCGTATAGATGGGCCTGGTTTTTGTATCCATTCTGATATGCTATGTCTTTTGATTGGAGCATCCATTGACATTTAGAGTACTGAAAGATGAATTTAGTGCCATTGTGTTGAGTATAGAGTTGGTGTTTCTAATTATGTTCTCTGGTCTTTTCTAGCCTTTGTTGCTTTTGGTCTTTTTTGTTTGTTTTGTCTTTTCTTCACTCAAAGTGTCTCCCTTAAAATTTCTTACAGGGCTAGTTTACTGGTCATGAACTCCTTAATTTTTGTTTGTCTAGGAAACTCTTTATCTCTCCTTCTATTTTGAATGACAGCCTTGCTGAATAAAGAATTCTTAGCTACATATTTTTCCAATTCAGCACATTGAGTATATTCTGCCATTCCTTTCTGGCTTGCCAAGTTTTTGTGGATAGGTCTGCTGTGAACCTGATCTGTCTTCCTTTATAGGTTAAGGATTTTATCCCCCTTGCTGATTTCATAATTCTTTCCTTGTCTGTGTATCTTGTGAATTTCACTATGATATGCCTTAGTGATTGTCAGTTTTTGTTGAATCTAATGGCAGTTCTCTGTGCTTCTTGGATTTTATGTCTGTGTCCTTCCCCAGATTAGGAAAGTATTCCACTATAATTTGCTCACATAAAACTTCCGCCCTTTTTTCTCTCTTTTCATCTTCTGGGACTCCTATGTTTCATATGTTATTCCTATTTAATAAGTCATTAAGTTCTCTAAGTCTTGTATCGTGATCTTTTCCCTTGTTTCCCTCTTTCTTTTGTTTCCTTATTCTCCATAATTTTATCTTCCATATTGCTGATACACTGCTCTGCTTTGTCCATCCTTGCCATTATGGCATCCATTCAAGATTGCATCTTGGTTATAGCATTTTTAATTTCATCCTGACTAGATTTTGCTTCTTTTTTCTCCACAGAAAGGGATTCTATGTTTTTTTTCAATTCCAGCTAGTATTTTTATTATCATGGTTCTAAGTTCTAGTTTAGACATCTTGCTTCTATCTGTATGATTAAGGCCCTGGCTGTCATTTCCTCCTGTTCTTTCTTTTGAGGTGAATTCCTTTGTTATGTCCTTTGGTGGAAGAAAAAATAATAAAATTAAAAATTAAAAACAAAACAAAAAAACAAATAAAGGAAGCTAGAGCCTAGGTGTGTTTTGATTTGCTTGTTGAATGAAACTTGATACAGAAAAAAGGGAAAAAAGAACACAAAGTAAGAAAATTTTTAAAATAAAAAAATTATACAACAAAATAGAATAAAATGAAGTAAAGAAAATGACATAGAATAAGAAATTTAAAAAATAAAAATAAAGTTAAAAATAATCTCAAAAAATTTAAAATATAAAAAAGGAAAACAGAAATAAAATTTTCTCTTTCTGTATCTAAGAAAAAGAAAAGAAAGAGAAAAAAAACTTGTTTAACAAAAACAGAAGCAAAAAAACCCCACGAATAAATGAACCAGCAAACAGAATAAAACCTGAATGAAGTTACATCCAATTTCCCCTAGAACTGAAACTATGAAGCACTCTATAGTCCATACACTAAGCAGGTGGAGGGAATTGTGCTGTTCTTCTAGGGGATATGCTTGGAGGGCACAGTTGGGGGGACTTGGTGTAATGGCTCTGTTCTCCACTAGATGGCACTGCTTAGATTACTGGGGTGGATCAGTGTGGCACACATGGGTGTGCCCTGAAGAGGAGGAAATGGATTTACCCAGCACCCTAGTCTCTGGCACAGGAACTAGGTGCTCCCAGCCACCCACGGTCAAGCATTCCTCCTTTGTCTCAGGCCTCCAAAAACTCCCCGGTTCTACCCTTTCTGTGTTCAAGCCATCTGCCTACCAGGCAGCACCTCCCTTCAGAGTTTTATCTCAGATGGGACTGTGTTTCAAAACCCCACACTTCTGAGACCCCTGCTGCTTGGACTCGTGCAGACTCTCTGGGGGAAAGTCTCACTGAGCAATGGCTGGGTGCCAGCTTGCCCCAGAAAACATTCATGGGATCATGCAGCAGCAGAGGTTCAGGGTTTATGGCAAATCACAATACACAACCGATGCCAGCCTTCACTGTACTCTGGTGTCTTTATTCCAAAACCAACAAACATGGCTTTTCTCTGGTGTCCACTGGGACCTTTGCCCTTGGGAAGACCATATGGGCTCTACCAAATGCACTCCAAGCAGGGGAACTACTTCTCATATAGCTCACAGACCCCTCAGACTCCACTGCCTGCTCCTAGGGATTTATTCTATTTCCTCATCAGAGCACTGTCAGGCACTGAGCTCCAAAACTTCCAACTCTGCCCTCTCTTGTGTATAGAATCCTGGTGGTTCTGAAACCCTCTCCTTTCTTCCCATCAGTGGCTTCAGGGAACAGATTTCTTGTTCAGTCCTCTGTGAGTGTTTGCACTCCTTATCTCTCTCTTCCTCTGGAGCTACTTCCAGGGGAGTACTTTTCTTGTACTCTCCCTCTTTCTCTTTCTCTGCCCTCTCTCTGCAAAAACATCTCCCTACTCTCTGCAGCTTTTCTCTCCCCCAGTTTACTCTTCGCAACATGTACGTGCCAAACTCTGTGGCTCAAGTTATGCAGATTGTTGTGTTGATCCTCAGATCTATCCCCTAGGTGTTCAAAATGGTTTGGCGCTGATCTGGCTGCATTTCAGGGATGAGACAAGCTCAGGGTCTCCATGCTGCTCCACCATCTTAACTTCTCTTATAATTTTTTTTAAATTTTTTTAACGTTTTTTAATTTATTTTTGAGACAGAAAGAGACAGAGCATGAACGGGGGAGGGGCAGAGAGAGAGGGAGACACAGAATCGGAAGTAGGCTCCAGGCTCTGAGCCATCAGCCCAGAGCCCCACGTGGGGCTGAAACTCACGGACCGCGAGATCGTGACCTGAGCTGAAGTTGGATGCTTACCCAACTGAGCCACCCAGGCGCCCCTTCTCCTATAATTAAAAACAGTTCCGGGGCGCCTGGGTGGCGCAGTCGGTTAAGCGTCCGACTTCAGCCAGGTCACGATCTCACGGTCAGTGAGTTCGAGCCCCACGTGGGGCTCTGGGCTGATGGCTCAGAGCCTGGAGCCTGTTTCCGATTCTGTGTCTCCCTCTCTCTCTGCCCCTCCCCCGTTCATGCTCTGTCTCTCTCTGTCCCAAAAATAAATAAAAACGTTGAAAAAAAAATTTAAAAAAAAAACCAGTTCAGTGGAAGGTATATTACGTAGCATGATTTTGCTTGCAAATAGTGGAAAATCTAACTAAAGCTGACTAAACAATAAGGAAAGTGTTGGCTCAGCAATTGAAAGATTCTCAAGGTTGGCAGCATTTTACAGGTAATTTATACCAACAGCTCACTGGTGTCAGAATTCTCCATCTCTCCTTGTAGCTAAGGGGGATGGGTACTCTAATATGACTTAACTTTTAAAATGCGTACATGCATTTACAGATGTTGCATTATATAACCACATCAGTAGTGAAAACATATGAGCACATGCCTATCAGATTTTCACATGTGGGGGTGGTTTGTCGATAGACCAGTGAGAATGGAAGGGATATGTGTAAGGGAGAGAGAAGGCAAACAATAAAAATGAAAATAAAAAAAGAGAGATAGAGAAGAAAAAACTGAAGAAAGAAAGAATTGTAGTTGAATAAAAGCATGCATGAGTTCATTTTTATATATTTATGTAAAACTAGAAAATCCAGAAAATTCCCAGTCATCGCTTTTCAAGAGAAAACTTGCTTCTCATTATATAAATCCTTTGAATTTTTTTAAATTTTAAGCTATCTGGTCCTTCCCTCCTATATTTGTTTAAAAGATGCAAATACTGGGTTTTATATCTTATCTTTCCCCCTCACTAATTCCCAATTTTACTAATGGCCTTTCAAAATTCTCTGAGACACACTTATTTTCCCTCCCTCTAATCTTTCGTTCAGTCAGGTTTCTCTTATGGCATTTGCTATGATCTTCTTTATTTGTCTTGCTTATGTTTTTTGACATTTTATTATGATTAAGGTTCATCTGAACCACAGGGCATCTACCAAACAGATTTTTCAAGAGAATCTGGCAGTTTGCATACAGTAAGGGTATAATAAATTTTCATTTCAAGATTCAGTAACAAATTTAAAAAATATTTATTCTAAACTTATTAGATGCAAACTTGTGGCTAAGCATTGTACTCTTCAGATTATACGTAGGACTCTTGGATGAATCGTGCTATGAAGATATCTACTGTCCATACAGTAGATAATTATTAATAATTAATAATCAATTTGGTTTGTAACATTAAAAATATTATTTATACATGTCCACAGATATACATATATATATATCATTTATACAGATATACATATTATACAGATATATATGTATATGTGTATGTGAGAACACAAGACAATTTATGTTGTCAGGATAATTTTGTACAGTATCCTCCAGGTTATTAATATATGTCTTGAAGAGGTTTATAGGGAGGGATTTGGATCTCTGTGGTAGAAACATGCAAGATCAGTTTTATAAAACCTTATTAAAATCAAAATGCAAAGAACCCAAAAAAATTACTTTAATTAGTCAGTTTGGATTTCCTGATATTTTGTTTGATAATATTAGAATTTTTATTTGGCTAGGGAGTAGCAGTTGTTTTGAATTATGCACTATTCTGAATCATGACACTGGTTTAATGAGGTGTTAGCTCATGAAGAATTGTTACAAGTTTATAGAGTGTAGAGGATTACCATTAGGTAATGTTCAGTGAAAACTGTAATTTAACAGACACAAAAACAAGGAATAATTTTGCAAATGCCTTTCAGAGATGGCTGCCAAATAGTGACCACATCTAAGTGTGCCACAAACTTTAGTTACTTCCAACTAGTCATGGAAAAGAGGGTGAGATAGAAAATACAGTAGATGACCATCTACTTGCAAAAGTAATTTCATGAAGTGATGATTTGTAAATAATTTTTTTAATTTAGTGAGAACTTCTTTAGTTTTTCTTGACTCAAGACTATGTATGAGTTACCATCTTATTATATGTAGGGTACAATAAATTATTTTAATTCTCTCCTCTAAAGAAATAATGAGTTATATTTATATAATCTGGTCTTCTTTTCTTCCATGCATTTGGTTCCTTACCTTGCCCACTTAAAGCATTTTCTATCTTTAAGGAGAAATGTAAATGCAATGTACAACTGAGTGCTGCAAAACCACTTACAGATGCCCTTGTCTCTGATTGGTTGGTGGAGATGATGTAATACAAACTAAGATAAACAAGAATAGGGTCAGAGCTAACTAACTGCTGGCATTGGGGAACAAATACACTTAGGTCATTAGTTTTCTATTAAAACGCTTGTCAAACACAGACAAGTTCATAGCACAGAGCAGAGGGACCAAACCTGACCTCAATGTTAGACTGATCCAAGAAAGGCCAAGGAAGACATAGTGTGAGTTAGAGTCTTGTTATATTTTCAGCAGTAACAATGACTTCTGCTTTGCTGTATAATAGACACTTTACCTTCCTCTGCTCATCATTGCCTAAGAAAGTACATATAGAAAAAAGTCTCATTTTAATAAGCTGAAGTGAATCAGGGATAGGAGCTGTGAATGTTTTCTTAAATGCCAAATACTATACAAATACAGTTTGTATAAATAATCTCATTTAATATGCATAACCTCTATGAAGTACATGCTACTAATTTAACTGTTTCACAGATGACTAAATTGAGTTGGAGAGAGGTTAAGTTCCCCCCGCCCTTGAAAGTCACAGAAATTAAACATGGATTAAAAACCTAAATGTAAGACAAGAAATCATAAAAATTCTAAAGAAGTGCACAGGCAATAAACTCTTTGATATCAGCCATAGCAACTTCTTTCTAGATATGTATGTCCCTTGGGGCAAGGGAAACAAAAGCAAAAATAAACTATTGGGATTACATCAGAATAGAAAGCTCGCACATAGACAAGCAAAAAATCAACAAAACGAAATGGCAACCTACTGAATGGGAGAAGATACTTGTAAATGGCATATCCTGTAAAGGGTTAGTATCCAAAATATATAAAGAACTTACCAAAATCTATACCCCCAACATGAATAATCCAATTAAAAAATGGACAGAAGACATGAATAGACATTTTTCCAAATCAGACATCCAGATGGCCAAGAGGTACATGAAAAGATGCTCAACATCACTCATCATCAGGGAAATACAATCAAAACTAGAATGAGATATTATGTCACACCTATCACAATGGCTAATATCAACAACACAAGAAGTGACAGGTGTTGGCGAGGATGTGGAGAAAGGGGAACCCTCTTGCACTGTTAATGGGATTGCAAACAGGTGCAGCCACTCTGGAAAACGCATAGAGATTCCACAAAAAATTAACAATAGAACCACTCCAATATCCAGCAATCACATTACCAAGTACCCAAAGAATAAAATACAAATTCAAAGGGATATATGCACCCATATGTTTATAGCAGCATTATCTGCAATAGCCAAATCATGGAAATAGCCTAAATGTCCATCAATTGATGAATGGATAAAGAAGATGTTTTATACATACATATATATTGGAATATTACTTAACCATCAAAAAATTATATCTTGTCATTTGCAATGACTTGGACGGAACTAGAGAGTATGATGCTAAGAGGAATAAGCCAGTCGGAAATAGGTGATTTCCTTCATATGTGGAATTTAAGAAACAAAGCAAACATGCAAAGGGGAAAAAAAGAGAGAGAGAGAAATCACAACACAGCCTCTTCACTATAGAGAACACACTGGTGGTTACCAGAAGGGAGTGGAGTTGAGGGGTGTGTGAAACAGGTGATGGGGATTAAGGAGTGCACTTGTGATGAGCACCAGGTGATGTATGAAGTGTTGATCCACTATATTGTACACCGGAAACAAATATTATACTGTATGTTAAGTAACTGGAATTTAAATAAAAACTTACTGGAGTCAGAATTAAAGACTTTAGGGGCACCTGGGTGGCTTAGTTGGTTAAGCATCCAACTTTTGATTTCAGCTCAGGTCATGATCTCAGCGTTCGTGAAATTGAGCCCTGCCCCGGGTTCTGTGTGACAGCATGCCTGCTTGGGATTCATTCTCTCTCTCTCTCTCTCTCTCTCTCTGTCTCTCTCTCTGCCCGTCCTCTACTTATGCTCCCTCTCTTTCTCTCTCAAAATACATAAATAAACATCAAAAAAAGAAGTAAATCCTTTAAAGCCAGGAGGGCTAATTCTAAGTTCTGCAATCTAGACTGCTGTGTGCTGTGCGAGCCATGTGTATGTGTATGTGTATGTGTATGTGTATGTGTATGTGTATGTCTATGTCTATGTCTATGTGTATGTGTGTGTGAAGGGGGGGGGTAGTAATGGTAATAAGAATCGCTAATATTTTTTATAGAATGGTTCCTCTATGTCACAGACTGTCCTAAGAGTAGAGCAGGTGCTAACTCATATTATCCTGACAACACATTATCCTGAGCTGGAGCTCAGAGCTCATCTGCCCACAGAAGAGGGGATTAGAACAGAGAGGTTAATAACATGCCTCCAAGTTACACATTTGCCATCTATTTGATGAGCTTGCTTCCACCCCAGATGTACATAAACACAAATCTGAATCTCATGGCAAATTAGGAGGGAAGAATGTTTACAATGCACAGGTTTTCCGAGGGAGGATGTGCTAGGTTTGAATCCTGGCATTACTAGCTGTGTGACTTCATCGAACTTACTTAAACTCTATGAAAAGGAGTGTTTTTCGTCTATACAGTGGACAGTGAACTTGGTGCCTATTTCAATACATGGGATATTTATGGGAGGCAATGACTGTAACATCTCACAGGTTCAAGCAGGACAGACTTTGCAAATGGTTATTGTTACAACGGAAGGAAAAGATAGACCGTTTTTTTTAGGTAAAGATGTGCTATTCGTTCTTCTCTCTTCCGAAGTTCTGCTTATGGAAATCTTGTAGCTGAAAACTGGAATGAAACGATAATGGCACCTAGTGTTATATGTTGTAGGGGCCCAGTCTAACTGACACGTAACACTGAGGTTTATAATATAAGTAGTGACTAGGGGCCCCTGGGTGGCTCAGTCGGTTAAGTGTCTGACTTCGGCTCAGGTCGTGATCTCACGGTATGTGGGTTCAAGCCCTGCATCGGGCTCTGTGCTGACAGCTCAGAGCCTGGAGCCTGCTTTGGATTCTGTGTCTCCCTCCCTCTCTGCCCCTCCCCTGATCTCTCTCTCTCTCTCTCCCTCAAAAATAAATATACATTAAAAATATATTAAAAAATAGTAGTGACTATTCTCATGGAAAGAGAGAACTAAAATTATGGGAAAAGTTGGCCATTCTCAATTCCACAGTGAAATTTCCTCCAATTGCGTTTCAATGATATTTACATTTCAATTACTAAAATCACATGGCTGGCTATACTTCCTAATATCGGGTGTAGTGATCTTACTTCTTTTTCATTTTGCTTGAAAAATCTGAAAATACAAATATTTGACACTATCGACTCCTTAAAGAAGAAAAGAAAAAAATGATCCCTTTGAAACAGATTCCAAAATGCCTAATACTAATCCTCAATGTTCATTTGTTCATGTTACAGAAATAGGAAGTAACTTGTTTGCCCGATATCAATAAGACATGATTTAATTTTAAGTACCATTTCAAAAATATGTCTAAATGGACATTCTGGGGATGGTGATTAAACAATGAGAACATGAAATAAATTATGTGGATTTGGTATACTATATCTTCATTTTCTAATGCTTTTTTTGAGCATTATTTTGTGAGTTGCCTTGATTTTGGAACACCAAATATGATCATTAAAGACCTGCTATTAATCCCGTCATGACAATCATTAAGATACATTTGCCCTTTAAGGATGACTGCTCTTCATTTTGTTCATCAATAGATGTCAATAAACCACATATGTTTAATAAATATTACAACACTGCTTTTATCATTGATTTAGAGAAGTCTTTGGGGGGAATTGTGCTTCGATATAACATGAAATGGATATGAGTTTTGCTAACCTTAGATAATAGGTGGATAGACATATAGAATACATATTTTATGGGGGTTATGTGCAATTTGAATACATAGTTTATGGGGGTTACATGTAATTGGACTATTGACATATGAGAAAGTAAGAAAATGCTTTATATGTGCATTAACAATTGTGTGGCATAGAATGTTCTTTCATTCTCCCATCCATAAAAACACAGCTTAATATTTGTCATTTAAAAAAATTTGGACATATTTATAAATTTTTGCTACCTTTGATGCATTCTGTTATTTTCCTTAATTTTAACCCAGTGGGTTAGTTTTGGGCATGTAATACCAGGTGAATATTAACTTCATGAATTAGTTAATCTTATTTTCATTTGAGGACCAGGTGAGAACTTTACTAAGGAGAGTGCCATCAAAGAGAAATACAAGGAGAAAAAGAGAGAAATAAGATATTTTCATTCAAAATAACTTTCAGCTAAAATCAATAAGTCAGAGATGAAAGGATGTTTCTCTTTAACAGTAAGGTAAGATAAGTCTTAAAAGAAAGCTGTTCAACCTCAAGAGGCTACACTATCCTAAATCCTACTCATTTTAGGGAAAAAAAGAAAAATAAGGAAATGATGCTTTTCACTTGGATCACTTGCCAGGGAATTAATAAAATGAGAATGCTGGTCTCAGTAAGAGGTTGCATTAATTATTTAGATTATTTTATTGTTAGAGACTTAAGTGTTTTTGGACTCTGAGTCCCTTTCTACAGTCCCTCTAGACTTTGAGTTCCTTGATGTTCTGGAATATGTCTTATACCTTTTACATCCACAATTCCTATACATTTATTTGTATTCATTTTTATATTTATTTTTATTTTTTATGAATCAGTTAGTTTGAAAGTAGTAATGATTGCTAATATACATGATCTGAATATACTGAAATCCTGAATGATTTTTCTTTTCCATTTTGAATATCTAGAATTATAGTTTTTCTTTCCTTTCTTTTTCTTTCTTTCTTTCTTCTTCCCTTTCCTTTTCTTTTGAGAGAGAAAGAGAGAATGCAAGCAGAGGAAGGGCAAAGTGAGAGGGAATGAAAATCTTAAACAGGCTTCACAGCACAGAGCCCGACTCAGGGATCTATTTCATGACTCTGAGATCATGACCTGAGCCTAAATCAAGAGTCAGATGCCTAACCAACTGAGCCACCCAGGTGCACCTAGAATTACAGTTTTTCTAAAAGAAATTTGAAAGTAGATTTCTAACTTTAGATCTAAATAACCATGAACAGTTAGTAGGATCCAAGAAGACAGGAGATCTGCAATGGATGTTGGAAAAGTAAAGTGGTGTCCATAATGTCTATAATATGCATATTTGACAGAAATTTGAGTGATCCAAACTTTGAACGTTATTTACTTTTTACATTTTTTTAATGTTTATTCATTTTTGAGAGGTGGAGAGATGCAGAGCATGAGTGGGGGAGGGGCAGAGAGAGAGAGGGAGACACAGAATCCAAAGCAGGCTCCAGGCTCTGAGCGGTCAGCACAGAGCCCGACATGGGGCTCAAACTCATGAACCGTGAGATCATGACCTGAGCTGAACCCACTGAGCCACCCAGGCACCCCAAAAGTTATTTTTGATTGTTGCAGATTTTGCAATTCTGGCAAAATGATAATAATAATAATAATAATAATAATTTAAAAAAATAATGATAATCAACAGCAACAACAACAAAAACAAATCCAACCCTAATGATATGCTTTTAAAACCTGATGGAACTTATTACTCCAATTACATTTGAATACCCAGAAGGGTATCCTCATTGGTTAATTGCATTGCCTCCATGTTTTTGGTTCTACCCATGAGGACACATGAAGTTTTCCTTACTATCTCACAGACATATTCTGTGACAAATTAGAATCTTGGTTATTATAATGAGTTTAATAATATTTACCTGATGTGACAGTTTAGAGAAACAAATGACTACTATATTTAGCACCGTCCTTGTCATTTATTCAACAACTACTCTAGCACCAAGCATGTGTCAGGCCTTGTTCCACAAACTATGTTACAGCAGAGGATAAGAAAAGGTGAACTTTTCCAACAGAGCTAGTATTCTACCAAACTTACGACCAGGCTTCCTTATTCCTTTACCTAACATGATTCATTCTTGAAACATTAATTGATTTCTGAATGTTAAAACAATCTTCTAATCCTTGGTTAAATACTATACAGATATGGTGTATAATCCTTTTTATGTACTGCTGGATTCTGTTTGCTAGTATTCATTGAGGTTTTTCACATCTACATTCATAAGAATTTTTTTCTATATTTGTGAGAGGTCTGTAATTTTCTTTACATGTGATAACATTGTTTGATTTTGATATCAGTCAATTTGGGCCTCATAGAACAAAGAGGGAACTATTCCTTTCTTTTCTGCTTTTTAGAAGACTTTGTAAATGTGCTACTAATTTTTCTTTATACTTGTAATAATTTAATTCAAATTTTCTATTTTTTCTTCATTAAATTTCAGTTGTGTCTTTCTAGGGATTTGTCCTATACTTGCTCTTCAATATCAAATTTACTGGCACATAGCTTTTCATATTATTTCTCTCTAATCTTTTAATTCTATATTATTAGTAATGCTTCATGTTTTATTTCTGGTATTTGTATATTTAGACTTCTCTCTCTCTCTCTCTCTCTCTCTCTCTCTCTGTCTTTCTTTTTTTCTTGGACATTCTGGCTAAAAGTTTGCCAATTTTGTTATCTTTTCAAAACACCAACATTTGGTTTAACTGATTATCTTTATTGCTTACTATTCTTTATTTTATTAACTTCTTCTCTAATCTTTATTATTCACTTCCTTCTCCTTGCATTAAGTTTACCTTTCTCTTCTTTTTTTCAAGGCATTTAGGAGGGCAATTAAGTTATTTATTTGAGATCTTTCTTCTTTTATAATTTCAGCATAAATTTTTCTGTAAGAACTGCTTTAGTTGAGCTTAAGTATTGATATGCTATATTTTCATTTTAATTAATCTTTAAAAAGTTTCTAATCTTCTCATTTCTTTCTTGATCCCTTTGTCATTCAGAAGTATGTTGTTTAATTTTTGCATATTTATGAATTCTCCCAGTTTTTCTGTCTATTATGCATTTCCATTTCACTCCATTGTAGTTGGAGACTATACTTTGTTCAAATATTTTTAATTTATTTAATTTTACTTTATGATCTAGGATGTGGTCTATCCTAGAGAACATCCCATGTGCACTTGGGAAGAATATATATTCTATTGTGCTTGGTGAGAATGTCCAAAGGTGTCTGTTTGGACTAGTTATAGTGCTGTTTAAGTCTTCTATTTTATTTTTCACCTTCTATCTAGTTGCTATACCAGTAATTGAAAGTGGAGAGTAGGGGCACTTGGGTGGCTTAGTTGGTTAAGCCTCCAACTTTTGATTTTGGCTTAGGTCATTATCTCATGGTAGTGAGATTGAACCCCCAGTCAGCTGAGCGCTGTGCTGAGTGTGGAGTCTGCTTAAGATTCTTTCTTTCCCTTTGCTCCCCCCACTCAAGCTTTCTCTCTCTCTCTCTCTCTTTCTCTTTTTCTCTCCCTCTCTCTCAAAAAAGTTAAAAAACTTGAAAATATATAAATAAGTAAATAGGTAAATAAATAAAGTGGATTATTAAAATTTCCAAATATTATTGTTGATTGTGTAATTCTCCCTTCAAATCTGTTAGATTCTGCTGTATGCAATTTGGGGCTATGTTGTGAGGTACATATATACTTAGAATTATTATATTTTCCTCATGCTTGACTGTCTTATCATTATAAAATAAACCTCTTTAGCATAGCTTTCTGTTGTAGGTATTTGCATCATATAAGAGACTGACTAATGATCACCCCAAAATATCATGACTTAATTCCTAAAACTTTTAAATGTTATCTCAGTCGAAACAGGGTCTTTGCAGACATGATTAAGTTATAAAACTTGACATAAGGAGATTATCGTGGATTATACAAGCAGAACTTTAAATCCAATCACAAGTTTGACAGACAGAGGAAGAGACACATATAGAGAAGAGGAAGAGACAATATGACCACAGAAGGATAAATAGTAGTTATATAGCCAAAAGTCAACAGAATGTCAGCAGCCACCAGAAGCTGGAAGAGGCAAAGATTAGATTAGATTAGATTAGATTGCCTCCATTGGAAGTGAAGCCTCTCTGATTCTTTTATTTTGGCTCAGTGAAACATTTCAGACATCCGACCTCCAGAAATGTGAGAAAATAAATTTGGAGCCAAGGCCGGGAGCTGGGCTGGTGCACCAAGAGGCCTGGCGGGAGCAGGTCATGCAGGGCTACTCCAAGGAATAAATCAAAGCACACCTGATGGAGGTTCCAAAATAACACTACAAGTAGGGTAATAAAATAACCAAAGTCGCAACAACAGAGGGCAAGTAACAATCTCCAAAAAAAAAAACACCTCCTGAAGGGCTAGGCCGTGGACACTGTATGACCCTCCTTTAATATAGCAGTGCTCGCAGGTATAGAGCACACAACAAACTTTTAAAATGCATACGGGACAGAAAAACAGTCAAAATGATGACATGGAAGAATTCTCCTCAAAAGAAATTCCAGGAAGAAGCGACAGCTAAGGAATTGATCAAAACCGATTTAAGCAATATAACTGAACAAGAATTTAGAATAATAGTCATAAAATTAACTGCTGGGCTTGAAAAAAAGCATAGAGGACAGCAGAGAATCTATTGCTACAGAGATCAAGGGACTAAAAATAGTCATGATGAATTAAAAAATGTTATAAATGAGGTGCAAAATAAAATGGAGGCAGCCACAGTGCGGATTGAAGAGGCAGAAGGTAGAATAGGTGAATTAGAAGATAAAATTATGGAAATAGAGGAAGCTGAGAAAAAGAGTGATTAAAGAAAAAACAGGAATATGAGGGGAGAATTAGAGAACTAACCGATGTAATCAAACGGAACAATATTCTTATCATAGGAATTCCAGAAGAAGAAGAAGAGAGAGAAAGGGGCTGAAGGTGTACTTGAACAAATCATAGCTGAGAACTTCCCCGATCTGGGGAAGGAAACAGGCATTGAAATCCAAGAGGCACAGAGAACTCCCTTCAAACATAACTTGAATCGACTTTCTGCACAACATATCATAGTGAAACTGGCAAAATACAAGGATAAACAGAGAATTCTGAAAGCAGCTAGGGATAAACAGGCCTTAGCATACAAAGGGAGACACATAAGAGTAGTAGCAGAACTATCTACTGAAACTTGGCAGGCCAGAAAGAAATGGCAGGAAATGTGATGAACAGAAAAAATATGCAGCCAAGAATCCTTTACCCAGCACGTCTGTCATTCAGAATAGAAGGAGAGATAAAGATTTTCCCAAACAAACAAAAACTGAAGGAATTCATCACCACTAAACCAGCCCTACAAGAGATCTTAAGGGGGACTCTGTGAGTGAAATGTTGTAAGGAACACAAAGTAACAGAGACACCACTACAAGCATGAAACTTAGAGATGACTCTAAACCCATATCTTTCAATAATAACACTGAATGTAAATGGACTAAAAAAACAAGACCCACCTATGTTCTCTCTACAAGAGATTCATTTTAGACCTGAGGACACCTTCAGATTGAAAGTGAGGGAATGGAGAACTATCTATCATGCTACTGGAAGTCAAAAGAAAGATGGAACAGCCATACTTATATCAGACAAACTAGACTTTAAATTAAAGGCTATAACAAGAGATGAAGAAGGGCATTATATAGTAATTACAGTGTCTATCCATCAGGAAGAGCTAACAATTATAAATGTCTATGCACTGAATTCAGAAGCCCCCAAATATATAAAACAGTTAATCGCAAACATAAACAACCTTATTGATAAGAATGTGGTAATTGCAGGGAACTTTAATGCTCCACTTACAGTAATGGATAGATCATCTAGACAGAGAATCAGTAAAGAAACTATGGCCCTGAGTAATACATTGGACCAGATGGACTTGACAGAAATATTTATAACTCTGCACCCCAAAGCAACAGAATATACTTTCTTCTTGAGTGCACATGGAATATTCTCCAAGATAGATAACATACTGGGTCACAAAACAACCCTTAATAAGTATAAAAGAATTGAGATCATACCATGTGCACTTTCAGACCACAATGCTATGAAACTTGAAATCAACCACAGGAAAAAGTCTGGAAAACCTCCAAAAGCATGGAGGTTAAGGAACATCCTACTAAATAATGAGTGGGTCAGCCAGGCAATTAGAGAAGGAATTAAAAAATATATGGAAACAAATGAAAATGAAAATACAACAATCCAGATGCTTTGGGATGCAGCAAAGGCAGTCCTGAGAGGAAAATACATTGCAATCCAGGCCTATCTCAAGAAACAAGAAAAATCCCAAGTACAAAATCTAATGGCACACTTAAAGGAACTAGAAGCAGAACAGCAAAGACACCCCAAAGCAAGCAGAAGAGAAATAACAAAGATCAGAGCAGAAATAAACAACATAGAATCTAAAAAATCTGTAGAGCAGATCAATGAAACCAAGAGTTGGTTTTTTGAAGAAATAAATAAAATTGATAAACCTCTAGCCAAGCTTCTCAAAAAGAAAAAGGAGATAACCCAAATAGATAAAATCATGAATGAAAATGGAATTATTAGAACCAATCCCTCATAAATACAAGCAATTATCAGGGAATACTATGAAAAATTATATGCCAACAAACTGGACAACCTGAAAGAAATGGAAAAATTCCTAAATGCCCACACACTTCCAAAACTCAAACTAGAAGAGATAGAAAATTTGAATAGACCCATAACCAGTGAAGAAATTGAATCAGGTATCAAAAATCTCCCAACAAATAAGAGTCCAGGACCAGATGGCTTCCCTGGGGAATTCTACCAGACATTTAAAGCAGAGATAATACCTATCCTTCTCAAGCTGTTCCAAAAAATAGAGAAGGAAAACTTCCAGACTCATTCTATGAAGCCAACATTACCTTGATTCCTAAACCAGACAGAGACCCAGCAAAAAAAAGAGAACTACAGGCCAATATCCCTAATGAATATGATGCAAAAATTCTCAATAAAATACTAGCAAATCAAATTCAACAACATATAAAAAGAATTATTCACCATGATCAAGTGGGATTCATTCCTGGGCTGCAGGGCTGGTTCAACATTCACAAATCAATCAATGTGATACATCACATTAATAAAAGAAAAGATAAGAACCATATGATCCTGTCAATAGATGCCAAAAAAAGCATTCGACAAAATAGAGCATCCTTTCTTAATAAAGATCCTCGAGAAAGTCAGGATAGAAGAAACATACTTAAAGGTCATAAAAATCTTTTATGAAGAGCCCACAGCTAATATCATCCTCAATGGGCAAAAACTGAGAGCTTTCCGCCTGAGATCAGGAACACAACAGGGATGTCAACTCTCACTGCTGTTCTTTAACATAGTGTTGGAAGTTCTAGCATCAGCAATCAGACAACAAAAGGAAATCAAAGGCATCAAAATTGGCAAAGATGAAGTCAAGCTTTCACTTTCTGTAGATGACATGATACTATACATGGAAAAGCCGACAGACTCCACCAAAAGTCTGCTAGAACTGATACATGAATTCAGCAAAGTTGTAAGATACAAAATTAATGTACAAAATCAGTTGCATTTTATACACCAATAATGAAGCAACAGAAAGACGAATAAAGAAACTGATCTCATTCACAATTGCAGCAAGAATCATAAAATACCTAGGAATAAACCTAACCAAAGATGTAAAAGATCTGTATGCTGAAAACTATAGAAAGCTTATGAAGGAAATTGAAGAAGATACAAAGAAATGGAGAAACATTCCATGCTCATGGATTGGAGGAATAAATATTGTTAAAATGTTAGTACTACCCAAAGCAATCCACACATTCAATGCAATCCCAATCAAAATTGCACCAGCATTCTTCTCAGTGATAAAACAAGCAATCCAAAGACAATGGAATAGAATAGAGACTCCAGAATTGGACCCACAAATGTATGGCCAACTAATCTTTGACAAAGCAGGAAAGAATATCCAATGGAAAAAAGACAGTCTCTTTAACAAATGGTGCTGGGAGCACTGGACATCAACAAGCAGAAGAATGAAACTAGACCACTTTCTTCCACCATTCACAAAAATAAACTCAAAATGGATGAAGAACCTGAATGTGATACAGGAAACCATCAAAACCCTAGAGGAGAAATCAGGGAAAAACCTCTCTGTCCTCAGCCGCAGCAATTTCTTACTTGATACAACTCCAAAGGCAAAGGGAATTAAAAGCAAAAATGAACTATTGGGACCTCATGAAGATAAAAATCTTCTGCACTGCAAAGGAAACAATCAACAAAACTAAAAGGTAACCGACAGAATGGGAAAAGATATTTGCAAATGACGTATCAGATAAAGGGCTAGTATCCAAAATCTGTAAAGAACTCACCAAACTTCACACCCGAAAAACAAATAATCCAGTGAAGAAATGGGAAGAATACATGAATAGACACTTCTCTAAAGAAGACATCCAGATGGCCAACAGGCACATGAAAAGATGCTCAACATCACTCCTCATCAGGGAAATACAAACCAAAATCACACTGAGATACCCCTTACGCCAGTCAGAGTGACTAAAATGAACAAATCAGGAGACTATAGATGCTGAAGAGGATGTGGAGAAATGGGAACCCTCCTGCACTGTTGGTGAGAATGCAAACTGGTGCAGCCACTCTGGAAAACAGTGTGGAGGTTCCTCAAAAACTTAAACAGATCTACCCTATGACCCAGCAATAGCACTGCTAGGAATTTACCCAAGGGATACAGGAGTGCTGATGCACTTGTACCCCAATGTTTATAGCAGCACTTTCAACTATAGTCCAGTTATGGAAAGAACCTAATATCCATCAACTGACAAATGCATAAATAAAATGTGGTTTATATATACAGTAGACTACTACTTGACAATGAGAAAGAATGAAATCTGGCCATTGGTAGCAACGTGGATGGAAATGGAGGGTATTATGCCAAGCGAAATAAGTGAGGCAGAGAAAGACAGATAGCATATGTTTTCACTCATATGTGGATCCTGAGAAACTTAACAGAAGACCAGGGAGGAGGGGAAGGGAGAAAAAAGTTACAGAGAGGGAAGGAGGCAAACCATAAGAGACTCTTAAATACTGAGAACAAACTGAGGGTTGATTGGGGGGTGGGGGAGAGGGGAAAGTGGGTGATGGGCACTGAGGAGGGCACCTGTTGGGATGAACACTAGATATGTATATGTATATACTATATACATGTGTGTATATATATATATACACACATAAATACATACACATATATACATACACATACATACACATATGTACATACACATATATACATATATGTGTATGCACACACTAAAATATGTATATAATTATATATAATAATTATATAATATATATATATATACACTATATATATATATATAATTGTGTTGAATCACTTGCAATAATTTGTTATGAATCAACCATAGGAAACAAACACAATTGATATAACGTCTTCCACCATTTGGTTCAATTTATTTGGATCTTTGAATCTAAAGTTTATTTCTTTGTAGATAGCATATAATTGGATCTTGATTTTTTTTTATTATTCTGAAAAACTTTATCTTGAAAATACAAATCATCAAAATTGGTGGGAAATAGTGAAATCAGTGCTGATGGGGAATTTTATAACATTGAATGAATATATTCAAAAGGAACAAAATCTAAAATCAATAATAGAAGCTTCCAGTTTGGAAAACTAGAAAAGAGGAGGAAATTAAGTACACATTATTCAGAAGGAAATAAGTACTACAAATTAGAGCAGAAATCAATTAAACTGAATACAAGAAATGGATAGGTAAAACCGAGACCAAAAGTTCATTTTTTAAAAAGATCAATAAAATCAATAAGCCTCTAGCCAAGCTAAGAAAAACAGAGAGAAGAGACAATTACTAGTATAAGAAATGAGGCACCAGGGTGGCTCAGTCGGCTAGGTGTCTGACTCCTGATATTGGCTCAGGTCATAATCTCACAGTTTGCAAGATGGAGCCCCATGTCAGAATGGATCCTGCTTGGGATTCTCTCTCTCTCTTTCTCTTTGCCCCTCCTCCACTTGTGCACATGCATGCATGCTCTCTCTCTCTCTCTCAAAATAAATAAATAAAAACATTTTAAAAAATAATGGCCATCAGAGATCTCATGAATATAAACAAACAAAGGAATATTCTGAACAAGTCTATTTTCACAAATTCATAGCTGAGATGACATGAAAGCTTCCTTGAAAGTCACAATCTGCGAAAATCTCACACAAGAAGAAATAGATGATCTGAATAGCTTGTATTTATTAAAGAAATTGAATCAATTATCAATAACCTTCCAAACCAGAAAGTACCACTCCCAGGTGTATTCACTGACAAACTCTACAAAACACAAACAATAAATTATACCCATTCTGTATAATATATTTTTAATACCTAATCAAAGAAAATACTTTCTGACTCATTCTATGAGATCAGAGTCACCCGAGTGCCCAAATCAGACAAGACATTTTTATAAGAAAAGAAAACTAGAGACCAATAACTCTCATGAACACAGTTACAAAAATCCTAAGAAAAATATTTGCAATTCAAATCCAACAATTATAGAAAGGATTATACACCACAACCAATTGAGATTTACCTCAGATATGCAAAGCTGGTTTAACCTTTGAAAATCCACTGATGGAACCCATCACACCAACAGACTAAAGATAAAAAAAATCACATGAATATATCAATAGATGCAGAAAGCATTTCACAAAACGTTCACAAAATTCAGCACTCATTTGTGATAAAAATTCTCAGCAAACTAGAAACAGGGGGAAACTTCCTTAACTTGATAAAAAAAATCTACAAAAAATTTACAACAGAGCATCACACTTAATGATAAAAAACTAGAAATGTTCCCACTAAGATCAAAAACCAGGCAGGAATGTTCCCTCTCACCACCGCTTTTTGATATCATACTAGGAATCCTACCTAATGTACTAAGTCAGGAAGAGGAAATAAAAAATGTATAGATTAGGAAGAAATAAAGCTGTATTTATTCACAAGTCACATAATTGTACAAATTTGGAAAGAAATGACTGAAAAAGAAAGAACAAAAGAAAAGAAGGAAGGAAGGAAGGAAGGAAGGAAGGAAGAAACAACTCCTAGAACGAATAATCAGTTAGAGCGATGTTATTGTGTGAGGAGACTCTGAGTCAAATTTACATCTTTAATTTTAGGAGACAGTCACCCTGTTACATTTATCCCTCAGACCTTGGGCTTCTTTTGTAGCTTGTGTTTTTTTAAATATTATTCTTTTCTCCTTTAAAATTTTTTTAATGTTCATTTCTTTTTGAGAGAGAGAGAGAGACAGAGCGTGAGTAGGGGAGGGGCAGAGAGAGAGGGAGACACAGGATCTGAATCAGGCTCCAGGCTCTCTGAGCTGTCAGCACAGAGCCCGATGTGGGGCTCTAACTCACAAACCGTGAGATCATGACCTGAGCCAAAGTTGGCCGCTTAACATACTGAGCCACCCAGGCGCCCCATTATTATTTTATTCTAAGTTTATTTATTTATTTTGAGAGAGAGGGAGAGAGAGGGAATCCAAAACAGGCTGTCACTGTTAGTGTGGAGCCCAATGTAGGGCTTAAACTCAGGAACCATGAGATCCATGAGCCACACAGGCGTCCCTATAGATTGTGGTGTTGATGACAATTTAACTTTCAGAGGCTTCTTGCTACTCTCCTGGTCTGCTCAGTTTATTTGTTGTTGTTTAGACTCTGTTGCTCGTTGCTGCTAGTGTTGCTTGTGATGGTCGAGATTCCCCAGGCGAGTTATCTGTGGCTTCTAAGTAGAAGGGAAAGCCTGGCCCACTAGCGATTCCCAGGTGGGGCTTCTTGTTGCCTTTGTCTTCTGGCCACACAATGTCTCTTGGTGGTGAAAGAAAGGATCAGGTTGGGTGGATGAGGAGAAATTTTCCCTCCGTCTTTTATTGCCAGCAGGGCTTTCCGTCAAATGTCCTGGGTGGTGCTGATGGGATCTCTTGCTTTTGTCAGCCGATATCCCACTGGGTCATGGGAAAGGAGTGAACCCAGATGGGCCATATTATATATATAGGTTTGGATTCAGAAAATGTCAGGCCTGGGTTACTTTCTTCTACTGGATCTGTTTGTGTGATACACTGCTATAGTGATGTACTTCGCTGCCAATATCTCTAATATTTTTTCTAAATGTTTTTTTTATTATTTTTTTTATTTTTGAGTCAGAGAGAGACAGAGCATGAGCAGGGGAGGGGCAGAGAGAGAGGGAGACACAGAATCGGAAGCAGGCTCCAGGCTCTGAGCTGTCAGCACAGAGCCTGACGCAGGGCTCGAACTCACAGACTATGAGATCATGACCTGAGCTGAAGTCAGACGCCCAACCGACTGAGCCACCCAGGCGCCCCTCTAATATTTTTCTTTCACTCTTTATTAAGAGCTCTTCTTGGTTGCTTCTTGCGTTATTTCCAGGGTTTAAAGTTAAACGCCTATTTCGTCTTGTCCAGAGCAGAATCTCTGTTTTTTTTTTTTTTAAGTTTATTTCTTTATTTTGAGAGAGGGAGAGAGAGAGAGAGTTCATGTGCACAGGAGGAGGGGCAGAGAGAGAGAGAGAGAGAGAGAGAGAGAATCCTAAGCCTCCTCCGTGCTGTCAGCACAGAGTTCAGTGCAGGGCTCGATTCCATCAACTGTGAGATCTTGACCTGAGCCAAAATCAAGAGCCAGCTGCTTAACCGACTGAGCCTCCCAGGCACCCCTATAATGTTTAATTTCTAATAGTCACATTAAAAAAAGCAAAAAGGTGAAATCAATTTTATTAATATGTTTTATTTAGCCCAATATATCCCAAATATTTTAACACATAACCACTATAAACATTGATTCTTTTACATTCTTTTTTTCCCCATAGTATTTGAAATCTAGTGTATGTTTTATACTTACAGCTCATCTCAATTTACATCAGCCTCATTCATGTACTCAATAACCTCATGATGACAGTGACCACCATCTTGGACAGTACAATTCTAGACACCTTCATTGATGATATGCACAGTACATATGATGACATTGTTTAAAAATTGGATAGTATTTCTTCTTGTGCAAAACCCTTCAAAAGCTTTCTGATCGGCAGTGGAAACATGCCAAAAATTCTGATCATAGCTTCTAAGGCACAGAATGAGGTAACATTTCTTCGTTCTTTCCCCTGTTGATTCTTAGTAGCAATTCAGATGTTAGCTTAATTGTCGCATCTTCAGGGAAGCCTTCCCCAATCCCCAAAATAAGTCAGGTCTCTCTGTTAATGCCTCCCAAAGTGCATTGTGCTTTTCCTGTATAGTCCTTATCACAAATTTATATAACATATTTAATTATGTAGCTATTTGTTTGTTGATTATGCTCCCTTTTACACTGTATACTCCACGGAAGCTGTATCTTATCTATCCTATTCACTACTGTATCCCCAGTGTCAAGTACAATACCTGTTGTTCAAATGAATAAATGAATTTCACGAATTCAAATGTGGAAGCCTGAAGCTAAAATCTTCCCATTCTAAAAATGAAAATCACAGAACTTAAAAGCGCTTACTTTAGAAATGCATAAGGAATAATATTTTTAATTATTCATAATTAAATACTAGCTCGTTTCTTGGTTTTATGGTACAATGAAATTTATTTGAATGCTTCTTTGCTAGTATCTCCTATGTTCATAATTCCAAATGCTATGTCTCTAGGTATTATTTGCAATAAAAATATAAAATGGATTCCCAGAGAGACCCTATAATGAGGGTCTTACACAGACACTAGTAAGAACTATTATCTAATATTAGATAATGTTACATAAAATATTAGATAATAATTAAAAATTAAGATTTCCTTGAGGACCTTGTTTTTGTGTTCTCTTTCAGCAGTGAATTGAAATGTGATGATTGATGCCATGTTAAAGAACTAGAAATAATGCAAACAATAGTATCCCTGATTAGCGAACCTGAACTTCACATTTCAACTATGGCCTCCATATTGCTTCTTGTGAGTTCTGTCCTATGGACGTATTTCCAGCAGCTTCTCGAATTATCTAAATGTAGAAAATGTAGAAATGTAGAAAATAGACATAGATATAGAGTTAAGTATAGAAAGATTGAGCTATATATGGATTAGATACCTTAATACTCAATGCAGTCTACTATTTTCCCTTTACTTGGAATATTTTTCAGTAAATTATCGCCACAATTGGAGACAGAATTCAGCACGTGCAGATTTTCAGTCTGCAAATTAGTCCAAAATTTGCAATGTATATTTTGTTCTTTTTTTTTTTATTTTTGATAAGTGGACACAACGAAGACATTTTGACATTGCTTGAAATACCAATTTTGAACACAAACAAGATTTAGTTTGTGTCCGTCTGAGTTGATCCAGTGTTTCTAAACAATATACTGGTCAGGTCAATGTGCCATAGTTGATATTACTTGTTTACATATGGTAATTATAAAGGCAGGTGACAGTATTGTTACGAATTTGGCTATTTTAGGTAAGCAAATGGGAGTACACTTTTTCTGCCATTTGAAAACATTTTGCTCAGTTATCCTTAAGAGTGGCAATATCTCCCTATACCCCCAGTTTTAAAAAGACCACTCCAAATGATCCTCCTTAATGAAATTTTGTGGAGTGCCCATCAAGTGCATGCCACTGTATTAGCTATACTCCTAGGATAATTCCACCCTTTACCGAAGATAAGATTTCCTCTATGAGAATTATAGTCTCTTCAGATCAAATGAGCTTACACTGAATCCATTTCAACTGAGCATTATTTGGGTTCTTGGTATAAATCACTTGGCGAGTGAGCATGGTGCTTTTAAAAAAAATCATTACTGAGTTTTAAACAATTTGAGAAAATGAAAACTGCAAAGACTATGGAATATGCATTGGTTTGGGACTTAAGACTATCTCATTATCTTAACCATGCCCTTCACCAAATTCCCTTTGGAATCATTGTTAAGAGGAATTACGCGTCTTTCTCTTTATGCTGGCCAGATCAGACACATTTTTGTATCAATGAAGTCTGTTTCAAAGGCACATTGCCAAGATGATAATTTACCACAAACAAAATAAACAAGACAGAAGATGGGATATCAAATACTGGCAGAAAACGTGGAGAGTGCAGAGAACGAGTCCTCTCCCAGAACCACCGATGCCTCTTCTGCCAAAGCAAACCGTGGTGTCAAACAAGTCTCCAAAGAGTTTTTAAAATTCTTGTAAGTTACAGATTTTACTACAAAATTTTACATACTTACGCCATAAATACATTCACACAAGCATATAGATATATATACAACCATGTATGTAAGGTTGATCCTTCAACAACTGGGGTCATACAGGTCCATTTACGCTTGGATTTTTGTAGATAAAATCAAGACAGTTTTGTAAATATATTTTCTCTTCCTTCTGATTCTCTTAATGGCCTTTACTTTTTTCTAACTTCCTTTATTATAAGAATACTTTCTATGTAAAGAATGCATATAACAAAATAAAATGTGTTAATGAATCAGCTGTTTATGTTATCTGTAAGTCTGTCAGCAGTAGACTGTTGGGAGTTAATATTTGGGAGAATCAAAAGTTCATATGCTGAGTTTTGACTCTGTAGGGGGTCAGCAGTCCTAACCCCCATGTTGTTCAAGGTTATATATATAATGTATATATGTATAAAGTATACATACAAATACATATAAATATATACCCAAATACATATATATAAAGTGATGATTAAAAATGAACTTACAGGGGCGCCTGGGTGGCTCAGTCAGTTAGCATCCAACTCTTTTTTTTTATTTGTTTATTTTTTAATGTTTATTTTTATTTTTGAGACAGAGAGAGACAGAGCATGAGTGGAGGTGGGGCAGAGAGAGAGGGAGACACAGAATCCGAAGCAGGCTCCAGGTTCTGGCTGCCAGCACAGGGCCCGACGCAGGGCTCGAACCCACAGACCGTGAGATCATGACCTGAGCCGAAGTCGGTCACCCAACCGACTGAGCCACCCAGGCGCCCCTGTTAAGCATCCAACTCTTGATTGAGCTCAGGTCATGATTTCACGGTTCTTAGGATCAAGACCCATGTTGGGCTCTGTGCTGAGTTTGCTTGAGATTCTTTCTTTTCCTCTCTTTCTGACCCTCCCCCGCTCATGCTCTCTTTCTCTCTCAATAAATAAATGAACAAAAAATAAATAAATGAAAATTAACCTATAACTAGGATTATATAAAGTTTCACAAACATAAAAGATATATATATATATTTTTTTTTTCCTGCAGTTCTCTCTTTTAGATCTCAACATATTCAGGAAAAAAAAAAAGTACTAAAACTTTGTCACACAGATTCAACATCAGCCAAGGCAGCTGTCTCCCTGTCACCAACAAAACAACAAAATAAATTATGCATTGTGCTTTTTAAAAATTCCTGGGGACAAAAGTGATTCGATCAATTTAAGACCCAATGAAGATGGCACTTTTATCTACTGCCTCTGTTCTGCATATCAATGAAATATGCGCTTGGTGGAGAGGAAGAATTGCTTAAAGAACTCAAGCAGATAAAAGACACTGATGGGGCAGGGA
This sequence comes from Prionailurus viverrinus, assembly GCF_022837055.1. NCBI lineage: Eukaryota > Metazoa > Chordata > Mammalia > Carnivora > Felidae > Prionailurus > Prionailurus viverrinus. The sequence continues at coordinate 56,911,468 of NC_062563.1, forward strand.
AAGTTGTCAGTAAGTACCCAGACAAGGGCAGGAAAACATGACCCAAACTAGCCAGAATGAGAGATAGGATCTTCATGGAAACAAGGAACGTCTCCCGTATAATCATACGCCAACCATGGTGAAGAGAGTGTCTCAATCCCTGAGAATAATGGAGTTCGTGTTCATAGAAGTGAGCTCCGTAAAGGAGTCAGAGGAGGCAAAGGCGTGAGTGAACTGGAGTTTAACACATTGTAATGTAGGAAATTGTGTTATGACGTTAACAGGCAAAATCACGAATGATGGATGGATCTCAGTCAGGACGGGGGTTTGGGGAAAATGAGAGCAGCAGGTCCTGAGTAAGTGCGGGCGTGAAACACCTCAACCCAGAGCGAAACTAGCTGGAGTGTAAATCCTCAGTTAGAGTTGCCAAGAAATTTAATCAAAGAAAGTGGTTAGGAGTGGAGCAGAGAGACGCTCAGAGGATGGAAACTGAGGAGCCCCGTGGCTCTCAGTGGATCTCACTGGGAAAAGATCTAGGGAGGTAATGAGGTGTGGGCAGTGTAATTGAGAAGGGAACAGGAGGGAACTAAGATACATGAATAACCAACGTAGGGTTAAGAGACCATTTGGCAATTATTTTGTGGTAACTGGCTGGTGATAATTGGAGCTGGGAAGCAAATGGGATCCGCGGGTATGTCTAGACCCAAAGCGAGGGAAACAGAGAAAGGGCTGCAGCTATCAGCATTGAGCAGTTTTACAGTTTTAGATCTAAATATACAATTCCAGTTTGCTTTTCATCAACTTTGTTAGACTTTTAACAGTTGCAACCATCCTGCCCCCAGAGAAGCCTGGGAGTTAGATCTTAAACATGTGATGTCATTGTTCTTTGTGCTTTTATGTACACATACACACACACACACACACACACACACACACACCATGTATGTTCACACAACTGAGTTCATATTGACATATTGCTATTCAAAGCAATGTGTCATCTGTTCAATATGTGGCTCTGTTCTAGCCCTGGAAATGAAATGATCCTCTTTCCAGAAACACGCAATCTAGAAACCCAGGAGATGGGTCCTTTTCAAACAGCCTATCAAGTTGGCAATTGCTATCCTAGTAATGTAAACAGAGTAATGAGGGAACATGTAGAAGAGAAGCAATTAGTTACTATGGGCAGGAAATGCCACAGTGTTCCCGCTAATTAAATACTTTGTTTAAAAGAAGGGTTGCTCTGTGTAACATACCTGGGTTATCATTTTGAGTAAATTCAGTGTCTACATTAGCAGGTGCTGCCATAGCCAGAGTGATTCCCAATCTCTTCCTTCTGTTAACTCTGCCTTTACCCTTAGAAGGAGGCCCTTCATTATGCCCTCTTTCAGACTGTTCCAGTGGCTCCCCGCTTAGTGTGGGGGTCCCACTATCTTCCTCCTGATGTTTGTAGTCAATGTGCCTTTTTGTTTTAAAAACATCAGAAGTACAAATAGCAAGATACAATTTGTTGTTGTTTTTTCTTTCCTAAAAGATCTGTAATTTATAGATAGATCATGGGATACCACCATTCGAACCCTTCATTAGATTGAAGAATAAGGAGCGACATGGTCACAGACTTTTATCAAGTACTCTTTGAATTATTCTTCTTTACTTTGACTTGATTTGGGAGCTAGAGAGCATTTGCATTGCGGAAGGTTGGATGCGAAGTAAAGTAGAATTGCCTTCAGGGCTATCCACTCCAATATATAAAACTTGTAATTTTGTAGCTCCTGGGTAGCGGTTGGTATGACTTTTTGCATTATCTTGATTATTTACATCCTGTTCAGATCAGTACTGTGGCTTTGGAACTATTTTTTTTTTTCCCTTGGGGTGGGGGGATACCTCACGACAAAACTTTTTGTAATAGGCGACATCCAACTTTAAAGTGGCAGCTTTGAGGGGCGCCTGAGTGGCTCAGTAGATTGACCGGCTGACTCTTGATTTTGGCTCAGGTCATGATCTCATGGTCATGAGGTTGGGCTCCCTGGAGGGGGTGCTAGGCATGGAGGAGGCTGCTTGAGATCTTCTCTCTGCCCCTCCCCTCCCCCACTGTCAAAAAACTCGTTTAAAGTGGCAGCTTTGATATACTGCCGCTGCTGATTACATTTCTGTCAGATGTGAGAGTCTCTGTGCCGTGAACGCTGTCTCGGGTGGTATGTGTGAAGGAAACAAGTGCACAGACGGGCAACGGGTTTAATATTAGCAGCAAAGTTTCAACTTGGGTAATGTGACTCTACCACAAAGAAAACATGTTTGGCATTGTTTTATCAAAAAGTATATTATAGGGGCGCCTGGGTGGCTCAGTCGGTTGAGCCTCCGACTTCAGCTCAGGTCACGATCTCGCGGTCTGTGAGTTTGAGGCCCGCGTCGGGCTCTGGGCTGGTGGCTCGGGGCCTGGAGCCTGTTTCCGATTCTGTGTCTCCCTCTCTCTCTGCCCCTCCCCCGTTCATGCTCTGTCTCTGTCTGTCTCAAAAATAAATAAACATTTTAAAAAATTAAAAAAAAAAGTATAGTATACACCTTCTAAGGTGGAAATCTGATTAAGAAGATGTTCGCATCGTGAACTCACAGCCATTAGAAAAGCTACTCTGTAAATCCTTAAATGGCCCAGGATTCAACCTCCGTTCTATCTGCTAGGACCCACAAGGATCCACTGAGGGCTGGGATGTGAAGACCCATCTCCAATATGGAAACATCAAGGATACCTTAAAACAATAGTTGCTAAGAAAAGATTTTACACGTGACTGGAAATGCTATTTCTCACTAATGCCTTGTGTATGGTTGTTTTCCATTACACATAGCCCGATTTTTTTTTTTTCACTTTAACCACAGATCCGGTATAGATATGAGAAAAAAAAAAAATTGCCAAAACTATGTTTAAATTCATTGAGCCATATTACCAAATCTTCTTTTAAAACATTTGTCCAGGGGTGCCTGGGTGGTTCAGTTTTAGGTTAAGTGTCCAACGTTCGATATCAGACAAGGTCACGGGTAAGCCCTCCATGGAGCTCCATGCCGAGCATGGAGAGTGCCTAAGTTCTTCTCTCTCTCTCTCTCTCTCTCTCTCTCTCTCTCTCCCTCCTCTCACCTTCAAAATAAATAAATAAACAAAAAACAAACACGTAAAACACTTGTCCATACATTCCTTGATTATTCAAAGTGATGTGAGAGGGGTTTGCTCTGAGGAAGCAAAGGGAGGGAGCAGTGAGTGACACAGGTTTGGGAGTATTCACCAGGGTCCACAACTGCAGTGGCCGTGGGACATTGCAGGCAAAACACGGGGCCTGGAGCCCTAACTTTAGGCCCAGCCACTGTCTCGTTCTGAGCTTGGGCGGCCCACTTCAGCCCCCTGAAATGAGGTGTCGCCATTTGTAAAACGGAATAATGACACAGGCTCGGTCTACCTCACAAGCTCGTTAGGAGCACTAAAGGTGAGCACTTCCGGAGAGCTCTCTGAGAGCCCTAGAACACGCTGCCGCGTTCTGACCCCAGGATTCACCTGGGGGACTTTGGACTTGTTCGCCCCGCTTTTCTGTGCCCCATGTCCTGATGTGGAGAACGGTGATAGCCCCCGCAGGGGGCTGTTGTGAGGGCTGTATGAGATCACGTGCGTGGAACCTTTAACAAAGTACCCAGTGTGTCGTCGTAACGCAACAGATGATCCCATTACTCTGCTTTTTGTACCAGCCTTGAAAGTTTACTGGGAAAGCAGCGTGCCTGAATTGCGACCCTTTGCCATTCCTTGCGATCGATGTGTGTCACATACATCGGATTGGTTTTGACGGTTCTTACTGTGTCTTTGCGGTCAAATCGTGTATCTCAGCCAAGATGGTTTTCATTCATCAGGGTGTTACTTGAACAGTACTGCTTTTCAGAGCAGAGGGAGATCTTGCTTCGTTGATGGATTGCGGGGAACCTCCGTGGGATTATGTCACGTGATGCACCAGGCATTAAAACAACGTCAACAACAACGACTGCGCGCGGACTCTTTTTGTTGCTCGCCTTTGTTACGGTCTCTCGCGTGCACTGCTCTTGGCATAACTCAGGCGGTCGGCTCTCAATGCCAAGGCTAACACCGTGGTGAAGAAGTGAAACAAATCTCTGCTAAAAGTTTGAACCAGATTTCCCCCATTTAAAAATGATGATTTATGGTTACGAGGTCTCGGCTTAATATGCATTAAGAATTCAAATGCTGTCGTGATAATTTTTTAGTAAAAGCTGCTTTTTAGGACTACCTTTGCACATTTTCTTCACAAGCAATAATTCTTCATCTGCGGAGTAATTTATTTCTTCTGGTTTTAATATGTTACAGATGAACGGTTGTATGTCTTTCCTGTTAGAGCATTACAAGACAGGCCACTTTTGCATTAGGCTAGTACTACAACAGATACCTGTGGTGCTCTTCATGGTTCATGTGGTACTAATTTAAATGGGAAGTTGCACATATTTCATTGAAACACTTGGTAAAGCCAGCTTTCACAGAAGGGTGCAAATGATGGACTGTTCTCTGTGTGCAGCCGAACTGCTTTAAATGTGTCAGAGAGGGTTATGGATCATTTCATTCACCCATCAACTCTGGTCCGCTGTGTGTACAAATCACAGCATAGTGTCATCCAACAGAACATTCCTGACAATACTAGAACATTTATAGTACTGCCATTTTTAATAGGAGTTCTGCAACCCCGTTTAAATAGTATTACCACTTTAACGCTTTCCTTCCTGACCCTTTTGACTAGCTGGCGTGGCTGAGGTTGCAAGGTTGACCGGGGTTTACTATCACCATTTGGCCTTTGGAGAGAGAGCGTTTGGGTAGGCGTCACTTCCCGCCACGTTTGGGTCCTAACCTGAGCGATACCCACTCACATCAGGTGCTATGCATACCTCTGTTTTATTTTTTTATTTTTTTATTTTTTTATCAAAAGCAAAGTCACAGATTCCTCGGTGATTTGCTCTCGGACACAATCACCCATAACATTTCAAACAGGCAGCTCTAGTTTCTGATGCATAAATTGAATAAGTAGACTATAGATGTCATTTAATTACTGAATCCTTTGTTCTGCCTTTGACTGGTACTATTAACTAAGAAAACTAAAGCATTCGGTTACTATAATTTTTCCCCCCTAATTGTGAGATTCTTTTTTTTTTTTTTTTAAGTTTTATTTTATCAGGATGAAACAGCTTGGGAACTACTGAAAATAAGTGCCTTGAGGTATGTTCTCCACAGCTTAAATTATAGGCTTCTGGACAGCTGGGCAAAACCCTACTCAAAGTGAAATTACAAAGATCCCACCTGACACTGTCTATACCAGCATAATGAAAGAGAGAGATACACCGCGGGTATTTTGGGACTTCCTGATTCATTATTTATATATTTTTAATGGAAGGCTCTTTGGCATACAGCAATATATTAGTTTCAGGCTATTATTTATGTCTCTTTTTCTTCTACAATTTTTAAGTTTATTTATTTTGAGAGAAACAGAGCAAGTGAGGGAGAGGTAGAGAGAAGGAGACAGAGAATCCCGAGCAGGTTCCACACTGCCGGTGCAGAGCCCGATGTGGGGCTCAAACCCACGAAACCCTGAGCTCATGACCTGAGCCAAAACCAAGAGTCAGACGCTTAACAGACTGAGCCACCCAGGTGCCCCGAGGCTATTATTTATGTTTTGATGATTATTACAACTGGCTGGCTAGTGAGGCCAGTAGTTGCTTTCTATGTAAATTGGTAAAGAAATGTGGTTTACAAGTTAAAGCTCCTTACTGACCAGGAGAATCTAAGACAAGTGTAAAAAATGATATTATAAATATGGAGCACACTACAAAGACAAGATAAAGCAGATTGGCAGACATTCTTGGGATTCTACACAAAATCCTAATCCGGGTCCCGGGGTAATATTATTTTGTTGGGATAAAATGAGCCCGGCATAAAAATGCAGACATTCAGAGACTGTATGCTATGCAACCCTCAAAACTAAAACTTTAAGGCACAGGTAAAAAGTAAGCAATAGATATTTTTCACAATTCTTGGAAATTAGCTTTGTGTTAGCCACTGTATTCATTTACTGGAATAAACAGGAGGAAAATAACCTTAAGGAGGGCTCTGTTTGTAGCATGTATTTCTCAGAGCTGATGTTTATTAAATAGCAAAATCTGTGAACCAATGACTATTGTTTTCCAAATTTCTTTTGAGGGGGATACTTAGTCATAATACATACTTTTAGTTTCGGTCAATAAGTTATATGGGGCATCCGGGTGGCTCAGTCGGTTGACCGTCCGACTTCGGCTCAGGTCATGATCTCACGATCTGTGAGTTCAAGTCCCACGTCAGGCTCTGTGCTGACAGCTCAGAGCCTGGAGCCTTCTTCCGATTCTGTGTCTCCCTCTCTCTCTGGCTCTCCCCCACTCATGCTCTCTCTCTCTCTCTCTCTGTCAAAAATAAATAAAACATTAAAAAAATTTTAAAAATTAGTAATGTGACAAAACTTAGAAGAGTCATTCCCTGCTGCAGCCTCAAGAGAGGTTCTGGCTATGTACAGATTCTTTAAATGAGATGCAAATACGTGGATCTACCATGAGGAAAGTAAGAGAACCTTGGAAATCCAACCTGAAGCAAAGCATTAGAACCCCCTACCAGTCAATGAAATTTTAAACTGAAGACTCTCTGCTACGTGGAATAGGAAATATATATATTTTCCTGTGTAGTTAAAAGAAACCTAAAGATAACCACTGATCTCTTAACCATTAATGTCTGGGCAACTGATCCAATAATTTGGTGTAGCTGGGCATCAGAAAAGAACTATTCTCCAAATCTCTCTGAAGTACATTTTCTCCCCAATAAATGAAAACTCTGTTAAGTGACATGGAAGTATCAGGAACACCAATATTTCGTACAGTGCTGTTGTTTACTTGAATCACCAGGGTCATGAAGTGAAGAGGTTTCCAGTGATAGTTGAAGTGAGGAGAGTTGAAGAGGTGCAGGTGGAATTCGGGGAACCAACAGTGGTTTTACTGCCTTTGGGCTGTTTCCCCTCAAGGCCACAAAAGGGCAGAAGTTGGTGCAAAGGTGAAGACAAGACATCCCCCTAACAAAAGCTGGGATGCAGCCTCCCCCAACTTCTCTGTTTCCCAGCCCTGTCTTCCAGGCTAGTGTATCCCACTGGCAGAACCCTTCTAGAAGCCAAAGAGCAGTCCATGGAGGTTAGCCTCCAAGCACAAAGCAAGGCAGACTAGTTGGACTGTCCATCTGGCTGAAGAGAGTGGGAATTTGGAAAGCAACAGGCAAAAGAGCCATGGAGGAAAGCAATATAGCTTAATTATTTTCTATTTATTTATTTTTATTTTTTAGATGCTTATTTATTTTTGAGAGAGAGACAGAGTGTGAATAGGGTAAGGACAGAGAGAGAGGCACAGAATCCAAAGCGGGCTCCAAGTTCTGAGCTGTCAGCACAGAGCCGACGCGGGGCTTGAACTCATGGAACCATGAGATCATGACCTGAGCCGAAGTCGGACACTTAACTGACCAAGCCACTCAGGCGCCCCAGTTTAATTATTTCTAATAAGGAACCCAAACAACCAACACGAAGACACTCTTATACTCACCTTCCCCACCCCCCCCACCCCCCCACCATCTCTGGCTGTTTTTAAACTTAAAATCAAGTTACAAAGCTCCATTGGCACAGTAGAGCCTATGTTTTTGTTGTGTTTTTTTTCTTTTTCACTTGGGGTCTCTCATCTGAATTGTGGAACACAAAAAAATAATTTTAGGTAATTTTCTCAAGTCTCCCAAGATACGTAACTACTGCCACCTGAAGGAATGGGAGAGAAATTAATTGATTGCATATGATAATTGCATCTGCATTAGGACTCGCTTTTCTGGAAGAACCCAGGGGAGAAATGCCGGAGATCCAATGGTCCTGGGTCTTCTTGACGGAATCCCTGATATGTGGCATCCTTTCTGGGAGAGGTCCTGTTCCGTCACTGCTGGAATCAAGGAAAACTCACCATGGCTTTGCTACATCTTATGAAAATGAATGTTTTCTCTAGAAATACCTTACTTTCTTGTGCCTAATGCAGAGCAGGGAGAAACTGTGCTTGAATGAATAGATGACATCTGGGTTGATAAGTTAGGGAATAAGGCAATTCTCAGCTAAAACGTGTAAGCAACCTGGAAAAAAAATCGCAGACCCCTGACTCATGATTAGCTCTATTTTGGTGATTTCAGAAATCAATTAGGAGAGGCATATAAATATCTATTTAAAAGGAGCAACACAATCTTCACTTCAATACTACCATTTCACTCCTGTGTTTGTCATTTTTTTTTTTTTGCATTCCATTTACTTCCTTCCTGTGTCTTGAGTCAGTTAACTTCCTTAAATGGCCAATTTTCTAACTTTGAGTGTCATTTGAATCCACGTATTGGCCACTTTCCCAATCCTCCCAAACATAAGTGCTCAAATTTAATAAAATGCATGGCTTCCCATCTGTGTTTTAATATCAAACTTCTAGGGAAATCAACATGTGAAGTATGTTAAAGGCTGTCAGAAAACATGGTCATGTTAGGGTGAAAAATTGAAAGGAAGATTTGGGGAAGAACCATAGCAGAGGAGGCCTGTGTGTCCCTTCCTGGGCTCTTGTTTCTCCAAGGCTGTGTGCCAGTGCTGAAAGGCAGCTAAAACTCCCCCCGCCCCTCGTTGAATAGGGAAGGGCATAAATTCAAGCCCTGAATGTGTGAACTGCATTGTACCCTCTTTGTGAGCATTTCTGAATGCTACCCTGTTGTAAGCATTTAATTTCATTCTATAATAATTCAGTTGCCAAAGTCTTTGTCCTGGCTGCCTAACATATGCCCCAAAGGCTTGTTTCGTGCAAGAAGATGCCATTAAACACGTTGATGAAGCTTAAAGATAGAAAATACTACCTAAACCTGTATGTATGTTGTAATACAGTTTCCAAATTTAATGAAATATTCCCTTAAGAAAGTATCGCATTGATTTCTATGTGGCATCAAATCGTAGGCTTCCATAATTTCAAGAACTAATTAAGCAGATAGAAAGTAGTGCCTGTGGCTTAATCCTGTGATAAATCTGCATGAGCCCCAGACACTGAGGCATCTCTCCTTTGAATTTGCATTGGATCGACAAAACAAACTAAGTTCTGGAAGAAATACTTATTGTATAATTATAGTTTAAATATATGCACTAAAATAATTATTTCAGCAAACAGGAATTGCAGACAATCCAGGGAACTCTAAGAAAAGGAAGATCTGTGAACTCTCTAAACTGGAAATGCTTTTCCTTAGAAAGAATGTGCACTAAAGCAGGTTAGAATTGGCGAAATTCCTAAGCAGTGAGAAAATCTCTCACTTGTTTCCCATTGATATGCCACAAAAGAACCAAACTTGGAAACCAATGTGGTTTTTCGGGAATAACTGAATAGAACCCTCAGGGGCAGGCCGTTTTTCAGGAGTTGGCACGTTGTTCAGTTTTCTCCAATTATCAATAAGTGAGAGGGATTAGCTGTTGGTAATAGCGCAATGGATAAAAGGCTCAGGTCATAAGCGGTGAATTTTGAAAAGTAAGAGTGTACTTAGGGGGGGAAAGCTTTTCTAAATTAGCAATAAAATGAGATGATTAGGTTAACTGTTTAGTTTCTAAAGTAGGTAAATCCTGGTGATATGAATTATACCCTGAGTGATATGTCAAGGTTCATCTAACTTTTATTTCCTTACTGAAAAATAATCATTTAGACCTTCATCTAACAGGCAACATAAGGCCCTGAGCAAAATTTAAAATGCCGTTGGAAATGGCAGAAAATGACCTTGAGAAGAGAAAAGGAAAAAGACAAACAGAGGAAAGTAAAACTCTGAATGGTTAATAGAAAGTTTAGATTCAGATTAATGATTTTCTTTGTTTAAATGCCAGCGCTTGTATTCACATGAAAATCTGTCCTTAAAAGTACAGTTAGAACGCATCAATCCTTAAATGCTGCATTCCAGAGATAAATGAAAACTCATTGTGCCAAAAAAATGTTGATTTATGGCTGGCAGGAGCTGACTACTAGCTTTTCTATCATCATTTTGGGGTATCAGTTTAACAAGAAAATGTGCAAAGATAATTAAGAAAGGCAGAAAATTATGAATTTAGAATGCACTTTGAGATGTTGCTAACCAGCCACACTGTTCGCCTCACGTTACTAAATATTAAAAGGAAAAAAGGGGGGGGATACTTTTATTTTATTTCTCAGTCAGTCAAAATTAACCTGTATTCGAAGTACTTCAACGGATCATATTTGCCTCTAGGAAGTGATCCAAAGTTAATGTAGGGGGGTCATGATCAAAGCCATCCAGCTTCATTGATGTCCCAAGTATATCTAAAATATGGTCTTCTTGACGAGCACTCTTAGACAATATCTAAGAATAGCCAAGAAAGGCTCCCCCCGCCCCCCGTTTTTTGTTTCAGATTTCTAAATGCACAGAGAAAGCACACAGTTAATATTTGCAAGAGCTTAGCAATAGAAACCCCAGCCAATAGAACATTATGTGAGATCTGACATCACGTGTTGTATAATTAACCGATGGAGTCCACCAGGCATTCTCTCTTTTGTATTGTGTAAGACATAGCAATAGTTGCAAATCCAATTCACAAGCTGTCTGGATGAATAATTTGTGGGAGGAGTGAGCACAGAGATGCTAGTATTGTAATATATTTTCATTTAAAAACGCCACCTTTTCTGCAAGCGGGCCCCTGGATATAGAGCTAGTTTCACTTCAGTACGTAGAAATTGATATTTCAAGTTACGTTAAATCTCTGAACAACGCCGCAGTCGTGGAAATGCCCAGTGGATGTTCCGCTGTTAAAAATCACTAATTTAGTGGGCTGCCTCTTAACTCATCTTTTTTTTTTTTTTTTTTTTTTTTTTTTTACTGCAATGAGTGTGCCTAGCAGGGAGATGAGGAGATACTTCTGTCGGCTTTGTCTAGATTTGATCTACAAGGGGGGGAAAAATTGGAGGAAGACAGATGGGGAATTCTGTTTTATGGAGAATCTCCTGGTGTTACATAGTTTCAGTATGTTGAAATTCAGTATATTTGAAATTAACTATATTGGTGCTAGAAGGAGAAATGTGTATTAAGTTACCCTTTTAGCAAAGATTGGCCCAACCCACTCCACCGCATCAACTTACCCTCTAGTGCAGTGACCTTTTCTGTAACACTAATAGTACATCTCTCTCTCTCTCTCTCTCTCTTTTTTTTTTTCCGATGGGACAATATCCTTTTGAGAACCTCAGATCTAACTAAATCTTCGTTGGAAAGAATAGAGAAGGATATGTCATTATGTAAAGTTTGAAAGTTTGGGCTAATGGTTTGGTATGTTTGAGTTATATAGCCTGTGATATAGCAGACATTGGCTAAACAACTCATGTCCATTGGCAAGCATTTTATGAATAGAAAGAGGATACACAAATCAAATGTAAGAGAATTGAGGGAAAAAATGCTGCTTGATGTTGAAGTAAATGAACTTTGAGTAACGGAATCATTTCTTCGGTATGGAAAACCTCTAAAGACGGAAGTTAAGAATGCCGGAAGCAACACCAAAGTTTCCCTGCTCCAACAGGTTCACAGGTACATTCAACAGAAGTCTTTGGAGCGCCTGGGTGGCTCCGGGAGTTAAGCATCTGACTTCGGCTCAGGTCATGATCTCAGGGTTCGTGAGTTCAAGCCCCCACGCCAGGCTCTGTGCTCATAGCTCAGAGCCTGGAGCCTGCTTCGGATTCCGTATCTCCCTCTCTCTCTTCACCTCCCCTGCTCACGCTCTGCATCTCCCTCAAAAATAAACAATAAAATACATTAAAAACCAAAACACAGACATCTTTGTGTGCTGGGCTCATGGTAAGCAATGTGATGATTCACTCCAGGTCCCAAACCCTCCAAACTATGACTGTAGTTCATTAACTGTCCACTATTGTGCCATGCGCTGCACGGACATCATACCCAACATCTAAGCCTCAGCATTGCTCTAGAGGCGGGTACAATTAAGCTTAATTTATATGTGAGGGCAGTGAGGTTTAGAGAGCAGAAGTAACTTAACCAGGCTCACAGTTAGTAAACTACTGCAGAACTGTGTCCAAGCTCATATTCCTTTCTATTACCACTCCTAGGGAAAGACAGTAGTGGTGGTATTCCTTTCTAGGTCCTGCCGTCAGAAACCTGATGGGAGAAGAGGAACAAACCCGTCAAAGATAATGCAGACCCATGTGAAAATTGCTCTAGCCACAGAGAACCCGAGGACTTGAAGGCAAGAGCACAGTGCAGGAAGATATGAAGAGGAAGTTCAGACGGAGATCTGAATTTCCCAGAAACTTGGAGCAAGGGAGCGTTTTACACACCTAACAGCAAGTGTGGTGATGTTGATTTCTCTGAGATGCATACGTCGTTAGAAGCAGATGACTTACTTAAAAGTCAGACAATATCATGACTTTTGTTTATGTACTATCCCACCATTTAAAAAAATACTTCAGGGCACCTGGGTGGCTTAGTCGGTTAAGCCTCTGACTCTTGATTTTGGCTCAGGTCATGATCTCACGCTTTGTGTGTTGGAGCCCCACATTGGGCTCTGTGCTGATGGTGCGGAGCCTGCTTGGGATTCTCTTTCTCTCCTTCTCTCTCTCTGCATCTCGCCTCTTCTCTCAAAATAAATCAATTAATGACAAATTTAAAAATACTTCAAAATCACTATTGTTCATATAGGATAAACAGATATACATTTCAACATCCATTTCTCTTTCACTGTCCTATTGCTATCTGTATCCCTCTTTCGAATATCCATAAAATTACAGATCGCTGAATTCTATTTTCCATATGGTTACATATAATTGCCCTTTTGCTAAGTTCGGAGAGCTCATTTCGTTAAATTCAAAATAGCTTATTTTTGTTGCTTTTATTTTATTAGAAATCTATTATTATTTCTCATTAATGGCAGCATAGTTTAAGGCAGTCTATCACTATTACAAGCTAAGGATTCACAGCTAATAAATTAAGTCTGTATAATCCGGGTTATATTAAGGTAATTATTCATCTCACCCTATGAATAAACCAATTTCACTTCCAAAAATCAACATCTCTCAAGAAGTTCATGCGCACCATGCCTTCATCCCCTTTCCATTCTTCTGGATGTATGTAATTGTGCTTTCATAGATGCAAACATCTGCACGTTCCATCTTCCTATACTACCCTTGACAGTGTTGAGTTCTTGATGTAAGCATAGGATCCTTTAATCATTAAGTTTAGCTCTCTGTTAAAGGATAACAAAGCAGAAGCAATTTCAGATTATAAGTGGGAAGCTCAGTGAATTTTCACAAAGTGGGAAGGCCATCCAGATAAAGAAAAAGACCACCACCTAAATTTGTGTTGTCATTTTTTTAATTTTACGTGAAAGGAATCATGCAACGCATATCCTTTCATGTTTTCCTCAACCTTATAGCTTGCTTGCTTTGTTGTTTCTTATAAACATTTTATTATGAAAGCTTTCAAGCGTGTACAAGAATAAATAAAAGAGTATAATGAACCCTCATGTTATCAGACCCAGCCATGAATATCGACAATTAGAATTCATTGTCAATCCAGTTTCTTCTATACCTCTTCTCATTTTCTCCTTTCTATATGATTTCAAAAAACTTCCAGACAATATTTTTTCCTTGCAAGCATATTTCTGCATAAAGTTTTAAGGAAAGGGACTCTTTTAGAGCCTGACCACAATATGGTAATTAAACATGAAAGAATAATCATTATTTATTAATATTATATTTACTCAGGTATAGAATTTATAACTATTTTATAATAATTTGTTAAATAAATGTTTTATTTACATTTTATTTAGAGTGCAAGTGGGAGAGGGACAGAGACAGAGGGGGACAAAAGGTCTGAAGCGGGCTCTGTGCTGACAGCAGCGAGCCCTATGTGGGGCTCGAACTCACAAACCTCGTGATCATGACCTAAGCCCAAGTCAGACACTCAACTGACTCAGCGGCTCAGGTGCCCTTAAAAGTCTTTTTTTAACAGACTGTATGTTTGCAACAAATTCTGTAAACCTTTCAATATCATGATTGGTATGAAGACATCAAGTCCTTTAATTTCATTCAGTTTCCATCTTTTCTCCTCCCCAGCAATTTAATTTTTGTAAAACTATATCATTTGCTCCTAGTGATTTCCACCATTTGGATTTTTGCCTATGGCTTCTCCATGATGTCATTATAGTTTCCATATTTCCCATAAATTGACTGTTGTGTCTAGAGGTTTAATCAGGACTCTTCCTTCTCTTTCCTTCTTTGCCCCTCTGCTCCTCTTTCTTTCCCATCTTAGGGATTATTTAATGGAAAGTGCTACGTGTCTCTATCGAGAGGCACATTATGTTGAATTCTCCCTGTTTGTGAAGCGAGCAACCATCATGATGAATGTGAAATTCCATTATTTTGTCAGGGATTGAAAACATTTATGTTCTAATTGTCATTTCTTATTTGGAACAATTCAGTGAATTGTATATACATTTAGTTTATGTATGTATGTATGTATGTATAATTCGATTTCATAATTTTTGTGGCTTTGGTATCATTATGAATTTTAATGGCTTAAATATATTCAATATGTTTCAATTTATTGCAGTTATCTTTATTGATGTCCAAATTATCCCATTATTAGTAAGTGGGGACCTCTTCTATTTGACACACCCTTTCAGCATGACCCTTTGTCGTCTTTGTTAGTTCCCTTATTATCTGGTTTGATAAGCTGTTCAGACTTATTCTGTGTATTGCCACTATCTCTTCAAGGAACCCTGGAGATAGTATTAGAAGACCATGATTTGGGTGCTGGGGTGCTCATGGGCACTGAACTGATTCCTAGACATTTTTGGTGGACAAAGGAAAGATAGAAAGAAACATATAACAAGTTTATAATGGCACTTGCAAATGAAATTCAGGATTATAAACTCAGTTTTATTTAGCCTCCTCCATATTACAACTATATCTTGTCCCTCCTCCCCGGTGGGCTCCCATTCTCAATGACCTTGGGAATAATAAAATCAGCATACCTTATGTTATTTATTTACTACATCATCTGTTATACACATAACAGTCTTATAATACCAATACGGACACTACCACCAACAATGTAAGTACAGAAAACAGCTTAAGATTTCTTTTTCATATTCTCAGTGCATATTACACTGGAGATATAAAGTTAATTATTATGTTTTAAAGTTTTTGTTAACGTAATTCCTGTCTGATAGTTATGACACCAGTCTAACGCACATCTATATTCATGGCTTCTTAATTTGTAAGGATTGCTTTTAGAATATACTTTTCTTTTACAATTGTATATTTAAAAGATTTCAAAGTCAAATCTCAGTAAAATATATCAAAGAAATCCTCTAAGGACATTCCTATAAGAAGCTACTTTAGGGGCGCCTGGGTGGCTCAGTTGGTTAAGCGTCCGACTTCGGCTCAGGTCATGATCTCACGTCCTTGAGTTCAAGCCCTGCGCCGGGCTCTGTGCTGACAGCTCCGAGCCTGGAGTCTGTTTCAGATTCTGTGTCTCCCTCTCTCTCTGACCCTCCCCCATTCATGCTCTGTCTCTCTCTGTCTCAAAAATAAATAAACGTTAAAAAAATTTTTTTAAAAGAAGCTACTTTAAAAATGTTTTTATAATGTGTTCTATTATTTTTTGAGAATATAATTGTACACCTATGTCTCCTTATCATTTATCTATTTGTCTATCTATGTATCTATCTATCATCTACCTACCCACCTACGCACCTAGTTATTTCATTTCATAAATAATAGCATTCTATATAAACTTTACCTTTATTTACACTGACTAAATAGCCTGGAGATTGCTCATTAATATATATAGTAATATTCATCATTGATTTTTACAACTGCCTAAAATCCATTGTGTGGATGTACCAGAGATGATTCGATTGGTCCAGTTAGATTGGTGGACATTTGAGTTGTTTCCAGTCTTTTGCTCTGTTTCCTGCAATAAACGGCTTTATGCAATAGTCCTCTCGGATTTTTGCCAGGCTAATCCTTGGGTGGCTTCCTAAAAGTGGGATTTCAAAGTCAAAGGGAGATGCACTTTTTCTAGATATTTCCAAGCTCCTCTTCATGAGATTTGTTACATGCTTATACCTACTAGCAATGTATGAGAGCCTCATCAACAGAGGTTTTATCGATTTTTTTTTTCATTTCACCAACTAATAGGTGAGAAATGATTTCTAGATATCGGTACTTCAGACTTGCAATATTTCTATCATCAGTGAGGTTAACCATCATTTCATAAAGTTAAGAGCAATTAGAACTTTTCTGTTGATGTTTTCATCTTTATTTTTGCAAATGTAATTAGAAAGAAACCATTTTCACTAATACAAATATCTACATACACACACACATATATAATATGTGTGTGTGTGTGTGTGTATATATATGTATCATATATACATGTATATATACATATATACACACATATACCTGTATGCACTGGGGAAATATATGTGAACATATACATATATACATATATATGTACATGCATGTGAATATGTATTTATTCACATATATTTTTCCAGTGTGTGTTTTTTTTGTTTATGAGTATTTTTATTTTTGTCATTCAAAAGTTCTTTTTTCTTTTTTTTTTTACATATAATTTTTCTATCATTCTTTTTGGCTTCTTTAGTCATGAATATAAAGACTCTTTTCTGTCAAATTATGGAAGAATTCAGCTACAGTTTTCCTAATAATCGTAATCTTTAATTTTTGCATTTAATTCTCTGATTCATTTGGAATTTATTCTAGTTTAAGTAGAATAAAAAGTAGAATTGCTTCAATATAATCTTATATGCTTGCACATGTATATCCAGTTATTTCAAACCATATTAAAGGGTCGATGCTTTCACAACTGATTTAAAATGCTACCCTTAATATATACTAAATGTGTATATATAGTTGGTACTCTTCCCCGATTTCCTCTCCTATTCCACTGGCCTGTCTTTCTAAACTTGTGTCCAAACTGTGCCATTTTAGTTATAGGAAACTTAAGGTGTAGTTTAATATCTTATGGGGTTATCTCTCCCCTTTAATATAACATTTGTTATTACTTTGCTAGCTGCAGAAAAAAACATAGTAATTTTATTAAGATTATATTTAACGTGTATGCTAACTGCTAACTTAAGGGAAAGTAACATACCAATATCTTGGGTCTTCCTGTACAAGACTGTGATATATTTTTCCATTTGTTCAGGTTATAATTTCTCCTTTTTCAGTAGCTCTCTTTCCTCAGCAAAATCATAGGTTTCCTTATGTAGTTATTAAATATCACTTCTTGAAATTACACATAAAAACTTTCTTGTTTGATATAAAAATAAGACACCCTCCTTCCTTATATGTTTTATTTGGTTTCTGTTGATATCATAACTGATTATGTAATAACCATCAAGCATATTTTTAAAAAACAGTTGGATTTTCCAGGTACGTAATCAAAACATCTTTAAATACGGATGGCTTTACCACTTCTTTTCCAACATAAGTGAACCTCAAAAATGTAACACTGAGCGTAACAACGCAGACACAAAAGAGGGCTTACTATGTGATTCTATTTTATAGAGTTTGAGACAGATGAAGCTAACCTTTGGTGTGAAAGTCAGAAAGTTGGTTACCTTTGTTGTCTGTGATGACTTAAGAGGGCCAAGGGAGGCCCCTGGGTGACCGGCAATGCTGTTTCTTAATCTAGTTACCTCAGGCAAGGGTGTGTTCTGTATTTGTGAATAACTGAACTGTAAACGTACTGTTTTTGTGCTCTTCGTATATGATAAGCTCTTCCATAAAGTTTAAAAACAAATGTAATAAAATAGGATTTTAATCTGTTCTTAAAGAATAGATTCTAATTCTAATAGAATCCAGTAGATTCTATTCTAACTCTTAAGGAAGAATCCACCACATCTCTGAAAAGCCAGCATGTTGCCTAAATGGGAAATGTCAGAATCTCTCCCATGAAGTCAAGAATAAGACAAGGTCGTCCATAATTTGCACTGTTTAATATTGCGGTGAAGTAAACTAGTAGATGTGCCCTTCTCATCATATTATATCAGGGACACATGGTACCGATATGATTTATCATGAGTGGCGTCAACCTTGATCACCAGTTAAGGAAGTATCTGCCTACTTTCTCCACTGCAACATTACTAGTTTTCTCAGATTATTAGTTTTCCACTCTGTTGTCATTCAAAGTGAGTCACTCAGTCCGGGCCTTGCTCAAGGAGACAGACATTAAATTCCATCTTTTGGTGGGAGCAGCTTCAATGAATTGTGGCTGTATATTAAAAAGACTAACCAAATGGTAAATGTAGGGGAGATACTTTAATACTCTGCAAGTATCCTATTTCCTTTAAAGTTTCCCTAACTGATTTCAGCATCCCCTGCTGTGGGTGTTCTAGTAGAAATTTTCCACTCAATGACATTTTATTTCTTTTTATGGTTATAATCCAGTATTATATTTAATATATTCTTCACATTTCCAGCCTTGATCATAGAGACATCTTTCAGGTTGGCTTCTGTGTCCTCTTGGCTACCTTGATTTTTTTCTTTTTCTTAGCATTTCTTTATTTTCTGACACTACAAAACACTCCAGGATCATCTTGTGTCTTGTTTTTTTTTCTCTGTCCTGGCACTAGATTTAGCCCTTTCTCCAAAGAGCCCAGGTTTCTTTTACTGGAGATTATATAAAAAAAACAAGATCTGGATGTTGGGTGTATGCAATGCTACTGGGGGTATCGCTGTTTCTATGGCCTCTTA
Organism: Prionailurus viverrinus; assembly: GCF_022837055.1. Lineage (NCBI taxonomy): Eukaryota > Metazoa > Chordata > Mammalia > Carnivora > Felidae > Prionailurus > Prionailurus viverrinus. The sequence goes on from NC_062563.1 coordinate 56,930,317, forward strand.
GGGATACAATTAGGAAGTATATGCATTTATACTCACTAGTGTATACATACCTGTTTATAATTATTTCCACACATGCTCATTTATACTTGCTTATTAAAGGGCACATGAATTCATACTGAGATCTCTGAATCTAATTCAGAACCATGCATGCTCTATTCTAGCCTTCCTTTCTCATGGCTTGTAATTTCTTCCTCTGTTAGAGAGAAACCTGGATTTCCATCATTTACACATTATTGGCATATATTTTTTTACCCTTACTGTACATGCGAAATAGTTTCTGAATTGCTAACCTACACCAAGGAGAAACAAATTTAGCAACTAGGTAGCAACACTTGTGTGCAGTCCTTTTTATTTTTAACTTATTATAACCATGAGTCAAAGCAGTGTTTTCCAAAGTTGCTTAGTTCAACGTCTTTTTCCTCCACTCTCTGCCTTAGCATTGTCACACATTTGTAATACAGTTAGAACCATTTGTCACACTGCATTCAATCCTGGGATCCTCCAATATCCTGGGTACTATGCTTTTATCCGAACACAGTTAAATTTAGTCTTTGTTGTGTACATTCTGTGGGTTTTGATAAACCCATAATGTTAGGTCTCCGCCACAGGAACCGGTTCCTTCACCCTACATTTTTGGTTTAGTGGTTCCTTTATCATCATCTTAACTACATCTTCCAAACCCTGCCAGACATTAATCTGTTTTGGGGGGTATTTTTTAATGTTTTTTAAGTTTATTTATTTACTTATCTATTTATATATTTAGAAAGAGCACAAGCAGGGGAGGGGCAAAGAGAGGGTTCCGCAATGTCAGCACAGAGCCCAATGAGGAGCTGAAACTCACAAACGGTGACATCATGACCTGAGCTGAGATCAAGAGTCGGATGCTTAACCGACTGAGTCACCCAGAACCCCTGGCATTAATATTTTTTTTCTATTCCTGCAGTGTTGTCTGTTTACAGAATGCCATAGTATGCGAGATGGACCATTGGGATTTATCTACTTTCACTTAGAAAAATGTGTTTAAATTACATCAAAGCTATTGTGTGATTCAGTCACTCCTTACTGTTGCTGAAGTGTGTTTGTGAACATTGTCGTATGATTGTGGATCATATATAAGTGTATGCTTATCTTTATGAGTGGCTGACAAATTGTTTTCACAGTGGCTGTGCAATTTTGCATTCACACTAGTAATAAATGAGCATTCCTGGTACTCAGCATCTGTTATGGGTTGAACCTTGTTCCCTTCACAATTTGTATGTTGAAATTCTAACCCTCAGTCCCTAAGGATGCGATCTTACTTGGATATAGGGTCTTTCCAGAGGTAACCGAGTGAAAACAAGGTCACCAGGGTGGCCCCTGATTCAGTATGACTGGCATCTTAAAAAGAGGGTAAATTCAGACACAGAAACACGGTGGGAAGATATTGTAGAGAGACACAGGGAGGAAATGACCATCTACAAGCTAAGGCAAGGAGCCTGAAACAGATTGTTTCCTCCCATCCCTCAACCTTACCAGCCAACCCCTTGATTCTTAACTTCTAGCCTCCAGCAGACAATACATTACTGTTGTTTAAGTGCCCCTCACTCGAGAAACTTTGTTACAGCAGCGTTAACAAACTAATACAGATTCCCTGCCAGCAGTGGATTGGCTCAGATTCATTTTTTTTTAACCATTGTTAAAATGTGTAATAGTACCTCACTGAACTTTCAAATTGCATTTCCCTCGTGAATAATATTGAGCATCTTTTCGTATGCTTGCCTTATGCTTCTATATCTTCTTTGGTGAAGTAGCTGCTCTGATTCCCCCTCCCCCCTTTTTAATGGGATTTTCCCCTTATTGTTGAGTTTAAATCTTCCTTGTGCATTGCAGTAGTAAGTCCTTTATCAGATACATGATTTGCAAGTATTTCTCCTAATTTCAGTCTATACAGTTTCTACTTAGCTATATTTCCAGATCAAAAGTCCTCTCTTCAGCTATATCTAATCTGCTCTTAAACACAACTGTTGAATCCTTAATTTCAGTTACTTATGTTGAAGTCATACAGCCACCAGGAAAAGAATTTGGCTAACACACACAGACTGAGTTTACACACAGACTATTTTCCAGTTGTGCTTCCAGATGAAAACACAGCCCATCTGACGGTGTTTACAACCTGTGAGACCCTGAACAGGGGGTTCAGCTGAACTGTGTTTGGACTCCTGACCAATGGAAACTGAAAACAAAACAAAACAAAAGTGTGCTATTTTAAGCCATTGTGTGTGTGGTAGTTCGCTATTCCACAACAGAAATGCATAGAAATTCACTGGTTATTCTATTGATATTGTCATCTATGTTCTTGAATACGTAAATCAATTATTCTGAAGACTGTGTATAATGATCCTAATAGCTTGATTGCCTATTGGTATAGTTCATTGTCATGTATCTTAGAAAGCCCACAGACTTTTTAATGAATACCAGAAATCATGTATTAAAACCATGTATAAACTCTGGGTGAAATTTTATCCTCCAACAGACAATTAGAAAAGGAGAAAATCATCTTAATCCAATCAAGAGCTAAGCTATTTCAGGACTGGGTTTCCATTTTTGTAAGGACTCATTTATTTCCTCTTCACTCTTAAGTCTCATATTTCAGATATCTCCGTTGAAGATCTACAGTTTTTCAGAATCCCTCAAAGAGCTCTGTGCTTAATTTGTTTCTCCTCAGCCCTTTGAGACAACCAAAAGCTGTATTTAACTCCTCTATTTAACGGCTTCTGTTTTTATTCTTGGTCTCTCGTGGTTAGTGGCCATAGGGAGAGTACCTTGAATGATACGGCAGGTCAGAGTTTGAGGCTCATTTCTCTTTGACCCACTTCTCTAAGGTAATTCAATACCTCCCTCCTTCCCCTCCTCATACCCAAGTTCTGGCTGCCTTAATAGACCCAAATTGCAGATTTTCCCCCCTAAACCAGTGTGATTCCCAAAATATCAGGAAAAATTACATGCTTCTTAGAATTGCTTAGTGCTTGGCTTCTCAACTCTTCTCCTGTAGTGTTTTAAAAGTATCAAGTGATTTGAGTAAATAGATCTGTCGAATGTTAGCCTCACTTAAATAAGTTTCCTTTCTTCCTGGAATCTTGGCCCCTACATGTCTAACTGCCTTAGTAGTTTCCTTCCAACAGATTATTATTTTTTTGTATGTATCAGGCTTTTCTAACTTTTCCTATATTTCAGCTGACTACAAGCTAGTCTGCCGTTACCACTGATGGAAGTATTCCTTTAACTTTGCTGCTATGCAGGATCCAGTTTGTAGTGTCTCACAAGAGCTGAATGTGGCTATCTTTGCCCTGCTTTCTTGTGCAATGACATCCTGTTGGTAACTTGAAGTCATCCTTCGCGAGAGCAACCGAGACATGGATATTGGAAGATACTGTAAATGTAGGCGTTTTATTTTTCTAGCTGTTTCAAAAGCTGGTTTACCTACATCCCACATATGTGGTGTACTGTTTCCAGTTTAAGAAAGCTTAGCAAATTGAATGTCCAATTATCTATAAATGGCTCACGAAATTTTGTGTGGAGAAGAATTTAGTATGAACATTAAAGATCTAATTTCCTGAGGTCACGTCTGGACATTATAATCTCGGAACTCTGGGATATGGCCCAGGAATCTCATTTTTGTGATTACTATCATAGTGAATCTGTGTCATATGACTAACTATGAGAAGCACTGACCTAGGTCCCTTCAGTAGGCATGGAGAAAAAACCTTGCCACTTTCTAATTTTCTTTTTTCTTCTCCTCCTTTCTCCTCCTCTTTCTTCTTCTTCTTCTTCTTCTTCTTCTTCTTCTCTTTCTTTTTCTGGTTTGTTTCTAACTGTCTTGATCATTGGTCTATATACATGATTTTCTCAATCCACTTAACAAGGTAAATATTGCCTGGTGGTTTTCCCCTGCTTCAATTCCCTCTTTCTCCCTTTCTAATGGATCTGGCATTTCCAAAATGATTTGAGGAAGTAGTTTCCAAATGTGTACTTCTAAAGTATCCTAAGATCTTTCAAAGACATTTAAGGGAACCAGTTCCCAGATTCTCAGCTGCAATATGTACTTTCCTAAAACTGATCTGCCGGAGAAGTTCCTTGGGCCACGCTGCTTCTCAATTCCTCCCCCACTTCCTCAGAATTCCTATCATTTATGTCTCCAGCGTGGAAAAGTATTTGAGATATCAGACAGAGGGACAATTTGAAATAGTCACATATGTATTATAATAATGAAAATCCTCAAAGTCCAAGGAACAAATGCTTTTGTAACTCAGGTTATTTCCAGTTCTTTGTTTTCAGTCAAACTCAAGAAATACTTCATCCAGCAAGATGATAGACCTCTGAAAGTAATTTTTGATGACAGATCACTGCGAGATTTTTGGCAAAGAGTACGGGGGAAGGTAAAGGAGTGCCATTGTCATGACAAAAATAATCACATTTTTATCTTTTAATTCACGGCAAGTTTTCGCAAAGCTTACAATAACAGAAATAGAAAGAATAAATAAATCAGGAATAGAATAGAGTTAAATTCTTTCTTGTTCATTCCAGCAAAAAGTAATATTTATCTTGGATTCAGTAAATTTCCAGGATATAAAATCAATGTGCAGAAATCTGTTGCATTTTTATACACTAATACTGAGGCAGCAGAAAGAGAAATTAAGAAAAAAAATGTCATTTACAACTGCACAAAAAATAATAAGATACCTGGGAATAAACCTAACCAAAGAGGTGAAAGGTACTCTTAAAACTAAAAAACACTGATGAAACACATTGAAGATGACACAGAGATATGGAAAGACATTCCATGCTCAGGGATTGGAAGAATAGATATTGTTAAAATGTCTGTACTACCCAAAGCAATCTACCCATTTAGTGTAACATCTGTCAAAATGCCAACATTTTTCACAGACCTAGAACAAAAATCTTAGAATTTATATGGAAACACAAAAGACCATGAGTAGCCAAGGCAAGCTTGAGAAAGAAAAACAAAATGGTGGTATTGCAATTCCAGATGTCAAGTTATACTGCAAAGCTGTAGTAATCACAACAGTGTGGTACTGACTCAAAATAGCCACAATAGAGAACTCAGAAATAAACCCACAATTATATTGTCCATTAATCTTTGACAAAGCAGGAAAGAATATCCAATGGGAAAAAGACAGTCTCTTCAACAAATGGTGTTGGGAAACCTGCACAGCGACATGGCAAAAAAATGAAACTGGACCACTTTCTTACACCGGACACAAAAAATAAACTGAAAGTGGATGGAGGACCTAAACGTGAGACTTGAAACCACAGAAGTCCTAGAAGAGAGCATTTACAGTAATTTCTCTGATGTTGGTCATAGCAACATTTTTCGAGATATGTCTTCTGCCCGAGAAAAGGGAAATAAAAGCAAAAATAAGTTATTGGGACTATGCTTCTGCATCGCTAGGGAAACAACCAACAAAACTAAATCACAGCCTACTGAATGAGAGAAGATATTTGCAAATGATGTATCTGATAGAGGGTTAGTATCCAAATATATGAAGATCTAATACAACTCAATACCAAGAAAACAAATAATCCAATTAAACATGGGCTGAAGTCATAAAAAGACATTTCTCCAAAGACGACATACAGATGGCCAGCCAACACACACACAAAAAGATGCTCATCATCACAGATCATCAGGAAATGAAACCAAAACTACAACGAGCCATTTATTGCCTCACACCTACCAGGACGGTAAAATCAACAAAACAACAAAAGTTGGTGAGGATGCAGAGAAAGGGGAACCCTTTTTGCAGTATTGGTGGGAATGCAAACTGGTGCGGGTACTGTGGAAAATAGTATGGAGTTTCCTCAAAAGTTAAAGCTAGAACTAACCTATGATCCAATAGTTGCACTACTGGGTCTTTAGCCAAAATATACAAAAACACTAATTCAAAGGGATACGTGCACACTTATGTTTTTAGCAGCATTATTTTTGATAGCTAAATTGTCGAAGAAGCCCAAGTACTCATTGATAGATGAACGGATAAAGAAGACACGGTGTACATACAAAGAATGGAATATTATTCATCCATAAAAAATAATGAAATCTTGCCATTTGCAAAGACATGGATGGAGCTAGACAGTATCATGCTAAGCAAAATAAGACAGCCAGAGAAAGGTAAATATTATGTGATTTCCTGCCTATGTGGAATTTAAGAAACGGAGAAACAAACAAACCTGAGCAAAAGAAAGAGAGAGAGAGAGAGAGAGAGAGAGAGAGAGACAGACTTTTAACCATAAAAACAAACTGATGGTTACCAGAGAGTAGGCAGGTGGGGGGCAAGGGTAATGTAAATCTTGAGGATTAAGGAATACATGAGCATGGGGTAATGTATGAACTGCTGAATCACTATATTGTACACCTGAAACTAATATACACTGTATATGAATTATAATGGGATTAAAATACAATTCAAAAAGTAATATGTATCCATATCCCCATGAAATAATTTTTTAAAACTCCACCCATCTCATGAAAATATGCGTATGTTAAAATTTTATTTTTATAATCATTGATTTAAGATTAATATATTTTGATTTTAATGATATTCAATATAAATATAACAGTCGATAATAGTATTTTAAAGTATTTATTTATTTATTTATTTATTTATTTATTTATTTATTTATTTTGAGAGAGAGAGAGCAAGAGAGCAAGAGAGGGACATAGAGAGAGGGAGAGAAAGAATTCCAACCAGTCTTTGCACTGTCACCACAGACCTCAATGTGGGGCTCGAACTCACAAACTTCCAGATGATGACATGAGCCAAAACCAAAGGTTGGATGACTAAGTCATCCAGGGGTCCCTAAAATAATGTTTTTAGTACCTGGAGCCTATGGTCATCGGAAATTATATAAATTAATATTAAACTTTTGTTCATTTTTTTCTAGCAGAAAATCATGACAGGATGAAAAAATATTCCATAGAATAAAATTTCTTAGAATATTTCTGAGAATAAATTATTTTCTTACAATAAAATATTAGGATATAGGAAAGCAAACAAGAAAATGAAATTGCGAACTTAGAAGAAAAAGAAATAATTTAAAATTGCTGACTTTAAAAAAATGTCGATCCTTTGTTTTTAAGTGATTTTATGATGTGAACGTTAAAGGCTTCGGAAATATAAAAGATTGCTGTAAATATTTTGTTTTTAAATATTAACATTTCATAATACTAGGAATTCTATTTTTTTAATTAGTTGTAGGTTTTCTTTTTTTTTTTTAATAGGAGAATTAAAGGATTAACGAATTTTCTCTCGCCTGAGTATTGGATTGCTCATTCATCTGTGATTCATGACCCAGCCTCCTGAATTCGCTAGTCAGCTCACAGTCAAAATCTGTGATTCTCCTCGTCTTCCCGAAATCCTACCCCCTCCTCTCCGCATCCGAGGAGGTGGGGGGGGTATTCTGAACCTCATATTTCTCATTTTCTTAATTAAAAAAAATTTTTTTTCAACGTTTATTTATTTTTGGGACAGAGAGAGACAGAGCATGAACGGGGGAGGGGCAGAAAGAGAGGGAGACACAGAATCGGAAACAGGCTCCAGGCTCTGAGCCATCAGCCCAGAGCCTGACGTGGGGCTCGAACTCACGGACCTCGAGATCGTGACCTGGCTGAAGTCAGACGCTTAACCGACTGTGCCACCCAGGCGCCCCCCATTTTCTTAATTTTTAAAAACGTCGTTTTCTCTTCCTTTTTTAATGTTTATTTATTTTGGGGAGAGAGAGAGTGAGCACCGGAGGGTTCGAGGGGCGAAGGATCCAAAGCAGGCTCTGTGCTGACAGCAGAGAGCCCGACGTGGGGGCTCAAACTCACCAACCAGGAGATCATGAGCTGAGCTGGAGGAGGATGCTTAACCGACTGAGCCACCCCGGTGCCCCTAGTCTTATTGTCTACGTATATTTTTCGTTTGAAACAGCAATAATGTTCCTGTACCTAGTTGGGATCCGCGGAGCACTCCAATCTCCGTGTTAGACTGTGGAAGGCAAGGTTGAGAGAAGAAAAGGAATAGGGTAGTTAGTGACCACTAGAGCGCCAGAAAATATGTCTGGAGTCCACCTCACTGTGTGTTGTTTTTGGTACTCGGGTCAATACGCTAAATGACCACCATTTTCCGTCCTGCAGCTTCAGTTGATTTTGTAGATAAAGTGTACTCACTTCTAAACCCGCTCTGCCCCCACCCACCAGTCTAGTCCATTGGCTACTTTTGAACTCTGCTCACTCCCACTTCTGCTTCTCTCCGAAAGGCTCCCATTGTGTCTCCGCACAGGATATTATTATCCCTGATAGCACTGTGCCTAATTCTGTAGCAAAGAGTCAATATCAACCACTTGCCCTTTAGCCACATGCTATGGATAGAGAAAGCTGCTTTCCTGAAAGACTGTGACTGCATATAGCAATTGTTCCAAAAGTCTCAGTGGAGAAGTTTTGTGTCTCCAGTGTTCTGGAAAGACGTTCGGGATGCTAAGAGCAGGTACCCAGAATCTCTGCTAAACCCTCCCCTTTCTGTCCCCATCATAGCACTTAGCACGTCCGTGTGTATGGGGACCAGACAATTAATCTTCCAAAACAGAACACTTTTGACAGTAAAAGGGAGGGAAACTGTTGATAATCTCTCCACCAGTAGAAAATGGTGAGAACCTGGGTGGTGGTCACCCTACCCATGAGGCTTCCTGAGAAGATGGAGGAGACTAGGAACCTACCATCAGTCCCTCTAACCACATTCTAGCACTATTTTTCCCTTAAAAGGCAGAGAAAATCATTTAACTTCCTGTATCTCTCACTTCTAATAAATTGCCTCTCCACACAAGAGGGTTAATTTTATTTCTGTTATTTCTAAATGAGCAAATTGAAAATCTAAATGGGAAAACACAAATAACTATTTATATCACATAAATTCAAGTGGGGCATCAGGGTGGGGGTGTGGAGACTGGAGCAAGAAATGTTCTGCTGGCTAATTAGACGTCTTGGCCTCACAACACACACACAGAAGCTAGGTGTTAAGTAAGTAGGTGAGTCCGTTGATTCATTGCAGGGCAAAGTGCAAAATAAATATTGGGACCCCCTTGTTCAAACACAGGAAAAAATATTAAAGACACTGAAAAACCAAGTTTTACTTTGGTCTCTTTCTCAACTTGTCACAGTGTTCTGTATTTATATTCTTCGCATCTGAGGGAGAATTCATTTCAGGTGCCACTCACCGTTCAAGAATGAACAAAACTGTTAGTTCCTAACTTGTTTTTCAGAAAAAAAAAATTACATTTTATTTTGACATTTATTGATTTAAAAAATGCATTAATGACGCATATCATTTGATGCATAGTTTCCACTGTTTTCTTTCTTTCTCCACCCCCCCCCCCATTTAGTAAAGTAACAGACAAGGACACTGATAAAATAGGTCTTTGATTATCATTTTGATTTGTTCTTCAGAAATTAATATGCAAAATAAAAGTTTGCATTATAAATCTGTTTATCAGAATTACAGAGGGTGGAGTTCACTAAGGGGCAGGAGTTTGCATCCATATCATGGTTATAAATAACCTCAGCAGAGAACGCCGTTATTTTAGTTCTGTGCATCTGACGGTATAAGATGAGGCCGGGACGACTGGGTGGCTCAGTTGGTTAAGCATTCAACTCTTGGTTTGTTTCAAGGCTGGTGAGTTCGAGCCCCTGCATGAGGCTCTGTGCTGACAGGGCAGAGCTTGCTTAGAATTCTCTCTCGCTTCTCCCTGCCCTTCTCTCTCTCTCTCTCTCTCTCTCTCTCTCTCTCTCTCTCTCTCAAAATAAATAAATAAACTTAAAAAAAATGAGGTCAAGGGAAAGGAGGTAAGTAAACTGATCTTTGAAAACCAAAACCAGAAACAGATCATCCTGAGTTCTCTCTCTGTATCTCTGCTCTTGACTAGAAGTAAATACATCTTTATGCTACAATTTCTATTTCCCAGAGCTGTAAAATCATGATAGCAGAAGTAGAAATATACAAAATTTATAATGTGGTGGTAATCTAGATGCATTCGTGGTCATACCTATATGAAAATATATATTTTGTGTGCATCTCTGATTTTTATCCCTTTCCGTACCCCAATTCCCAATATGCCCATTGGACACAGTATGAGAACTGTTGCCTCATCTGAATTCTAGAAGGACAGCCAAGGTAGACAAAGGACTGTGAAATTTAAACTGGAAAGACTCTTGAAATCATTTCTGGTTCGATACAGTAGAAAACAATGGACACATAGATAAACTTCAGAGCATGTTCCTGAGACGTTTGTGGAGAAAGTTTACTTAGGTTTGCTTCGGCATCAAACCACTGACTGACTAGGTATATAAATCCATTTCAGAACGAAACAAAACTCATTCCTGAGTAACACACACTCTATCAGTAATCTTCCGACTTTAAGTATATGATCCACCCGAGAATCTTGTTCAAATGCAGGTTCTAATTCAGCTGGTCCTGGGCAGGGCCTGAGAATCTTCTTTTCTGATGAGGTCCCCATACTTGGTAATGCTGCTTGCTCTGGAACCATATGTGGGGCGGCAAGACCCTCAAAGGCACAACTGTAAGCATAATGTAAGGACAAGTATAGTCAGGTAGCTTCTTCAGAAATTCCAATCTAAGAAACACCTGGTATCTACTTTGCACAATATTTTGCTCCAAATTCGTTCTCAGCCACGGTGAGAAGGAAGCTCTTCTGTTTCTCATCAGCAGTTTTTCTGCAGAACCAAGCTTTTCCTTAAGGGAATGTTTTGTTTGGATATTGGTACAAGCACTATTAAATAATATAATAAAGATTACTTTGAAAGAAAATATAGAAGAGATGGAAAAAAGAAAACCCCACCTCCTAATAACTGCTTATTATTACCTTATTGCTCTACATTTAAAAATAAAAACTTGTATCCTTCTTTCTATGTCCCTCATTTTTGTTTGTTTGTTTGTCCATGTGCTTGTTTTTACAGATTTGCTTTCCCTATCTGCCTGGGTCTGGAAGAACTGAAACCCCCACCTGACAATCCCACCCGAAGTGTCCTTCAACAAACACAGAGAAAATCCTGGTCTTTTACTGATCCCTCCAATGGATCTAAGATAAAAATCACTGACATTCCTTCAGATAATGTGATCCACTGATACACTCAATCCCAAGGACGGAATGTATGAAGGAACAGAAAAATTCCTTAGATCCACCCTGAATTACTACACCTGCTCAGAAAACTATATTCTCTCTCTCTCTCTCTTTTAATTTTTATTTATTTTTGAGAGAGAGAGAGAGAGAGAGAGAAAGCAGGGGAGAGACAGAGACAGAGGGAGACACAGAATGTGAAGCAGGCTCCAGGCTCTGAGCTGTCAGCACAGAGCCTGACGCAGGGCTCAAACTCACCAACCGTGAAATCATGACCTGAGCCAAAGTCGGACTCTTAACCAACCGAGCCACTTAGGCGCCCCAGAAATCTATATTCTCCCCCCTTACCTCATTCAATAAAAAGAAGACAAAAAAAAAAAATGTCTTTGCAGCCCAGCAGCAAAACAAAAGAAGCTCCTTATTTCAGGATGAACATTAAAGAAGGAAGCAAACAAGTTTCACAAAGCGCTGTCACGCTAACCCATTCACATGGAAACACAGTGAACATGGAACCACAGTGAAGGAGCCAGGTCCGCCCAATGAAGCACTCTTCAGATCTCAACTTACAATCTTCTTTTTCAGAGATTTTCCTAACCCCCCCCAGCTCATATCATTTACACACTGTCATAGCTTCCTATAATTTTATTGGTATATTGGTGTCTACTCATGATACTGTGGATGGAGATATTTATTTAAATAATAAATGTTGGGTTTCCATTCTTTAAAAATGGTGACAGAGATCTTTACTGTTGAGGATCCCCCTTTAGAAGCTTCTCATTCTCCATGGAGGGTCTGTGAGAGGTGATATCAATAAGGAAAGCTTCCAGTCTCTATTTACAATACTTCTGTGACTCATCTGATACCCTGGTGGCCTCCTTTCCAATTCCACTTACAGATATGGTGAATAATTCTGGGAGGGCTTCCAATGGTTTTGTGCCATCAATGCTACACTGCACACATATCTCTTTCTGCCTTCTCCGGCTTGCTTTGACAGTTCCCTCTTGGTATTTCCACGTGTGCAATGAGTTGCAAAGGAGTTCATGCCTGCGGGACAGTCTCAGCCAAGATGGGGCAGAGGTGGGAATCAACGGGCAAGTGCTGTCCCCTTACCTCCCACTGGACAATTTGGAGAAGATCCTATCATCAAACTTATGTCTCAGCTATGCTCTCAGGGGACCATTGCTGAGCAATATTCTTTTCATGCTATTGAAAGCTGCTTCTTCAGCGTAGACTTAAGCCTGACTCTGGCCTTAGCCTAGTACTATTTGTTTCCTTAAGAGTTTGGAAACCTGGGTGACCACTATTTTTATTTATTTATTTATTTATTTATTTATGCATTTATTTATTTGTTATTTAAAATTTTAGATTCATTTAAAACATAGTACAGAAAATTAAAATCCCTTGCATTGCATTTCTGGTTAAATATTTAACTTGTGAAGAGATTATTTTGGAACCTTGACAACTTATCCGGTAAAGAAAGGACATTTAGTCCTTTTGTGTCTATTTATCAGGGAAATAATAATATGCTGCCTTGGTCATCTGATTATAGTGTTCTCTTCAGCCTTTTTTACAAATCTATTAGGATGTTGACATTTGGGTTGATTTTTCAGGTGGGAAGGACAACTTATTGATTTAATTAAAAGAGAAACTCTAATTCAACACAAGTTAAAAAATATATATATAGCGTTTTGACCATGATAACCTACAGTTAATGCATTTCAAAGTACTTGTCATAGATGTATTTCAGACTGCGGGTGAATTGATTATTACTCTTACATATGACCAAATATTGTTTCACATATTTTTATTATTAATTGATGTGAATGTGACAGTCTCAATCTTTTCTTTCAGAAATTTGATCAAATTGCTATACCACTCCCCTGAGCATTTGATGTAACTCAGTTTTATTCTTTTTCCACTTCATGGAGGGATAATCATCCTCTTTATTGACACTTCAAAGACATTTCAAAAAAAAAAAGAAATTTCAAAAATAATCTGTCAAAAAAAAGTCAAAAAACCTAATAACATGCAAATGCCTAGGAATTCTGTACTGCATATAAATTGTCCCACTGATGCCCTTTGCTGTGACTACATATGATAATATGCATGTGATGTATGGACCCTTTATCATAAGCCTTCAGCATATGGTAAGTATGTGGGTAGGGAAAGTGAGTTCATTCTGATTCTCAACAGCTACCAAAGAACATACTAAAATAGAGACATTAGCTAATAATTCTAGAAAGAATAAATTATCTTTCCTAATACTTTAGTGCTTGTATCTAGCAAAATGCATTAAACACATTTGAATTAAACATCTTTCTAGTTTATTTAGTCCTAGTCTAAGTAACTCTAAAAGTGATCAACATTTCTTTTTTTTTTTTTTTAATTTTTTTAATGTTTATTTATTTTTGAGAGAGACATAGACAGAGTATGAGCCGGGAAGGGGAGAGAGAAAGGGAGACAGAATCTGGAGCAGGCTTCAGGCTCTGAGCTGTCAGCACGGAGCCTGACGCAGGGCTCGAATTCACCAACCGCGAGATCATGACCTGAGCCGAAGTTGGACGCTTAACCAACTGAGCCACCCAGGCGCCCCGTGATCAACATTTCTAAATCTCATTGATATCATCCCCACGGCACAATATGGAAGGAAAGGAATTATGCAGATATCATCCAATTGTCCCAAATAAATGAGCATCAGTAGGTGTAATTCAGATGTTTGGATGCTGTGAAAAGTAAAAAGAATGAAAACCAACCTCTTTTCCTTATAAAATTTACAGGTCATCCTGGGTGGTGTCAGACTGTAAACCAATGTACAGAGGGATTGGTTGGACTTGATTGGGAGTAGCTGGGCCTGTGGCACACTGGAGAGTATAATCCTCTCCCAAGAACAACAGAACTCTATTTTTTAACCCATCAAATTCAGCTAGCTTGCCACCATGAGACTGACCTTCCTCTGCATTGTCACTAGGACTCTATGAGAACTGCGTTTGCTCAAGCTTCTGGAAATTCTATCCCACCCCATGGATCTACCACTACAAGGACAACAACAAAGCTATGTCTCCAGTTTTTACAGGGATTTGGCAGCTAAAATCTTTTACATGACAAAAGATAAGTTACACTAAGCATTTGAATCAAATCCTCATATAACTGCTCCGGGTGAACAACACAGGACTATATTCTAAGCTGTGCTGTGTCTCTCAATCCACTCTTTATTTGGTAGTCTTGACAAGTTTTCTTTGGTGGATTTCGTATTTCCAAATCTTTGCTTGGTTTGGTGAGGACATCTCTGTCTCCAGTTTCCAGTATGCCTGCCCAGATGAGCCGAAGAATGCACACTCCTTATCAGAGGCACCTTCTTGGTGTCATGCCAAGCTGTATCCACCATCTCCCAGAAGAGCACTTTGGAGTATGGAAAGCACTCAATACCATCTGCTGAATATTTATTCAGCATTCAATGATGCAACTACTTGTAGGCAGGGGCGGAGGGGATCCTTCACAATTTCTTCATTAAAGTTTTCAGCATTCAGATTTCAAAGAGCGTTGTATGACATCCCAGGGTATCCAAGATGAGTAAGCCAAATGGAATAACTTTTCTGTCGTCATTATTGCCAGCATGGTTCTCATAGGGTTGTTGAGCTCAAGGCAGGACACCTTAGAAGTGGTCTACAACAAATCTTCCTACTGCTGATGCTTGAATTGTGTCTTTAATCTCCATCAAGCAGTTGTCCAATATACGTCCATTCCTGTGGCAGAGGAATCATTTTGCCCAGAGTTATGCCATTTCAGACAATCTTTTCTTATGTTAAGGTGAAATATATTTCCCACAAGATCCATTTTGTTGACCTTTTGATGGCTCCTGGAATCATAAAAAGTGTGACTGACTTCTTTGCAGTGCAATAGTCCTTCAAATATTTGAACTCAATAAAATTATTATGAGCTATCCTAACTTACGTTTTTGTATTTCTTGAATTATACATTTCATATTATCTTTTGACTTTCTGTGGGTGGGAACAAATCCTTGGCTTGCTTTATATTCCTAGTAATCATAATTTCTGCTAAAGTCAATTGTTGATGGTTACATTTCTATGACAATATTAATGATCCTCACACACGGACCAAGTTTTCTGTTATGAATGCAGTTTTTTGCCTCATTTTATTCATTTTTTTTCTGGAGTGGATAACACTTTTTATTTTTATTTTTATTTATTTATTTTTTGAGCGGTGGGGGGAAGGGACAGAGAGAGAGAGAGAGATAGAGAATCCCAAGCAGGCTCCATGCCCAGCGTAGAGCCCAACACAGGGCTGGATCTCACAACCATGAGATCATGACCTGAGCCAGAATCAAGAGCCCTCTGCTTAACCAACTGAGCCCCTCAGGTGACCTGGTAGCACTTTATAATGTTATATTACATACCTCTTATGTTTTTATTGCACAATTTTTCCCCTAGCTTACCTATCATCACATAATCCCCCAGGACCCTGCCCCTCACCGGAGTCTTCTTCTTTTGGCTCTATCTCTAAGCCAGGGTGTGGGGCTCCTATGCAGCTGCTATGTCAAAGCTACTCTTGGCTGTGTTCCTGTTGGCCATATTCTGTTGTGTTTTTTTTTCTCCTTTCTGCGTTATACTGAACTCATGAGTAGCATCCTAAGAAAGGGCACCCGTGAGCTATGTCATTCTTGCATGTTTTCAACACCTTATTCTATTTTTATATGTTATTGATAATTTTAAGAGATATAGAACTCTAGGTGAATGTCTTTTTCCTTTGAGGATTTAAAGGCATGTGCATCTGGCTACTGAATAGCCCAATGTCATCCCTGCTTAGTTACTTGGTATATGGCTTTAGTTTTCCTCTTTACAGTAATCTCATAGGCTCTTTGTTTAATCTCTCGTGTTCTAATATTTCAGAACGATGTCCTCTGATGTGGGCAATTTACTTTTTATTTGTGCTTCCTGGTGGACCTCTTCAACAATACGCATTATCTCAGTTAATCCTCAACATGAAAGTGGCCATTATTACCCTCATCCTTCAAATGAGGAAAGGGAATTTTGAGTAAATTGTGGGATATTCCCAGGACCACATAGCAGAAATAGCAGAATGAATTCTGAAACCTGAAGTTCAAGTACACATCTACCCACTCTTCCTTCATGCCTAAGTTTCTTCTCCTAAGCTCTGACCCCCAATTGTGGGGTTTTCTTTATTTGTTTGTAATATTTGTGAAATATTAACTGTAACCATTATTTAACACTGAGGTAGTAAAAAATAAAAGCCTTCTATGTCTAATTTTGCCAAATATTTTTGGATGCTGTGTCATTAGCTGCATTAATGATTGCTCTCAGCTTGACGTCTTCTCCAAATCTGCTAAATAAGGCATGCTTTCCCTTTGATAAGAATTTTCCCTCCAACGATCATAAACCTGTCACTTTGGGATACTCTTGGTAAAGTAACATTAGAATAGCCTGTTGTTTAAAAACATGGGTCTTGGATTCAGACAGCCCTGAGTTTAGAAACATAACATGAAATGATTTCTTAACCTTTCAGACCCTCCTGATATCGAAAAATTATGTGAAAATAAACTGATATAAGAAATGTAACATGACTATTCAAGAAGTGGCTTTTGGGGAGCCAGGGTGGCTTAGTCAGTTAAGTGCCTGCTTTTGGCTCGGGTCATGATCTCACGGTTTGAGAGGTCAAGTCCCACATGGGGCTCTGCACTGACAGTGTGGAGCCTGCTTGGGATTCTCTCTCTACCCACCCCCCTTTGCCCCTCCCCCACATGCTCTCTCTTTCACTTTCTCAAAATAAATTATACATAAACTTTAAAAAAGAAAAATAAAAGGAATGGACAGACTTTCCATTCCTTCTAAAAAGAAAAAAAAAAAAGAAGTGACTGTTTCGAGTTTTGAAGGCAATTTCCGAGGTAGTTGGTTAAGTATTCATAAGGTACATAAACTAGAAATATGGTATATTTTGCATAGCGTGTAGTAGAAAACAGTCTTTCCCTCAAAATACTTAAGACTGCAGAATGTAAAGTATATTTATACATCATTATATTCGTTATAAGAATCCTCTTATAAAGAGGCTAGATTTAATTTTCTTTTAAGTTAAAGAATAACAGCTGCAATTTATCAAACAGATGTTAATAACTCTTTCATTAGTGAAAACGTATGGGAAGGAATTGTCCAACTACGTAAGATTATAATATTTAAACCCTTTGCCGACTATTAGGACTCAGTATTTGTGTCAAGGAAACTCATTTGTGTGTGTGCATGGGGGGGATGGTAAATTCTATTCTGGGTACGGTTGTATGTTTAATCTTATCTCACATTGGTGACATTGTGGCTCTAGGTAATTCCTGCATATTATCTCAGTGATGGAGTCTCATAATCTAAAATACATATGTGAAGTAGTTATTTAGAACATTATTGATTTTATGTGTGTGTTTGGAGAAACAGAGAGTGACATTGATTTTTTTTTCCCTGAAATATCTAGTTGCTACCTTCCTGAGGAAGAACTTCATGTGTTTATTTTTTTTATTTTGTTTTGTTTTGTTTTGTTTTGTTTTTCATTTTGATGTTAAATCCATGTGTTTGGGTAATGTCTTGGGAGATAGGTAACAAACAAACAACTATGAAAATGTTGGTTTAATATCTATCTTCAAGGTCGATATTAACGGGCTCTTGTTTGCTTAGAAGAGACTGTATAATTTTAAGTGGAGTCAAAGGAAGATTTATCACTGAGATTGCTATTGCTGTTTATTGAAGAAACCAAGGCTAAGAGTACAAATGTCTCCATTGCCATTTGCTGACTGTTTTAACAATCACACTTATATGAATGCACATATTCTGCTAATTTTGCACCCGAGAAGTAATGGTGACATTTTATTGTGGGGGGAGAGACCTTTTCCTTCTCTTATCCGTTCATCTTGACTAGATCTGTATTAAGTGTAGACACTTTAAACACCACAGGCAGAGGTGATTCAGTGCACCTGTTAGATATAACTTTCTGCATTAATAAAACTAACCTGTTCTATTTGGAAATGGCAGTTAGCTAATAAATTTGGTTTCCGAAAATTTTAAGAGAGTTTGTTTTGGTAGAATAATAGTTGCCATCCCTTTTCTTATTTTTTTTAAAAAAATTTATTTATTTATTTTGAGAGAGAAAGCACACACGTGATTGGGGGAGGGGAAAAGAGAGGAGAGAGAGAGAGAATCCAAAGCAGGCTCCGTGCTGTCAGGGCACAACCTGATGCAGGGCTCAAACCCATGCGTGAACCGTGAGACCATGACCTGATATAAGATCAAGAGTCAGATGCTTAACTGACTGAGTCACCCAGGCGCCCCCTTTTTTCATGTTTAATAACTATTTTTATTGTTGCCCAGCTGCAGTCATGTCTTGAGAGTGACTCAAGTAGGCATTAGTGTTGAGTGAGTCTGAAGATCCATGTATTCATGAATCTGGAATGAAGAAGAGCAGTCTTCTGGCAAAATGGCCCCTTGTTTTTGTAAACATCAAAATAAGCTGAGGCTGAATTAATGGTTTTCTGCTTGTACGTTTGTAGGATGGTTTCTCACAATGCGATCTCAAAGATTTTCACATACTCAAATAAAGCAATTCATAGAAAGATGAAGGGAAAAGTTTGTTTA
Source organism: Prionailurus viverrinus (assembly GCF_022837055.1). Lineage (NCBI taxonomy): Eukaryota > Metazoa > Chordata > Mammalia > Carnivora > Felidae > Prionailurus > Prionailurus viverrinus. Next base: position 56,949,132 of record NC_062563.1, read on the forward strand.
AAGGGGCACAAAACAAACATCGAAATAAATTTTCATTCCAGGTTGAACCTTCAGCAGCTCCTAATAACTCAGACGTATCAGAAAGCATCACATGGCAAGGAGACCACTTTCATGGTGTGTGTTCTTAAAATTTTTGTTTAACATGTATTCATTTTTCAGAGACAGAGAGAGACAGAGCATGAGCAGGGAAGGGACAGAGAGAGGGAGACACAGAATCTGAAGCAGGCTCCAGGCTCTGAGCTGTCAGCACAGAGCCCAATGTGGGGCTCGAACTCACAGACCGCGAGCTCATGACCTGAGCCTAAGTCCGACTCTCAACCAAGTGAGCCACTCAGGCACCCCACAGTGTGTGTTCTGATGTGAAACAACTAAAGCTTACACACTGAAAGGAAAATAAATATTTTTTCTTTCTTTCTACCTCTGTGTGTGTGTGTGTGTGTAAATATACACATCTCACACATACAAATATATCCCTCTCTCTCCCTGTCTCTCCCTCTCTGTCTCTGTCTCTGTCTGTTTCTCTGTCTCTCTCTGTGTATATATATATATATATATATATATGTATGTTTTAATCTCAATGTGTACATATATTTGGAAAATCGCAATCACTGTAAGGTTTATAAACAGTAATTCCATTAAGTGAGAAATAAAATCTGTTCCATCTTTCTCCTACACGGCTTTCAAGCTCTCAGTTCGCAGGAAGTAACCTAGAAGCATTTAGATCAGGCAGTCTTTTATGCTTAGAAAGGCAAGCTCTGTGATGATATTGATTGATTTCAAGGGCATATTAGAGATGAAGCCAAGTCTCTGGAGAGAGGTTGCCATCACCTTGGCCTTGGGTCAGCGTTAGACCGCTGACCTTTGAACCTAAAGACCTATACACCAGATTCTGATATCTTCCATGCCATCCGAGCAAGTCAGCAGGGGACCCATGTCGATGTGGCTCTTGCCAAATCAGAATTGACTGGCCAGTAGGAAGCCTGCAAGCCGCGGGAAATGTGGGTTAAAGTATGTCAATAATGTTTCAGAAGAACGATTTCTCCCAAGAATTGTAGCTGTTGGAATGTTTTGACATTTATTCGGTGGAGAAATGTAGCATGTTTTGTGAGGCACTTCAAGAGGGCTGCTGCTAACTGCTGTGGTATATTGATCTTTCTGTTAAATTGCACGGGCGCACTTGGGAGATCATTGAGATTCAGGCAACAGGACAGAAAGGACCGGCTGCACCCGATGGTCACTAATGGTAATTGGTTTCGATCCTCACACTTGAAGGAGCCATGATTTACTTGGTTCACTGATGAATTGTAGACACTAAATATTTTGAAAAGAAAAAAAATACAATTTTTTTTTTTGGCATTTGCAAGGCAGCACCTCCATTCTCGAATGTCTCATGTATAGCATATTTGGCAACGTACAAAATAATACCAAATCATATTGTTGAAAGTTCTGATTTTCTTGCTGCTGTTGCTACTCTATAATTACACTCTTCGCTCATTCATTGGTTTCTCAACTTGCTCAATGAGGAATTTAAGGTAGTCCACTCCTTTTATGCGTTTTCACTGAAACTTGGTTTTATAATTATAAATGATATATATGCTCATGATGGGGGAAAAGAGTACAAAAGAGTACAAAGGAGCATAAAGTAGGAACCAAATGACCTGTCCTTCATCCAGTCATGTACTTTCCCCCAAATTTTATTGTACAGGAAAATTTTTTAACTTACTATATATAACACACATGCCTTTATATTAATACATATACAACCATTCATTATTTGAGTGACTACATGGTAAATAATAGCATAGTGCTCACTTATAATCAGTAGTTAGACTACTGCTGCATATTTCAATTATTTTGCTAGTTCAACCAATCCTGCAAGCACACATACATATACATCAGAATGTGTGTATGCTGTATATATACACACATACATATACATCAGAATGTGTGTATGCTGTATACATAATATCAGAATTTATATAATATATATAATAGCATGTGTGTGTACTTATATATACATATATAAATAAATATAAATAATATAAATGTAAATATAAATGTAAGTATATATATAAGTATATATATATTATATATATACATTATATACTTATATATATATATAATATATATAGTTAGCAATAGCAAAAGGAATTTTAAAATATAGCCACATATTCTGATATTTAATATTCTGGTGCTAGTTTATCTAAAGTATATTCCCAAGTTATTTTAATCTTAATATTGCCACATTTAACTTTAAATAATTGCACCATTTTATATTCTTAGGCCATTCCTTAATTTTTCATATCCATGTTTAAGATCCTAAGATAATATTAACTAATACTTGAATTACTTCATTAACTCTAATATAATTTGGGGATTCAAAGATTAAATAAATATTAAAATTAATCGAGGAATAGAATTAATAAAATTATAACCTTTATAAATCAATGAAAGATCTTAAATTTCATTCACATTACATTATCAAGTTGACTTGAACCGTCTCTTGCATTCATATTCTGGGCTTCATAATAACTCACTATAGAAAAAAAGCCCCCTATTATCTAAAGTAGGTGTAAACTTTGATTCAGGGTCTATTTCTTTAACCCACAGTTGGATTAGAGAAAGAGCTTCCTGATTCGAAGTATAGAAAAGGAGGGAGAACTATTGGCTGTTAAAATTGAGGTCATTCTGCAATCTTGTATTACACAGGAAACTCCTCACCTATTTCGCTGAACCACATCCATGAGGAATTCATGGTCCTTAGTGGTCTCCATTGTGTTAAAATGCAAAATGTGCACCAGAGCCCCTTGGGAGACTTTTGACCATGAAAGTAAATAACATTATCATTTCTTTGGAATCTCATTTTCCATTTCTGGGTAAAGATAATGTTCCTAACAGCCATCAACAGGACGCACAGGAAGCACACCTCTGTAACTGCTGCCAGGGGGGTAGCGGCAGTGAACTTGCCTTACAGATTCCGGACCAGGTATTTCAATCTTCTTTTCGAGAGGGATCAGCGTCCGTGGAGATAAGGGGATTTTCCTTTCTGTCCATCCCATTCACAGGATCTCATCCAACCTTGACAATAAATGTGCTAATTAATGCTAATTGCTCCAATGGGCAGGAGTCTAGGACCAGGACCCAACAGATACCACCAATTCATTCCAATAGGAAACTATTTTGTTGCATACTAGGAATGCATAGATTTCAACTGCTTATTTCAAAGTAACAGAAAAATATACTTGCACTTCCCATAATTTCTAATGCTTGCTTCTTTTGTATTTTGAAAAAAAAAAATGCTTAAAAGAAAACATGTTCCACTTGATTTTCTAATTTCACCGATGAGGAAACCTAATTTCCTCCCACAACAATGGGCCCATAAGAAAGCAGCATGAGAACAACTATGGTGCTTGATGAGATACCAAGTGTCCTCTGTTCCTAATATTTCACATTCAGTTCTTTCCACGAGTTCATGTTCCCTGATATTTCTTACAGAATTACATGCATGTGTTCCTCCTTCAGCTAGATTTTTGAATCTACAGGTCAAATTTTTGAATCTTAGAGGTACGTGAATAGATGGAGATGGACATACGCATAGACATAGACATAGATATAGATGTGGAGATAGATGATATAGATATAGAGAGAGATAGAGATAGAGATATACGGTTGACCCTTGAACAACACAGGTTTGAACTGTGCAGGTCCATTTATATGGAGATTTTTTTCGATAAATACAGTGGGGAACTATAAATGTATTTTCTCTTCCTTATGATGCTCTTAATCACTCTTTCCCTTTAGCTTACTTTACTGTAAGAATACGGTATACCAAACATAAATCATACAAAATATGTGTTACTCAACTCTTTACGTTATCGGTAAGGCTTCCAACTAACAATAGGTTTCCATAGTTAAATTTGGGGGGGAGTCAGATGTTATACACAGATTCTTGACGGTGCAGGGGTTCAACGCAACTAATTCCCACATTGTTCAAGAGATTGCGATCTTGCAGCCCGGGTAAGCGGTTGCCCTAAGCCCGTGAAAAAGAATCATGACTAGGTTCTCAGGTGCACAGTTTCCCACCACAGCTAAACCTCCATGTTCTACAAAAGTTTGCAGGATTCCCAAAGCCTAAGGATATTACCTATAAATCCTTCTTATTTTTGTCATCATCATATTATATAATTCTGAGTCTTTGCCTTTCCATATAAACTCTAGAACCAGTTTTTGATTTCTATACAGTGACTTGCTGAGATTTTGATTGTGATTCTGTTGAATCTATAAATCAAGTTGGGAAGAACTGACATTGACTTAACAATATTGAATCTGCATATACATGAACATGGAATATTTTTCCATTTATTTAGATCTTTGATTTTTTTCAACATCATCATATTCTACACTTGGCTCAGAAATGCTTTCTTGTGTGTGTAGAGAGTCCTTGAAAAAGCAGAAGTAACCAGATTAACCAATGAAATAGTTCTCAAATAAAATAGAAGCTATTTGAAGGAAAGACAACATTCTGTTTCTGTTCTCGATGCTATAAACTCATATTTTGACCTGGTCAAAATCATACTGACATTCTCAGCCCAGTATTGTAGAACTATTTCTGTCATATAATGGAATAAGTCCACTACCTGAGAACGTGAAGTGTTTTTTAAAATTATATATATTTCATATTATATATATTATTATTATATATTATATATATTTAAATATTATATATATTTATATTTATATTATATATATATTTATATTTATATATATATATTTAAGTTTACTTATTTAATTTTAAGAGAGAGAGAGTGGGGAGGACCAGAAAGAGAGGGAGAGAGAGAATCCCAAGCAAGCTCCACACTGTCAGTGCAGAGCCCAACACAGGGCTCGATCTCCAGAACCGTGAGACTACGACCTGAACTGAAGTCAAGGGTCAGACGCTTAACCAACTGAGCCACCAGGTGCCCCCCCAAAAATTATTGAAACGATGAATATTTTCTCGCACTTCAAAGAGTCATTCCTTCTCTAAGATGAATTGCAAACTATAGGTGCTTTTCCAATTTAGAACATTTGGTGTTAAGAGGTGAGAGTGGTCAGACAGAGCCAAGAAATCAAAATGCTCTTGCACAACACTTATGTCAAGGTGATCTCTTGGACAATTTGGTGAGTCACGGTGATGCCAAATTAAGCAAAGTGAATAAGTTCTTCCCAATTGTCTTTTTTTTTTTTAATCTTCAAATTTTTTTCCACTAAGATCAAAGCTACCATTTTATGAAGTTGAAACATTGGACCAAAACATGGGACAATATAAGAAAAAACTTGAGGAGAAATGAAAATGGATTGATTGTAATTTTAATGATGATGCATCCTCTCCTAGGCTATTGATGTGATCTGAAGCTCCATAGCATTTACAATTGATTATACGCAGCTCAAACTTTTGAAATATTTACAAACGTTAGATAACAACAACCCCAGGAGATAATGTGGAAAGCAGAACTCACACAGCGGATAGCCCAAGGCAATCACTGATTAGGTCAGATCTATGTGGTCTGTAGGCTTTGCTGGAAATCCTTCGCTAAAATGTCTTCACACATGGTCTCGGGCTTTGGGATGAAGCAACTGTTCACTAAAGGAAGGTAAGGATTATTTACCACCATCAGTAACAGGAAATCCGATATTAAATGATACAAAGGTTATTATCTATCACACATGGAATTTGCCAAAGCTGCTTGGCTGTTCTCATAGCAACAGATCCCATCTTTAGCTGCTCCCAGGGATGTTTCAGATAAAAGTTCATGTGATCGCTGTAAAAGACAGTGTACTGCTAATCAAGAAATTTTGCTCCAGGCACCTTGTTTGTCTTTCACTTCAGGCTATTCAGCACAATCCAGAAAAGGCAGAATCCCAGGGGTCTACGGCAGGGCATGCCTCCATGGGCTCAGTGTGTTTGTGTCAGGAAGTGGCAGCGCGTGTGTTTGGGAGTCAAAGTGGGTCTAGCTGCTTATTAGTGTATCATGAGTTAGGAAAACCAATGCATAGGGAACGATTTTACCCAGGTACAAAACTAGATATTTGACTGTGGTCTCTGATGCCATTTTTATGCACATACGTATTCTGTCCTCAAGCTCTCTAGGCCGGTTTCTCTGTTTTTGATCTCTGATGAGAACAGTTTATCCAAGGCAAAGCTGAGAAAACAAAACAAAAACAAACAACCTCCGATGCTCAAATAGTGATAGACTTATAAATAACCGGGAATTCTGCTGAAGTAATTAGGTTCAACAAGCTCTCAAGGTTACTATTATGAAAATTTCTTATCAATTTCCAACAATAACCAAACATTATTTTTGAGCATCTCTATTTGCCTGATAGTGTGTGAAATTCTTTATATTCATGAGCCTGTTGTTGAGGAAGGCACTATTTGCATTTTATGTTGGACTGAACTGACAATGTCTAGATAATAAGTAGTGAAACTCTGGATTCAAATGGAGGCTGCACAGAATCCTTATACCATGTTGAGATATGATTTCTTTATGCATCAACAAATATATACTGAGTGTGAGCTATATGCTTGGGCCTGGGGATACAATAGTATCTTTACCTAAACCGAGCTTATATTCTAGAAGGGTGACAATAATTGTCAGTCCCTCTGTAGAGGCACCTGTTGAGACAATCAGATCCTTTGAAGCAGCCCCATAGACACTCAGCTCAATGTCACAGAATCCACTCTGCCACCATGAGACTTTCAGGCCACCAGCTCCCTCTGTCACCCACCTCCACCATTCTCAGGGTACATGACGATGAAGCAACTCTTTTTTTTTTCACAATCTTGAATGCGTGGGATCTCTGAAGCTCTCCTCAGGCCCAGACACCCATTTGCCATATCTGCTTTAAGCCCCACATAAGGAAGATCATGTTTTCTACACAGGGCTTTTAACTCCCAGAGCATCAAACTAGAAACAGGCACAGCATTCCAGCTTCTGCATTGGGATTCCATGATCCAGTATCATGGTCTCAACGTCAGAGAGAAGATGGTGTATAATATTCCTTTTTTGAGATCCCATAACACCTTTTTTTTTCTTTCTTTCTGCTACTTCCTCTCCCAGCCCAGTCAATCTAATCTCATTGCTGAGATGGAAGAATTGTGGATGAGTTTGACCGGAGTTTCTTTTGTCTGCTTTCTCTATGCAGCTAAGATTCAGGAATTGATTTTGAAAACTAAACTCTAGGGATTAGGTTATTCACTAATCTCATCTGGGTTTTCTGGCTTGTTTGTTTTTCTGAACAAAGAGGCTAAAAAATTGAAACATAGAAATGTGTGGTAGTGGGCATAAAACATATTCTGTGTAAATAACAAATCTCTTTCTGGCAGGTGTGCATATCTGTATACATCCAGTGTGTGTGTGTGTGTGTGTGTATTTTTTTACCTGCAAAGGTACTCAAATATATATATATATATATACACACATATATATAAATATATAACCTGCAAAATATATATATAAATATATATAATATATATTATATATAAATATATATATTATATAAATATATAATATATTATATATATAATATATATATTTATATATATATAATATATATAAATATATATATTATATATATATATATTTATATATATATTTTTTTTACCTGCAAAATCTTTGAGGAAGAGTATTAGCAGAATTATTTTAAAGAACAGAAATACCTCTTAGAATTCTAATAACCCTACATGATGTAGGGCAGGGCTACATTACCTACTAATATTATCATCAAGCTTTTCAAATGTAGGAGGTTGGTTCCACTATATCTTATCAAAATGTCACAAAATTTCAGTGTTCAAAATTCTTTATAGTCCACAAGATTTGAGTTGTGCTGTTCTCATTTAAATCTGGGTATCTCTTTTATCCATTAGTCAAAAACAAGATGATGATTGAGACTGAAATCATATTTCTTACTATTAATCTTAAGGCCAGAGAATATTCTCAAATATACATATAGATTCTGTTAAGTGTAGTCAGTTTACTTAAACTTCTGTTCACTTATTAAAGCAATGTAATGCATTCAAGATCAAATATTAATTTAGTTCAATGACGTCTTGGGAGGTCCTCATATCAAACTTCAGGCATTTTTCTTTGTTTTCAGTTGTTTTTGTTGTTGTTGTTTGTTTTGTCTGTTTCTAAATTTTTTTTTCTTTTTTTTCCAACGTTTATTTATTTTTGGGACAGAGAGAGACAGAGCATGAACGGGGGAGGGGCAGAGAGAGAGGGAGACACAGAATCGGAAACAGGCTCCAGGCTCTGAGCCATCAGCCCAGAGCCTGGCGCGGGGCTCAAACTCACGGACCGCGAGATTGTGACCTGGCTGAAGTCAGACGCTTAACTGACTGCGCCACTCAGGCGCCCCTGTCTGTTTTTAAATAAAAGTATATGTTGTTTGGGACTGCAGTCTAAAACTAACAACTCAGTTAAGTTTAGGTTTTTCAGTGTTCTCATCTGAAAAATTAGATTAGATGCCTTCAAAGACCAAAGTTGTAATGGTCAGAATAGTAATACATCACTGTTGTCTCCAGCCACTATATTTGGGGTAGTTACATAGCAATAGATAAAGTGCAGAGCCTACTAATTTAACCTGAGAATGTGGGGGAGTTTATGACTTAACCAAAGTATGACAGGAAAATGGAGACATCCTTCAGATAAATTCCTGACTTTGTCTACATACTGGACTGATTTACCTCTGTGGATGCTCATAGGTACTTATATTGATTTGACTTTTCTCCAAAGGAAAAAAAAATACTCTTTTAAAATTATTTTTAATATTCCAGGATACTTGATAAGCATCATCTTTGAAAACCTAAACAGATTAAAATGGTTACTAGTATGTACTTTACTACCAGGGAGAAAATAAATATGGGTGGGGAAGTGGTGCTTTTCACATGCTACAATAAGATGGTCCCTTTTAAACATCCTTAGGTTATTATGAATCTTGTTTGTTTTTAAGGTAACAGGCATAGCAGATTAAGCATGATTTTTCCTTCAATTAAAATATTTTCAAGAGTGCGGGGTATTTAAAAATGACATTATCCTTTCATTGCATGCCAGAGATTTGATAAGGTGGAATTAGCAGTTTTCATTAATTTCCAGTAATTCAGTGTAAATGTTAAGAAGTATACAATGTTTTCCTAGAGCTCAAAATTAGAAGAAGAAAATCAGCTCCTTCTTTGAGTAATACTATCTACTTGTATGGGAAAAAAATACATTTATTAATTTATATTTTACATAATAAATATTAAGTTTAAAATATTGAGGTTTAAATAAGGGGAATGGTGTAATTGACTTTTCAGCGGATCCATAAGTGTGTATTCGCTTAAGTCTAATATTTGCATAATTTTGCTTAATCTTTTCCAATTAAATAAGACTTAGAATTTTTGATGACTCAGTGTAGAAAATGTATCCTCAGACAGGCTTAATAAGAACTCCTTTCTGAACACGTGACAAGTCCAAAGAGCATAAACTATACCATTTTAATCTTTGCATGTTCTGCCCAACATCACAGCTGACATCCAATAGGAATTTAATAAATGTTCACTGAAAACATGGCTTGTAATGCCAATCATCTGAAAGCACTTACCCACGTTTGGTGCAAGAACACCTAGACCAAATATTAGTTCTTTTAGTTGTTATGATAATTTTTAAGCAATATAAAACAACAAAAACTACAACTTTAAAATTATAGAATGGCAAGGCAAATCTAATCATCATTCAAATATGAGAGGCCAAAGTAAGTAAAATGATTTGTAATCAACAAGACCTATGCATGTTTCATTCACTTGATACTGAATTACAGTGAAAATGTATTTAAATGTTTCAAGGCTATTAAAAATAATTTTAAAAATCATTTTCTTAGAGTTGAGCAAAAAGAATGTTTTCATTTTCTAGAAAAGTAATTTTCATATAAATGTGGTGTTTTTGAATTTCTGTGCACTGTTCAGTAATTTATGCAGTAAAGTAAAATAAATTATGAAAAATCCTCAACAGAAACACCAGTAAGTAAAAGTAGCCATTATTTCAGGAGGTGTTCATATTAAAATAACCCAATTAGCAGTGGTAAGAAACCATTATTAGAAAATGACATCAGTATTCCAGGTTAAGGAAAATTTTTCTTCCTTTACAAGATATTAACTCAAATTTTAGATAAGTAATAGCACATCTGTCTTTAGACTTCTGATAAAATTGTTTTAAACAATGTGTTATTTATACTTTATAATTGTAATAAGTGATTATTGGAGACAATTTGGAAAATGCCTAAAGACTAATGCTGTCTGTGTTCTTATTATCTAGTTAGGATTAGGTCTGGGTGTAAATGATGACCTCTCTTAGAGCTCAACACAATAGACATTTATTTCACTGTCATGTAGAGTTTCACTCCATAATGTCAGGGAGCTAGGCTTCTTCTGTCTTTTGCTGAGCCACAAAAACCCTTGACCTCATGGCATATTCCAACATGGTAGCATCCACATTCCACATGGCAGAATATGAAAGCCAGCAAGTGATGGGCTGTTTCTTAAAGAAAGTTCTCAGAAATTGTTACGTAGTCATTATATTATCACACCTAGTTGGAAACATCATTGAGACAGGCAGCCTTATATTCTGAATGGGCACTGACTTTCATTTTTATAATAATGTGTGAAAGGCATAAAGATTGTTAAGAGAGGGGTGCCTGGGTGGCTCTGTTGGTGAAGTATCTGACTCTTGATCTCAGCTCAGGTCATGATCTCCCAGGTTCATGAGTTCAAGCCCCATATTGGGCTATCCACTGTCAGTGTGGAACCTGCTTGGGATTCTCTCTCTCTCTCTCTCTCTCTCTCTCTCTCTCTGTCTCTCAGCTTTTTGCACTCTCTTTCTCAGAATAAATAATTCAGCTTAAAAAAAAAAGATCGTGAAGGGAAAACTAGCAATCTATGCCACACCAATGATGGCCTCAGTTAAAATATTAATGTCTCTATTTTTTTATAAGATTTTCTTTTTCTAAATTTTAATTCCAATGTAGTTAACATAGAGTGTTATATTAGTTTCGGGTGTACTATCTAGTGACTCAACAATTCCATATATTACTCAGAGTTCGTCAGAATAAGCACACTTTTAATCCGCTTCACCGATTTCACCCCTCCTCCACCCACCTCCCTGCTAGTAACCATCAGTTTGTTCTCTACAGTTGAGTCTGCTTTTTGGTTTGTGTCTTTTTCCCCCCTTTGTCTTATTTCTTAAATTCCACATATAAGTGAAATCATATGGTACTTGTCTTTCTTTGACTGGCTTATTTTGATTAGCATTATAATCTCTAGCTCCATGCATGTTGCTACAAATGTCAAGATTTCATTCCTTTTTATGACTTAATAATATTCCATTGTGTGTGTATCATTCCTTTTAAGGGCTGAATAAGAGTCCATTGCATCATTCCCTTATAGTTAATTATAGTTTAATTTTTTAAGGGACCTCTTTAGCATGAAAAGGAATACTGGCATTAAACATATGTATCTTTTTAAATCAATTGTCAGGTCACTGAACTTATACCTTAAAAGTTGGGGTTGTCAAGCTTTTAAGCTCAATTTATAGATCAGGCTATGTAAACCAATTAAAACTTTAAAATGTAGTACTATTTGTAAATATAAAATCAACCATTTTTGTTGCATTTTGATTAACTTTTTATTTACTTATACATGTAAAAAGTAAACTTCTCCTAGTTTTAATGAGAATGACCCATTTCATTAACTAAATTCTTTTAGACATTGCAAACTAAAATTTCAAATTTAATATACTTGATTTTTTAAAATTTATAACCACAAAGTTACAACTGTAACATAATGACTCCTCATAAGTACTTAAACAACCTCCTTTAAAAATAACGAATAAATGTTGGGGCGCCTGGGTGGCGCAGTCGGTTAAGCGTCCGACTTCAGCCAGGTCACGATCTTGCGGTCTGTGAGTTCGAGCCCCACGTCGGGCTCTGGGCTGATGGCTCAGAGCCTGGAGCCTGTTTCCGATTCTGTGTCTCCCTCTCTCTTTGCCCTTCCCCCGTTCATGCTCTGTCTCTCTCTGTCCCAAAAATAAATAAACGTTGAAAAAAAAAATTTAAAAAAAAAAAAAATAACGAATAAATGTCTTAAGCACTTCATAAATCTTTTCAAAAATTAAATAATGATTATAACCTTGTTATTATCATACTGCTTACTAAAAACATACTCCTTTTTTTTTTGCGTACCTTCATGGGATTGTACATCTACCCCTACCACCAAGAAAAACTAAAATTACCATTTAATCTGAAATGTAGATATTCAAATTATCAAAGCTCACTATATATTGTTACAACAGAACAAACAAAGCAAAACAAAAACCTAAGACTTCACTCATCCTGAGATATGTGTAAAATGATACCACACCATCCAATGGATTTACATTTTAGACCTGACATCCACAGTAAAATGTGACACATAAAGATAAGAATTAATAGATATGGTGACTTCTTGCCCTTTGGTATGTGAATGTATTCATTAGCAGAATGAGATTTCTCATTCTGCTGGCTTTGACATTGCTGGCTTTGAAAACATCGTCAGGAGATCACTAACCAAGGAATGCAGGTGGCTTCTAGAAATCAGAAAAGGCAAAGACACAAATTTTTCTCTAGAGCCTCCAGAAAGAAATGCTGCCCTACCAATACTTAACATTTAGCCTAGGGAGGTAGGGGTCAGGTTTCTGACCTATACAACTGTAAGATAATAAGCCTGTGTTGCTTTAAGCCAGAGTCTGTAATAGTTGTTACAGTAGCAATTGGAAACTAACACGGTGACCTCTATAGTACCAAACTCAATGGTTTAATCCAGGAAAAATTCTTATGCTCCCTCATCATCACACTATGCCTTTGTCTGAATACCAATCGTATCATAATCTCCCATTTGTCTATTTCTCCTTCAATAAACTCCCAATGAACAGAGACTGTATCTTGTTTAAAGTTGTCTTCAGCACCGTGGACAGTACTCAAAGGTTGAATTGATCTATTTTCCAAGTTTTCATTTCCATCGCCTTCTGCACCATTTGACCCAGTTAAACACTTGTTAATTAATTTAACTCCCACAAATATTTGAAAGACTATTATACACAAATTTTAGTTGTTTAGGGAATGCAAATTGGCATGAAACAACCTCTGCCTCCAAGGCATTTATAAATCTAGTAGATAGATTGGGAGCTCAATAGCTAATTAAGTAAATTGATAGAGTAGACCAGAAAATGTCTAATCAAGAATAACCATACCAAAGAGGAGAAAAGGTATTGGTGAAGGGAGACAAAGTTGTAATAATGGAATCCAGAGAATTGAACATAATCTAATCACTGAGTTAATCTTGCTAGTTATCTCATATATAATTTCATACAGTAGTGCTTCCCACTGTATTTCTACAATGTTAGTTTGAGTCTCATTCCTTCTTCAGTGTACTTTCTTACCAAAGTATGCAATTGATCCAAAATTCTTTCCCTCTTCTCATGTCTTCTTATGTGTCTAGCTTTCAGAAGTACTTATTAGTATTGTTCTCTAGTCTGAAATTATGTTTGAGTAAATTTTGTTTGGCTGGTTCCTATTCTGCTCCCACTCCGCATCCTTCTGTTCAAGTTATGAGCTTCTGCCCAAATCTTTTTTTTTTTTTCCTTGACTTAATTTTGACTATTAGCTAGTTCCTTCATAGGACTGGGATTCTCTGCCTTTCTTTAATCATCCCTGATGAGCTGGTACTAAAAGAAATGGCTGGTTCCAATTACTCACGTAAAACATTCCAGATGCAGACCACATGTACAGATACAATTCCACCTGTGTCTCAGGCCTATGCTATGCATTTTAGTAATATTAAGATGCACTACTCAACTCTTAGCCTGAAATTAATTGGAATGACTCTATTTTGTTTTCTCTCACCTCCAAAAAAAGAAAAAAAAAGATTCTCAGTATATGCTACTGGACAATTTCCACAAACCTGTTGCTTCTTCTCTGAGCCGTTTTTAGTCCCAGGTTCTAGCTGTTTCCTCTCTTTCTGCCCTGCTGGCAATAATAACACAAAGACTAACCAGACCCTGCTGTCACCACGAGTAGATAAATGACGCTACATAACTGAGATCACTTTACTACTAATTCATTCATGGATTGTGATGAAAAACAAGTGAAACCATTGAATTTAGCCTTAATAATTATGACTTTTATGATATATTCCCAACCTACTTTCCAAATCTCTCCTGTGTCACCCATATATATAACCTGCATTCCCCCCAAAGCCTACTCCCTACTCTCTTCCAAGGGATCCCCTTCCAAGGGATCCCCTTCCAAGGGATCCCCAGAGACAGTCCCCAGTCTCAATCATTTCCACCATTCTTTCTTTATGTCTTGTAATAACACTTAACTTTGATGGCCTCGCCTTGAAGCTAGTTACCAATAATCCTTATTTTACATTCCTATACTTATTTCTGGGAAATATGTTACAGTGTATGATGTGGGGGTGTTTTGTGTCTATTAATGGAGTTTTCTCATCCCAGATTTCCCAAATTACATTGTAATTTTTTTTGACGCTCAGACAAATAGAATAGAATAGAATAGAATAGAAGAATAGAATAGGATAGAATAGGTTTGGATTAAGTTTGGTTGTGGCACAAAAACAAAAATAACTGTGGCTTAAATGAAATAGCAATGCACTTGTCTTTCTTATGCAAGTTCACAACTCAGTGGCATTGAGTAAGTAATGCTCCACAAGGGTTGAGACCCACTACCCTTCCATAATTGACTTTTATGTGCAAGGTGACCTCATGATATACCACAGCCATTCTAATTCCAGCTAGGAAGACTGTCTTTGATCCGACAGGAAATTAAAAAGAGACAATGACTTTTAAGGGCGTGTATGCTTTTAAAGATAATTCTTAGAACTTGAAAATATTATTTACACATGGCCCATTGATCAGAACTGTGTCACATGACTACCATAACAGAGTCCGATTTCATTTTCTTTTTACCACTCACAATTTTTAACCCTTACTCCTCCTTCTTGCCTTTCAGGCTTTTAGGCTTTAATGAGAAAGCCTTTGGCTCTGGTGGGAGGTTCAAACCAAAAAAGCCTCTGCCCATGCATGCAGCCCCTCACTCCAGCCCCACTGCCCAACCACCATAGAAATTTCAAGACAGTATCTCTTTACCACCATTTCACTCAAACTATTGTTCAGATCTGCCCTGGAGTCACCTGCCTCCCTCATCTGCCCAGAAAGCCTCACTATGTGACTACTACATCTTTTCACACACTCTTGGTGCATGTGGACAACAGCATCAGTTTGGGCCATCTGAAGCAAATTTGGGGTGGCGTGTCATCATGTTTCTGCAACCACTCAGCAAGGAACACTGAAAAATGTACACTTCTGTTGTGGGGCATTCTGTGCCCAACAAAAATCTGGTGGTTCTATTACAAAAGAAGATGGAGGGAAGCTGATAGCAGCATCTAGCAGGTTTTTTTTTGGCACATCTTTATTTTGTATGCAATAATGATACTCTGCATTGAGTAAATTCTCAGTACATAACCATTAAAATTATTGTACTTTTTAAATGTATTTTAATTATAGTTTCAATGTGTATATAATGCAGTGGTTTGTATTAGATTCTTCTACAGTGGAGCAAAGAAATGTTACCAAGTTAAAATATTTTTACCCACACATAAAAACATACACAATGATGCTCAATATACTTTTCTTACCCTTTAAGATAAAGCCGGCATAGAACACACCAGAATGATTCACATTAGGAGTCAAAGAGGCCCATTTCAGGAGGACAAGAAGACTCTAGGACTTACTACATCAGTCCATTGCTGGGAGACATCACTGATACACCCATTCACATTTTATAACTAAAAGTAAGTTTTAATAAATGTTTTCACTAGAAGAAAAACAATATATATATATATATATATATATATATATATATATATATAGCACTTGGTTGTGCTATATGTATCAATTTAAAAAATATTCTTTTTTTTTTTTTAATTTTTTTTTTTCAATGTTTATTTATTTTTGGGACAGAGAGAGACAGAGCATGAACGGGGGAGGGGCAGAGAGAGAGGGAGACACAGAATCGGAAACAGGCTCCAGGCTCCGAGCCATCAGCCCAGAGCCCGACGCGGGGCTCAAACTCACGGACCGCGAGATTGTGACCTGGCTGAAGTCGGACGCTTAACCGACTGCGCCACCCAGGCGCCCCAATTTAAAAAATATTCTTAATTTATTATTCGCCAAGTTTTTGAAAGTGTTAATATCAATGAATTTAAATATTAATCTTTATTTCTTCTATCCTATTTGCAATCCAGATGCCTTCTTTAGTAGGCTAACTGCTAAACTTCTACCTTCTTCTTTAGTAGGAGCTAACATTTCTTTGATTTCATTGATTCTGTTATTTCATTAAATAATAACATTTCCTTGATTCCAAACTCACTTAAAAAACAATTTGACATCTCTTAACCTAAGTTGTGCTCTAAAAGCAGTAGTATATAATCACTTAATTTTTAGTGATTTTTCTCTCTACTGACACATAAAATCATTCATGTGGTAATAGTAGATAGGTTCTTTTGATTGCTTGAGATAATGCTATTCTTGGACAATCATCAACAGTCCAAAGATATTGAAACTTTAAAAACAAGATGCTCTAGGCCAAGGGAATGTCTCATTACGCAAAAAAGAAAAAAAAAATCTCAGATCAAAATTTCCCCATCACTGCTAAGCATCTCATTTCAATTGGTCGTTTAATGGTTCACGACCCAAGCAGAAATATATATGAGGTAGTTGTTGCAGTGGACAATTTACAATAACTGCTTTCTAATTTATTCTCAAACAACAAAACTATGTTGGAATACCTATGCTCAAGAAATGTCATCTGTACCTCTGAAATCAGTGAGTCAAGATACATTTCCAACTTTATTAAGCAGAAGTACAATCAAGTTCCATTGGTCTTTGATCCTGAAGAAATCATTTAAGACCTACCATTGCAAAGGCTTTAGTTTGGCTTAACATAGCAGGTCATTTTTTGTGCCCCCCGAAACATTGCTGGAGATGCATAAAAAGCTCTAAAAAATATATGCACCATTAAACAATAGATACATTTTTACTTGGGCTTGTTTTCAGCTACATGAAATAGCAAATCCAGCTCTAGCAGCTTAAAATAGCAAGGGTTGATTTTTGGGTCTCATTTAGTGTCTCTGCCATCTTCGGTTCCCATGTTCCATATTTCCTTCTGCTCCCCATACTTACCTATGGTTCTGATGTCATCTTTAGACTTGTTATTTCCTCATTGCAAGATGGTGTGTAATTCCACCAGACTACATTGTGACCGGGGCTGAGTGTATGTTCCCTGCCTCTTATCATAGTATCTAAATAATTCAGTTAAAAAACCTAATCTGATGAAATAATAAGAGGATATCTTCTGTGAGTCATTGATATGACACTGACAGGGATGTTTTATGTAGAAAGTATGGAGCATGCAGGCAGGCGGTTCTATTTCAAGAAGAAAGCAGCTATATAAACTAAGATATAAAATACCTATCTTCGTGTTGCTATGATTGTTGAAATTTAGGTTGAAATATGTTAGAAGACTTGTGTTATTTAGACAAATATTAATAAAATCTATTTTATTTTATTTTTATTTTTTAATGGGAGAGTGTGTGCATGCACGTATATAAACAGGGGAGGGGCAGAAAGAGAGGGAAGGAGAGAACCTTAAGCAGCCTCTAAGCTCAGCACCAAGCCCAGCATGGGGCTTGATCTCTGGACTATGAGACCATGACTTGAGCCAAAATCAAGCTTTGGATGCTGAACCAACTGAGCCACCCAGGGGCCCTATAAGATCAATTTTGTAATCTGGTTTAGAAAAATAGACTCTTCCAAAAGGAAGGAAAGAATGCAACTAGAAGAAGAAAGTAACAGAGGAAAAAGTGAAGGAAAGAATAGAGAGAAGAAAAATAGTTAGAGAAGGAGGGGAAAATAGAAACCCAAGCAGGTTAATAAATTCCGTCATCATGAAATAACATTAAGGGTTTCCCCCAAATTGAGAAGAATTAACAATAAGGATGAGGCTAACAACTAGAAAATGTATCCCATGAAAAGAATAGTTTGCAAGTGTTTTTGATGAAAATTTATGAAATGCAAATGCCCAATCAGATGAACCATGGCTAGAATCATAATGTTTAAAAAAATCTGTGTTCCTATAAATGTACTGACTCTGTCTGAGGAAACTGCATGTTTAAGGAAAAGTGATTGTCTACATGGAGTCTAGGGAAAAAAAGATGATCTAAAGAACAAACAATTGGCCATCTGTCTCCAGCCTTCTTCCTGGTATAGAATTCTCTAAGAGGCTGACAAAAAAGTCTCCAGTCAGCTTAAAAGTTCTATCTCTTATTGAAAATTAATAAAGTGGAATATGATGTGTGTATACAAAACAAAACAACACAACACAAAACAACAATGGCCTACATGTATTCTACCTACCTGTATTCATCAAATTAAGGTGTCGAGTTTGTATGATTATTGGTTAGCCGTAAAGCATTTTCCAAAAAAGAATACTAGATGTCAGAAGATGTTACATCATTGTGAAATCTCATTTTTAGTCCCATAAAAGAAACTCTGCTTTGTATCTTTTAAGCTTTTGGGAATGCGTACACATACGTATGGCTGTGTTAGGCTGAATAAGTGCTTTTCTTTTATTTCAATACTGATACCTTCTAAGTACATTGAAGCTGGTGCCATATTGATATTGTCAGGAATTATTTGAGGTAAAATACTATAGAATGATTGACTGTTATAGAAGCTAGAATTTAGAAATGGTCTTTGAAAAACTGCTGCTATTGCGGTATAATGCAGACATATGTGTAAACTAATATCTTGGAGTTTCGTAAAGGCAGTTGTGAAATAAATATCAAGGAATATCAATACGCCATAGGATTGCCCTTGTTGACAGATTTATAACGGCAGAAAAATCAGAATTATCTAATGGATTGGTTTCCAATGTCAATACTACAGAAGAAATGGACTTTACGGTGAGATATTTAAAGCCACCATCGAAGATACTCTACAATTAATGGAGACTACCCTCCCACCTTCTTTTTTCTAAAGTAGTGAATGTCGACAAAAATTGAAGTATTTTATGTTTCATTCTAGAATATAACATTTTTTTAAAAAGCCTATTTCTTCCCTACCCTCTTCCCTCTGATAATAGACACGCAGCAGCAGCATTTGAAAACTCTCCTATTGACTGGCTTAATTCCTTCTCTAGACCTCATTTTCTTATCTATATAAAGTAGATATTAACACTCAACTCATAGGCTTGTGTGAGAATTCAATTATAAGTGTTAATGTAATTTAAAAGATTAGCAGAATGTCTGGGACATCAGAATGTGCTTGAGAAATGCTGGCTATTACAATATGTGTTTATGATTATTTCAATTTTGTTATTTGAGCTACAAATCTCTTTCCAAGTCCAGAAAAATTCCCCCGGAAATAGTATTTTTTTTTTCCCAGCTAGCATCTTTAATGTCTCAAGTATTCACCAATGAAAAAAAAAAATGGTAGATATTTCATTAGTGTATTCATCTTCCATGGCTGCTGCAGCAAGCAGAAATCTGAAACCAAGGTATCAGCAGGGTTGCATTGCTGTTGAGGCTCCATTTCCTTTTCTTGTCCGTTGTCAAGGGCCACCTGCCTTTCTGATTCTGGACCCCTTGCTCACATCCCTCCAACTTGTGCCTTCCGTCATCCCATCTCCGCCTACTGACCCTGATCCTCCTGCTTCCCTCCATAAAGACTCTTGTGATTATATCAGTCCCACCCAGATAATGCAGCATAATCTCCTCATTTCAAGATCCTTAATTTAATCACTTCTGTGAAGCCATTTATCACATAAAGTGCATATTCACAGGTTCTGGGGATTAGGACATGGACACCCTAATACCCACATGGGGCATCTTTGGGGGGTCATCATTTAACCTACCACAAGCTATATTGTTTGTAGTCTAATTCTACAAAAGATCTACAGTAGTTCCTACGGAATGTATTTGCTATCATTCATTCCTACCACATGCTCCTCCTTGTCATAGGCTGGCCAACGCAATCCTTATCTCCCATTATCCCAACTTGCTCCAATTTTAAGAAAAAAATGGATGAAGAAAATAGGATGAAAGGCTAGGAGAAACTAATGTTAACTATCACTCGTTACACTCTTGTTTTGAAAATTTAACTCTCTGATATTTTGTTCCTAAAATAAATAATTAGAACCACAGAAAAGGGATTTTTTAAGTTAAAAAAAGAAGGAAAAATATCTCTTATTCATAGATGGTATGAAATCTCCTTTAGAATATGTCACTTCGCTGGACAAATCAGCATTTCTTTGTAAATTTGCAATTCCCTTTGTTCACTGAATTTCCCACCTGCCTCCCTATTCCAACCACAGCCTGGCGTTTTACGCAGTGAAGGAAAGACCTAATAGATTATCAAGGGAAATGTGCTCACCAGCCACCATAAGTGGTTTTTAATATTTATACAGCTTTTACAAATTCAAACAGATAGTTATTCCTAATGCTGTGATACCAGCCTTTCTGGATTCTTTTTGTAATCATGTTTCTATTTTTCACATGGACACTCCTATTTGATTTTGTAGCCCATGCGTCAGTCTCAGCATCATGTTACTACATATTCTTTGCATGGTTTTCACCAGGAAGCCCAAATGATAATATGAAGCAGTAGAAGAGGGAGGGGGAATTTTATAAAATAAGTGAATCCCAAGAACAGAGAATTCACCAAACATCTGAAGGGTTAGGGAGTGTATTTGCCTACCCATCCTACCCCGTCGCTTTCCAAGTGATGGATCTGTTAGCAAAAAGGTAAGGATTAAACACAATTGTCTGTCTCCTACCAACACTCATTCTTCAGCAATTTTTTTAATCTTTAGAAGTAGATACATTTAGAACTACGTTGATGGATGAAAATCCATATTTTCCACAGTTGTCTCTAGCTGATCAGAATGGATTGTTTGTCATAGTGCAGTGGGGAGAAACCAGAATACAACATCATTTGGCCCTTTATCTAAGCATTTGCAGTATTTACTGTTTGTGCTTATGGTGCAATTCTTTTGCTTAACGTCCTGAAAATAGCATATTAGTGATTTAAAGTTTAGAAGTTGATTCTATATTTGGTAACTGCCCAATTATTTTATATGGGCAAGATAGTTTGGGGGAAATACATACATCTGTTATCTTGTTGATTTATATTGTGATAGAGGTTTTAGAAAGTGACACAAATTATCTTTGACTTGCTAGTGCATAAATGGACATTGGGAGAATGAAGTCTAAAAAGTTCCTGTGTATTTCAGTGGGCTTTGTTTATCATATAAAATCATCCTCGTGTATAAAAATAACACAAAATTATGGTATTTGAAATATCATCATCCCTATGTTCCACGTATGAAAACCAAGTCTCAGAAAGGTTGTGAAACTTGCCCAAGATCCCATATTTGGGATGTGGCAGAGATAAGCCTGGTTCCACTGGTTCCAGATACAGACTTTTTTTAGCACGACACTACGTCCCTTCTCTTTTACTCTTCCCACCCCTTCTTTCTCATTTGTAAATTATTTTAATATTTAGTTATTTATTTTGAGAGAGAGACAGAGAGAGACAGAGCGTGAGTAGGGGAGGGGCAGAGAGAGAGGGAGGCACAGAATCTGAATCAGGCTCCAGGCTCTGAGCTGTGATGACAGCACAGAGCTGGAACTGGGGTTTGAACTCATGAACCGCGAGATCGTGACCTGAGCCAAAGTCAGACGCTTAACCAACTGAGCCACCCAGGTGCCCCTGTAAATTATTTTATATCCCTCCTAATTGTTGATGCTAAGAATTTCTAAGACATGCTATTTACAAATTAACAATCCTAGGCTTTAATTCATTAAATCTTGTCCACAGATTACCAAGGACGCATACATACTTGTACACAATACCCTGTCGGGGAGAGTTCATGGTTCGTGGCTGGTTTTTCTCCAAGGCAATGATTTCTTTTGTGCTCTTCCCTAAGATTTCCCACGTGCTTCCCCATTCAACATGAGTATGCCATTTCCCACCCCATACCAGAGACTCTGTGTAGTGGAAACGTAAAAATTAGAGACCATAGGAGAACATTAGGAGGACAAAAACTATCCTTGTTGATGTCAAACTTTGGAGGAAAGCTTGTCGACTACCCATGTAGTCTCTTGCAGAGACATGTGCTGGAAGATTAAATCCAGAAGATGGAGAAGAGAGTAGTAAAACATGAGGGCAAGGAAATAGTTGCCAAAAGTGGGAATTGGACAAAGGAGCTAAAACACTGTTGAAATCATTAGAAGCAAAACAAAACAACAGCTACATAGAAAACAAATTGGCATCATTAGCCCATCAGGGTTGTGAAACAGACGGGCTCCCAGCTTCCGTTGAATTCCTATGCACCTAAAAGGTAGTCATTGAGAAGGTAACTAAGTGTGAGATTCCGAAAAATATGACCTTGTGTGTGTGTGTGTTTATTTTTTAAAATATTTATTCATTTTTGAGAGACGGAGAAAGACAGAGCACAGGCAGGGGTGGGGCAGAGACACAGGGAGACACAGAATCCAAAGCAGACTCCAGGCTCTGAGGTGTCAGCACAGAGCCCAAGGCAGGGTTCAAACTCATGAACCACGAGATCATGACCTGAGCCAAAAAGTCTAACTCTTAACCGAGGCACCCCACCTTTGTGTGTGTTTTTTAAGAAAAGTCGTGATTAACAAATTTATCAAGAATGGTCAGTACTTTAAGAATTTGGAGGAGTTATAGAGTAACTTTATTTTATGTAAAGCAAAAAATGAAGTAATGTGTGGAAAAGCATTTTGTAAGTTTTAAAATGCTTTCCACAAACACACAATGGATTATGAAATAATCTCTATGAATAAAAAACTTTAATTATTATTCAGGCCTTATTTTCAGTGTCTAATCTATCACTGAGCGTAGTTACTGTCAGTCTTCAGATCCATGGTTGGTTCATGAGCAAGTCTTTCCGTGAAAGTATTGCATAAGAATATGCGATTTATTGAAACTTAATGCTTGTGTAGGTCACCCACTGTTGGGAAATTTTGATATACAGTAAAACCCTGGATTGAGAATAACTTGTTCTGTGGGTGTTCTGCCAGACGAGCAAACCTTTCTAATAAATTTTAACTTGATAAACAAGCAATGTCTTCAATGTGAGTAGTTCACGATGACAAATGTCACATGATCACAACTGAACCAATGGCTATTCTCTCTCTATCTTGCTGCGGGATTGTGGGTGATCATCTCCCATGCTCGGATGCAGTGGTGCTTGGCAGAAATCAGCGATTTTTCAGATCGTGGGAAGGTGCCCACAACTGTCACGAGTGCATTTTTTGTCACTTCAAAGCCCCTATGGACAGTCCTTTGCTTTTCCGTACAAAAGTGAGTTTAGGAATGCTTTGCTTCATTCTAGGTCAGATGGCCTGCAGATATAGACCCTTTCCTTTGCTGCCTTATTGCCAGTTACATTAATTACAGTACATGACAAGAGTTTATTAATACTGTACTGTAGCCAATATCCGTGCAGGCATATGCAATGGCCCCCATGCAGAAAAGGGTTGAAAAGAAAGGCAGTAAGAAGAAGGAGATGATTATGGTGGAAGTTTAGAAGGAAATCATCGAGAAGTACGAACGAGGTATGCGAATGGCCGAAATTGCAAGATTTTATAAGAAGTCTACGCCTGCAGCTCACCCGCAGAGGAAGAGGAGAGAAAGGCAGAGGAATCCCTCACTCAAATGAGAGTAGGGAGATGTGTAAAATGTGAGAAACAGTGCAAAATCTTGTAGAACAACACCACCCAAATAAGGCTGCAGCATGCGAGTGATGAATCTGTTTAACGACAACACAATGTCACATTTCCATGAAACTCTCAAAAGGAGGCAAAAGCAAGTGTCATTGGATAGGTTCCTTGTTAAAGTTGCACGAAAAGAAAAAGATTCCACTGAGCCAATAGATAGCAGTGATTCCATTAATGATAGCGAAAGTCATCCTACACAATAACCCTCCTCTGTCCTGTCTTTCTCACACCAGCCACCAAGGTTTCAAAGGTTAATTTGTTTATTTTTCTTTATATTTTGCATTTTTAAAAATTATTTTTGGTATATTGTGGTATTGTAATCATTTTTATATGAATATTTTTCGGTTTTGGAATGGAACAAATCATCTGAGTTTCCATGATTTCTTATGGGGAAATTTGCCTTGATATATGAGTGCTTTGAATTACAAGCATGTTTCCAGAATGAATTATGCTCACAAATCAAGGTTTTACTGTATTTTCTTTAAGTACAAGAACAAATTACTCCGGAAATATACTTCAAATTTTGGTATTTTTCAGTGAAGGAAAAAAATATGATCATACCTGAATTTTTGAATACTCTGATCATTTTCTCCAAAACACCAATATTTACCTATCTCATCTATAGTCACTGCATAATTAGGGGCTTATGAAAAGCAAACTAGATCATAGTTAAATGAGGTAACTAATTCATTTATAAGTAGAATAAATGTTTCTGTTTCCATCCACATTTATCATTTATTTCATCATTAAAAGTTTGCTAAAGGTACATTTTATGGTATGATAATTTAGAAAATAAAATTAAATGCCTATTTATTGTGAGGGGCAGAATTTTAAAGATGCTTTCCCTACCCCATCCCCAGTGCTTTCCCCCAAGAGTCTCATCCCCTGTTTTTCCAATGAAACACAGATTTCTGTGAAGGAATTTTGCAAATATAATGAAAGTCTCCAATCCGTTGATCTTAAGATACAGGGGTTACTCAGGGGGTCCTGAGCCAATCGGGTGAGCTCTTTAAAAGAATAACACATTTTCTGACTGATGAAAGAAGTCAGAAATCCAAAGCATAAAGGAATTCAAAGTGCAGTGGGCAGCTTTAGAGAGGGAGAATATCACATGTCAAGGAACGTGGGTAGCCTTTAGGAGCTGTGAATTGCCCTCAGCTACCAGTCAGCATGGAAATGGGAGCCTCAATCCATATAGGTGGAAGGAACCAAATAGTGTTTGGCCAACGACCTAAATGAACTTGTCAGTTCTTTCAATTTCAACCTACGTAACTGTAAGCGAATAATCGAGTATTGTTTTATACTGTGAAAGTTCTGGTGACTTGTTATGCAGCACGGGAAAACTACTAACTTTATGAAATGTGTTAATACACATGACAATGTGTCCTATTATCTTCAGAGTTTTAGCCTGCTTAGTAAAGGAGGAAGTATTTTTGTCCGAATAAACAATAAGCCACAGAAGGAAGTATCTTGTTTAAGGATTTGGGAGCACGGACAAGACTACAGTTGAAATTCCTAACTTTTATTTGAGACCTTTTTGCACATTTTACTCCTCGCTATATAAAGTATATGCTTGATATTTTATGACTTTTGCTTCTCACTCCTTGGTGCCTTATTGAATCTGTCATGTCACGTAACGATAGCTAGAGCAAATGCCACATTCTTTACTTTCCTGTAGCTTTTGGTAATTAAAACTAGCACCTAAATGGTATATCCAGTTCAGAGCTGCTCCCCTCACCCAACCCAGGCTGTACTTCCGGCCTGAGGAACACAGAGCTAAAAGAGAGTGTGTAACTAGTATTCCTTCTCTCTTGCCTCTGCTGATTTTGTATCCTTTGCTGGTAAGGACGTTTGAAGAGGTGGGTAGGAAAACAAGCCCCTTTCTGAACTACTGTGATCCTTTTTGTGTTGATTTCGGATGAATCTCTCGCTAATGACAACTTCGCCTGACTACCCCTGAGGACAAAGTGTCCAAAACTAGAGTGGTATAGAGTGATATCTTTGAAGAGCTCTGCCAGACCCCCCCCCCCATTGTGGAGTCCCCTGACTCGCCCCTTTAAAGCCTTTCCCTATGACCCTCATCAGGACTTCTCTTCATAAAGTTTTGCTCCTGGAGGCCCTTGGTTGGAGTCTATTCTCTGGGCTGTAGTATTGGCATGGGTTCCCAAGGTAGGACTCTTCTGCAGGGTCCACAGAAAACTAACACAGTCTTGCCATAACCCTGAAGTGCGTCTGCGGACAGCTGTCATTGTTACTTCATGCTTGCCCCCTGCCACCTGTTTCTAATTCCTTTCTCCCTGATGAATAGGCACAGGGGATGATGAGCAAGTCTGTTGCTTAAGGTGACATCCCAAAGGAGAATGCAAGGCCAGCCACTGCTCTTGAAGTCCATCCATCCATAGGTGATGCTCTGATTGTTCTCTCATTACTCCTCAACATAAACACCAGTGCCCACGCAGCCTAGGACACTGATGACTTTCAGGGGTCCTTGCCCCTCTATCTTCTTTTCTAAGTTTATTTACTTATTTTGAGAGAGAGAGAGAGAGAGAGAGAGGAGCGAGTGGAGGAGGGACAGAGAGAGAAGGAGAGAGAGAATCCCAAGCAAGCTCCGCACAGTCAGCCTGGAGTCCGATGAAGGGCTTGAACTCATGAACTGTGAGATCATGACCTGAGCTGAAATCAAGAGTTAAATGTTTAACCCACTGAGCCACTCAGGCGCCCCAATCTTCTTTACTTTTTAAATATAGATTGGGAGAGGTGGCTAATGATGGCGGTCTGCCTCCTGTTTGGCAAGGCAGTCTGGCACTGGTTATTGGTTGCTTGCCTCAGAATATGGATCACTTAGTTTTACTCGATTTCAGCTAAGTGCTTCCAACCCCCAAGTCTGGGACAAAAAGGCAAAGTCCCACTAGGTACCTATTACGTCACACTGGGACATTCTGTTCTAGCTTAACCTGCAGCAGAGGGAAAGGGGAGAAGTGACTCATCTAAGTGTCACATCAGAATTTAGGCTTAAACAGTTACTCTTGGTTTATAATTCCATCTGTTCCAGGTCTGATGATAATAAGGCAGTCTTCAAGAAATATGAATATGATTACAATAGGATCTACATTTCAGTTGTTACCTGTGAGGGCTATAGTATCTGAGATCTTCGGAAGTTTAATTTCATTGAAGTATTGGAATAAGCATTAAAATTTGGAGATCAGAGTAAAGGAGCCTTTAAGAGATGAAAAGAGGTGACTGTGCTTAGTGTGGCTAGTTTTGAAGTTATTCTGGCATGTTGAAAAAACATGAACTGATGGTGGCATTAGACACTTGAATGTTTTGGGGGAAAACACGTGAAACGATTCACTACAGGACACCAGTTCCTAAATTATGTATAAACCCATAGGTAGTGGCACTCAGGCACTTACCATATCTCTATTCAAGTGACACGTCTGTAGGGAGCTGGCAAAGGAGGGAGATGGGAGAGAAATCCATGGCTTGTGACAGGGCCACCCTAGGTTGATTGCGAGACAAGAAACCTGACAAAAAATAAGAGAGCCTCCTGGAATTGACAGTCAAGCTCAAGTAAAGTTGAAGTCTCTAGGGCTGTCAGAGTGGAAGGGGAAAGGTCAAGAGCACTGATAAAATCTGAGATGTCCTGAAGGAAAGAGTTATTAGTCCAAGGTGGCACATAAATTTTAGCCTCTTCCTGGCGGGGAGATACTGAAAGTGCATGCGAAATATATCATTATTATATTTTATTTTTTGAGCGCGGTGCTGGCATGGGATTCTGGATCACATTAAGCAGGATGGATAAAACGCTATTGTAATCCAGTACCCAAATGGATTGAGTTACACAGACCACCAAGGGGAACAAAATGCTGCGAGGACCAACAGTAAGTGGGATGATGCTTTCTTTCCCCCCATTTTTACACTATTCGTTTTCTCAAAATAAATCTTGTTCATTCATTAATTCAATAAACATTGGTTGATTTTTTATTATGCCCCTGTATGAGGCACTGGAAAAACAGATATCATAAGATTTGTCCTTACAGAAATAATCGTTTAGAGAAGAAAAAAGTTGTGAAAAAATAGGCATTAAAACATTACACAGGGGTGCCTGGGTGTCTCGGTTGGTTGAGTTCCAACTTTGGTTCAGGTCAGGATTTCACGGTTTGTGAGTTCGAGCCCCGCATCAGGCTCTCTGCTGTCAGCACAGAGCCCACTTCAGATCATCTGTCCCCCTCACTCTCTGCCCCATCCCCACTCACACTCTCTCTCTCGGAGAAATAAATACACATTTAAAAAATAAAAATAAACCACTACACAGTAACTGTCAGCAGCGGACATCATTGCTCTGTTGTCCATCATATTTTCTTATAAGAACAATCTTTTATCCTGATGAAGGAACATTGCCCCTGATCATCTTGTAACCATGGTTTACATTACCTGGCCCAGAACCCAAGTCTGACCTCTTAGAGTCAAAACTTTTCTCATTGAGATCAAGGAAGAGGCTCAGCCACTCCAGGTGGTGAAACTAAAGGTTAGAAACGAAATGTTCCATGAGTGGAAGAATCCAGGCTGCTGTAGGGGATTGTGAAGCCAGTTGTTTGAGAGATGGTGAAAGATTCAGGGTTCCATTCTCTAGATGGTCATCCCTGAGATTCCGACATGCTCCTTTGGTTTGGTGCTTTTTAAGACCATGTTAAAAATATGTTAAAATAATACATAATATTATATATACACATACATATACATGTACATATACATATACATATACATATACATAAGCTAATTGCAGTTCAGTTTTTTAAATCAACTTAAACATTGATTGAATTTCTTTGAAGTTATTATTTGGGCAAGCATTATAAAATTGTCATATGTGGCATATGGGTAATAGAATCATATGAAAGGAAATGGGACCATGGTTTACAGTTAAGCACAAGGATTCTTCTAATGACCCCAACAGCAGTTCGTTTCGCCCCAGGTATGGAACAACAACAGTTGGTGATATTCCATTCATCCTGTAAAGGTGCTATCAGGATTCAGGAATTTGATGTAGCAGAAAAACAAGTCTTTCCGGCACAATGAAAAGTCCAGTGAGAACTAAGATGGCAAGAGAAATAACCACCCCATGCCCCTCAGATGAATGAAAGAAAGAAAAACAAAGAAAGGCTGGGAAAAGGAAATGACTGGATGGCTCTAGATGGTGAAATTCAGATTTTATTATTTTTTTTTTTTTATCTTTGCATTTGTATAAATTTTTTTTCAACGTTTATTTATTTTTTGGGGGGACAGAGAGAGACAGAGCATGAACGGGGGAGGGGCAGAGAGAGAGGGAGACACAGAATCGGAAACAGGCTCCAGGCTCTGAGCCATCAGCCCAGAGCCCGGCACGGGGCTCGAACTCACAGACCGCGAGACCGTGACCTGGCTGAAGTCGGACGCTTAACTGACTGCGCCACCCAGGCGCCCCGAAATTCAGATTTTAAATACGTACGAAGCAATAGGAAGTAAGAGATTGAGAATAAGTCCTAAAGGCGAGGTCAGGGCAAAAGTGAGATGAAACGTGTCATCTTATTAAAGGGCAGATCCTACCATTTGGGCCAAATATGAGCAGGGGCAGGAGTAAAAAACATGAACAACTTCTTAAGATGAGAAATTCAGCCTTTACCATGTACTTTAAAGTGAAATGATGGAAGAAATTTGATAGGTATTTTGGAGATTACAGAAGCTTTAGTTCACAGAAGCTGGGGGACTATTTTCCTCGAAGATTTCAGTTGCAAGCTTTGAGATTCAGCATATTTAGAATGTTCTTCATTTCTAGATTTCTACTTCTTAGTTTGAAACTTATTCTTGAAGTCAGCAGTTGTAGTTTTGTGTAAAATGCAGAATTTGAAACCAGAAAAGAACACTTTATAAATACTCTGCCCTTTGAAATATCACCTTGTCCTAGACACTAACACTTAATACTTTATTTCAATAAGAAGAGACATCGGCCTGTTGCTGTCAAGCCCATGCTATAAAAGCTGCAAAAAATAAAAAAGTTAAAAAAAAAAGTTGACAACAAATGGCATGTTGCTTGTAAATTCCAGCAAAATAATTCTCTTTAGGAAAACCAGAACTAAGCAAGGTCTTTGAATCATTTGTAAAACATTATTAAACTGTGTTTACCCACAATGATGGAAAATGATAACAGTTTTAAAAGTATGATTATAAAAGCCATTGTTGATGGCAATAGGAAATCTGATTTCGTATTAATTTCTTAGTGCCTTTATTCAAATGTTTAGGCAACCATTTTATGCTATTAGATAGGCACTAAAGCTAAGGAGAAAAGACGTTCTTAACTCATCATCATGAAAAATTTCCATTTTGATCAAGGTTTTACAAGGATTTTGCAAGTTTACAAGCAAACTTTTTGTTTAAAAGACAGAATAATAAATAATAAATAATATGTTGGTCATATGGTCTCTCCCACAACTACTCAGCTCTGCCATTTCAGTGCAAAAGCAACCATGGACAGTACATAAACAAAGGAGCATGGCTGTGTACCAATAAAATTTTATTTACAGAGAAACAGGGGGTGGGCTGTTTTTGATCCATAAGCTATAGCGTCCTGACCTCTGCTTTATAAGAAGCAAAAAGAAACGGCCTCTCGCATTAAACTTTTCCCTCTTTCTTCCAACGGATGGTACTTAATAGCAATACTGGATAAATGCCACAATGAGGTGATAACTGCACAAAAAAGTTGCCTTGCCTGGTGTCCTGAGCAATAAGGAAGAATGAGGGATACATTTTGAATCACAGTCAGTAAGCGCTGACCTGTTTCTGAATAGAGGTGTCCCTGACATCCATGCAATCGTCAATCCATTATTAAGTGAGCAGATCAGCCTTGAGAATCCAAATCAAGACGTGGCAACCACATATGCTGCTCCTTGTTTCTGTATCTCCATTAAGAATTTCCCTACCTTCTAGTGCATGCTGACGTCTGCAAACAAAACAATTTATCATCCCTCTTCTGGCTGTTTGTATTTGGGGTTTAGGCCTTCTGCACGTTAGAGGATACCGAATGTATGAATTTAAGTTGTACTCTGTTGGCTTATAGGTTGTATGGAAATGGAGTGAGTTTAAAATTAAACAGAAAGTAGAAAATGGTAAACAAAGGACTTTACGAACTACTCGACTTGACTGTATTTTTAAGACCTTGCAAGAAATTCTTTCTGTTTATAACTGAGACTTGACTCTGTCCTACTTGCCAATTTAAGGATTAGCTCCAATGAAAAGGAAAAGGACAAAGTGACTGTATTTTTTTTTCAAAAATGCGAATTAAAGTAATTGGTACCTTTTTAATCAGAGCAGCTGGACTCTGTGCATTTATTCTTTCGGCAGAAACATGGGTAATCCACTGAAAAATTATTTATTGCATATTTAAACATGAAAACTACGACAGTAAGAACCACCAAAAAATGCAGAATTAGAATCAGCTTCTTTAAAATATTTTCTATGAAGAAATAAGATATGTACAAGGATTGACTACAATATAACTAGCAATATAATTAGATTAAGGGCGTTTGCCTTAGAGAAGTCAGCACAGAGATGAGTCCAAACATGATACTGCAAGAGAACTATCAAGACCAGCTCTGGTTAAAGTAGTATAGTGGGTAAAAGTTGTGGGTGATCCTAATCCACCTTTGATGCCTTTTCATGTAACTATGGCATCTCTTCCACATGTCTTCAGTATGTCCATTCACTAATTTATTCATTCATCCTATAAACATTCATTAAGTTATGTCTCAGTGACAGTCATCATGGCCACCATGACTTGGAGACTATCAACCAAATGGCAATACCAATGGACTAGAAGGTATTCATGGAAAGCACGCCAGGAATCTCAGTTGGAAGGTCAGTAGTGCTCATCCTAGTGCACCAACAAATCTGGGCCTGAATGGAAGAGGCTTTGTGTGTTGGATCACATGGGAAGGAATTCATCATATGAGAATTGTGACACCTTAAGAGAAACCTAAGAACAGGGCCTGGAAGCAAAGGAGAGACAGACTGTATCCCCAGAGCCTTTGTTCTCTGTTAAAGCAAATTGTGCCACCTATCTCCATAGCTGGAGACCCAAATGAAGGTAAGGGAAAATATGTTTAAAAACTTTATGGAAAACACTAATGAGTGATATTGAAGAAGAGCTAAAGAAAAGAAGAGGTATTCTATGTTCATGGACTGTGAAGATGTCAATTCTTCCTAACATGATCTATAGATTCAACAAAATCTCAATACAAATCCCAGCAAACTATTTCTAAATATCAACAAACTGGTTTTAAAGTTTATTTGGAAGGGACAGAGACATAATTGAGCTAGCAAAATACAGAAGAAGGAGGAGGAGGAGGAAGAGGAGGAGGAGGAGACAGGAAGGAGGAAGACGGGCAACAGGAAGATGGGAAGAGGGATGTGGAGGAGGAGGAAGAAGAAGAACATAATTGGGGGACTAATACTGCTCAATATCAAGACTTACTTATAAAGTTGCAGTAATAACAAGACCATAATATTGATGAAACATAGAAAAACACGCAACAAGATAGGAGCCCAGAAATAAATCCACACAAGTTAATTTGACAAAGTAATAATGGCAATTAAATGAAATAAAATGGCATTTTCCCCATATGCTGCTGAAACCACTGGATGTTTATATGTGCCGCCCTCCCCCCCCCCCCGGGCAAATTTTTATTTAAATGAGCATTAGACAGAAGCCTTCTATCTTACACAAAACAGATAAATATACAATGCAAAACTTAGAATTTCTAGAAGGAAATATATGTGATTCTGGTTTTGATGACAAGTTTTTAGACACAACATTAAAATCAAAATATATGAAAGAAAAATCTGGTTAAGTTGGACTTCATTGAAATTTAAAAATTTTGCTCCTTGAAAGATACATGAAAGAGTGAAAACACAAGTCAATGACTGAGGGAAAATATGTGCAAAATGCATATCTGTTAAAGGACTTACATCTAAATTATACAAAGAATTTTTAAAGTCAAAATAAGAAAACAAACAGCCCAATTAAAAAATAAGCAAAAGATCTGATCTAAAAAGATCTGAAAAATAAGCAAAGAAGATATAAAGATGGCAAACAAACATACGGAAAGATGCTTGACATTATTCGTCATTACAGAACTGAAAATAGCAATGAGATACTACTACACATCTATTAGAATATCTAAAACCCAAAAAAGCTTACAACACCAAATGCTGCCCAGGATGTAGAGCAATAGAAACTCTCATTCAACGCCGGTGGGAATACAAAATGGTACAGTGACTTTGGAAGAGAGTTTGGCAATTTCAAAAAGTGAACAGTCTTACTATGCAATCTAGCAATTGCACTCCTAGTTATTTACCCAACTAAGACTTAACGGTATTTGAAAATGTCTGTTCATTCAAAAACCTGCATGAGAGATTTTACAGCAATTCATTCATAATCTCCAAAAAC
The DNA here is from genome assembly GCF_022837055.1 of Prionailurus viverrinus. Classification (NCBI taxonomy): domain Eukaryota; kingdom Metazoa; phylum Chordata; class Mammalia; order Carnivora; family Felidae; genus Prionailurus; species Prionailurus viverrinus. The sequence continues at coordinate 56,982,542 of NC_062563.1, forward strand.
CTTGGAGCAACCAGGATCTCTGGAGCAACCAGGAGCAACCAGAATAAACAAACTGTGGTGCATCCGGGCAGTGGAAAAATAGTAATAAAAAGAAATGAGCTATCAAATCATGCAAAGATATGGATGAATGTTAAATGAATATCACTAAGTGCAAGAAGCCAGTTTGAAAAGGTCATATAACAGGAGATTCTTATATGACGTTCTGGAAAAGATAAAATCACAGGGACAGTAGAAAGATCAGTGGCTGCCAGTGGTTTTGAAAATAGGGAACATAGGGTCTTTCTTATATTTCATTTCTTTTCTTTTTTTTCTTTCCTTTTCTTTTCTTTTTTTTCTTTTCTTTTCTTTTTTTTCTTTTCTTTTCTTTTCTTTCCTTTTCCTTTCCTTTCTTTTCCTTTCTTTTCTCTTCTTGTCTCTTATCTTCTTTTCTTTTTTTTCTTTTAAAAAAAGGGTCTATAACACTGTAATGTGATGGATACAAGACGCTTTGCATTTGATTAGCCCACATAGTCTGACAGCGCAAAAAATGTTGTAATAATAATAATAAATAATTTAAATATAAATTTAATAATAAATAATTTAAATATAAATAATAAAATAATTTAAATATAAATATAAACAAATAATTTAAATAATGAATAATTTAAATATAATAAATAATTTAAATGTGACAATAAAGAAGATCTAATTATTTTTAAAGTGTATGAAACATCAGTAAAAAACATAAGGGAAAAATACTTAGTGTTAACATTTTACTGAAATGAATAGTTTGTAAGAATAAAGGCAAAAGAAATTGTACCTAAGAACTATATTCTAGCTGATAAAGTTGGTTCTCATCAGACATGTGGATTAACAATTTTGAAACCTCTATACATGCTTACTGAAATTGAACAATTATGTAAATTATGATGAAAAATTGGAGCCAGTTTTCTCACTGTTGTGTGGACGTTTAAAGATAAGAAAGACTAGAAGGTTAGAATGACCCATATGGTAAAGGATTGATGTTGGACAGATCTGTATGAACTCATGTTTAGCTTAATATTGATACAGATGGTTGCATATAGAAATATTTATAGTGTCTATACATGGGCTAGTATACACACAGATTTCCTTGCTCTGTCAGCTGAGAGATCTGTATGAAATCAGGTTTAGCTTAATATTGATACAGATGGTTGCATATAGAAATATTTATAGTGTCTATACATGAGCTAGTATACACACATAGGTTTCCTTGCTGTGTCACCTAGAGCCAAAGATACCAAAGTGGCAATGAATATATCTAGTGCCCAGATCTTGATTTCTCCAATGCAAAGAACTCAGTTTCTTTGCAAAAATGGCTAATTGGCTGATTATAGGACTGAAGCAGGAAATATCCAAGATGATCTTGGGATATCTTACAGTGATAGAAACAACAACAAAACGAAACAACAACAAAAAAAAAACATAATCCATATGATCCATGATGATGGATCAATATCAAAGGGAAACATGAGCCAACTGAAAGCGCCGCTGATTGTACAAATCTCCCTCGTGGAAAAATTTATTTCATTTTTTCACTTTTAAGGAAGTGAAGCATAACTCGCTACCTCATAAGCGTGATTTTTGCATAGTGTCTTCATTCCAAAGAGTAAAGTATGGGAAGGGGGTAGAGGTAAAAGAATATTTTATGATGGAGAGATCTGATAAATACAACCTCAGCCAGGTAGGTGATCAAGATTAACATGAACAGCAATATCATATTAATATTATGTACACTCGATAAGATGTAATGAGAATGGCACTTTACTTTTGTGGTTTTCCACCTAAAATTTCATAACCCTGTCCTACCCATAAGGAAAATAACACACAAAACCCAATGGAAGGGCATTCTACAAAATACCTGACTAGTACTCCTCAAAATTCTTGAAGTCTTTAAAAATGAGAAAAGTACGGGAAACTGACACAGCCATGAAGAGTCTAAAGGGACGTGGTTATGGCTGTACCTGGCTGGTTCAGTCAGTAAAGCATGTGAATCTTGATTTCAGGGTCGTGAGTTCAAGCCCCACTCTAGGCATGGAACCTACTGAAAAAATAAATAAAGACGCATGGTGACTAAATGTCATGTGCTATCCTGGATGGGATTCTGGAAAAGAAAAAATATATATATTAGGTTAAAAAAACTGAGAAAATCTGAATAAATCACGAATCACGAATAATAAGTAACAATATTCACTCATCGATTGTGTTAACTATATCATACTATTGTAGGGTGTCATAAATAGGGGAAGCCAGTATGGGATGAGATCCACACAAACTACCATGTTTACAATATTTCTCTAAATTTAAGCTAAGTGACTATTAAAAACATATAGTATATTGCATATGATATAGTGCATTTTATTCTAGGTCTAAAATAATTTGACCTAAGGGCTGACTATACAGTTATACCTCAGGGCACATAAAATTTCTCTTACTGTTAAAATTGAACACAACTTGACTGTCAATCGATATTAACTTTTTGCCCAGAAGCCACATAATAACCAAATTAATAAGTAATCTTCCAGTTCTGAACTTATTGAGAGGCCAGTCAAAAGATTAAGACAGATGGAGATGGGTATAAATCATTACTAATAAGGGCTACTTTGGAGAACATGGCTTAGGTCAATGAAAAACAGTGAGCTTCCTAATAACCCCAGGAAAAGGCACCCTTCATGCCCTCAGTCACAAATAGCGCAGGGCAATGGGGTCCCATAGGGGGCAGAACTTTTATCTATAACACTTATGGCTCAGATGGCAGACCAGAGTATGCTCCCTACAATCAGGTAGATCATAAAGAGAAAAGAGGCTGCACCGTATATGCCCACCTCATTTCTCAAAGTCATCAAATGGGTCATTCCACTGCAAGAAGAGTTGTTTATGCCGGTGGTCACATTCTAGACCCACAAAGGCATGGAACTACTCAGTCCCAGAAATTTGAATTCCTCTCTCTCAGGTCACTAATTCCCATCCTTTCAGATGTCTCACTGTAGACATGCCAGTCACTTTGTCCCTCCATTGTCCCTGGGTCACCACGGCCCATTGATCTCACTCACTTCCCAACCAACTCTGCACCACATGACTAATCACCCAGAACACAGGCTTCTCAAACCTGCATATCCTTTGTAACTTTAGGGGATAAACTGGGAAAGGTCACTGCGGTCAGATCATGAAAGGCCAAAAATGGCACAAGGAGTGAGCCTTATGGTGTGGGCATTGGGGAAACACTTGCAGGGTGTGGTGTTGGTGAGTGATGGGCTCTCACGCACGCCGTTGATCTTGTAGAGTACAAAATAGAGACTGAAAAGGTGGGCCGTTGGAAGCTGTAGAAGTGGATGGGAGGCAAAAACATACATTTAAATGGAGATGAAATTGGCCTGAGGAGAAGAGATGGCCAGGGCTGTGTTGAAAAGAACACAGGCATGAGACACTGCAGGACCAATGAAACCCGGACCTGGAATGAGCCGAAGAGCAGGAGGCATCAAAGGTGGTCCTGGAAAGTACATTGCATGTGAGCAATAACAGGAGTATGTGTTGAATGTCCTGTAGTATTTGCAATCAATATTTTAATAAGATTAATTATATTAAATAACTCTCTGAAGGTTACAGAGACCTCTTCGTACACTCTCAGAATTGTATGTTAGGCTATGTTGTAATAAAATGAAATTCATCTTACATATCTCTCCCTCTTCCTTCCCACTTTGGTATTTTCCTCATTGCCTTAATATAAAGGGCTACTTCATTCTGATGCATCACACATATTTAAATCATTTCTATTAAATGGGCAATAATTCAATGACATTACCTCCTAAGAAGCTTCTCTGGATTATGTACAATTATAAAATTACTAATATATACCGACAACTTACGACGTACCCGACACTTTGCTAGACATTATCCTATTTAATTGTCAGAAGAACTCTCTGAGATATCTATTTTTATATCCTATTATGGATACACATTATGGATGTGTAAACTGAGAGCACAAGGGGTAATTATATTTGCTCAAATCCACACAGCTGGTGGGCAGGGGGCAGGATTCCAATTCAGGTTTTTCTGAGTGCACCACCTGTAGGCCTATCAATACTAGATTCTCCCCACCATGTGGGACACTGTAAAATGAAGTATGAAATTTGCCTCACTCCCTTTTACTATTGTTTTTGTTGCTAATACGTGGATGCCGTTGAGTAATTATTGCTTTAGAGAATTATTCCTGTTTTATGCAAAAAATCACAACAAAAACATAAGTAATAGTATTGTATAAAACATGCAGCCATGCCTCAGACTATAATTTAAATCTGCTAAAACCCAACTATATGTGAATCTTTTTTAAATGAGTATAATAGTTGCAAAGATGCAAGGCTGAATATTCTACTCTGCCTCACTTAACAGAAATAAGGAGAGGAACTGATACAGTCTGTACTTCTTAGTAATAATCCCAAGGTCATTGCTCTGTTTTCTTTACTTACCAATCTTCTCTCCTTTTAAATTCATATCTAGTAGTTATTCTGGTCTCTCTTATTAATGATTTCCAGATATAGCTCATAAAATTCCTCATCGCCAATGTCCACCAAAATATATACAAGTAAATCTGAATTTTCAATCTGATCACCATGCAAAAATAAAACATTCTCAGAATAGGAGCTCAAAATTTCTCTTTTGGATCGCAATAGTCTTTAACTCTTTCACTTCTTATTCACATTGAATACAGTATTGCTCTTGTCTTAGGTGTCCTGATTTTTTCCAGGAGAACTTCCTTTTATTTATTCATTTTTTTGTAACTAAGATTATTTTATTTTATTTTTTAAGATGAAATTTCCTGTCAAATTGGTTTCCATAGAACACCCAGTGCTCATCCCAACAGGTGCCCTCTTCCATGCCCATCACCCATTTTCCCCTCCCTCCCACCCCCCATCAACCCTCAGTTTATTCCCAGTGTTTAAGAGTCTCTTATGGTTTGCCTCCCTCCCTCTCTTTTTTTTTCCCCTTCTGCTCCCCCATGGTCTTCTGTTATGTTTCTCAGGATCCACATAAGAGTGAAAACATATGGTATCTTCCTTTTAAAAGCAGAACTCCTTTGTCATTGATTTCAGCAACAACCATGACTACCCGGGGTCCACTATCTTTGTTTTGTCAGTTCTTTAACACCTGCCATTAATAGATGCTACTTCTTTTCCCACACTGCTGAATTGAGTTGGAAAATATTCTAGAACTGCAGTGATTAAATTTTCAAGAAACAAATGGATGATCCTCATAATATAGACATGTAGAAATGTATGTAAAAATTATAGATAAAATTTTGGGGTGCCTGGGTGGCTCAGTTGGTTAAGCGTCCAACTTCGGCTCAGGTCACGATCTCGCGGTCCGTGAGTTCGAGCCACGCGTTGGGCTCTGTGCTGACTGCTCAGAGCCTGGAGCCTGTTTCAGATTCTGTCTCTCTGCCCCTCCCCCGTTCATGCTCTGTCTCTCTCTGTCTCAAAAATAAATAAACGTTAAAAAAAATTTTTTTTTAAATCTTAAAAAAAAAAAATTTAATCCATGGCCCATTGTGAAAGAAAGAAATAGAAGTTTCCATAAAGAAAAAAATAAAAGTCAAAAAAATAAAAAAAGAAAACTCAAAGGGTACAAAACAAATGAAGGCACTGACTTATAAGGTTTTGGATTCTAATAAGAGCTGAGGGCTTAGGGTTAAAGTGCTGGGATTGCCAAAAATGTGCACTTTTAAAGGACTGGATGCTCAAGAGGGTTCACTTCCACGGCCAGCAGTCGAGAGTTGTCAGCTATGGCTGTAACCAGAGTACCTGTATCTGATCCCTGGATTCCAGGAGGGAGCATTCCAAGAGCAAATGTTCCAAAAGGAAACAGAAGGGCCTATCACCCCAATTAGGGGTGAGATGCTGAATTGGCAAGCCACCTCTTCCAATAGACTTTATCAATTCAGTCCCCAAGCCCAGCCCAGATTCAAGAGGGCAGAGCTGCCCTCATCATAGCTGCAAAAAGTAGCCGTTGTTAATATGTCAATGGCATATTCCAGATTCCAAGCCAGGCTGTATCTGCTACAACTTGTGTGATGTATTCTCTTGAATCCTTTTCCTAATCTGCTTACCAGAGTTGTCCTAACAATAAGAGGTAATATTTGCAAAGTGCTGCTCATATGGTAGACATTCAAGAAATGATAACTCCTAAACATTGACAAGTCCTTTAACTATGAGAATTTATTGTATGGATTTTGTGGGGCGCAGAAACATCTGAGTGTGGTAAACTCTACATTAGCATTTGAATGAAAGCATGAATAAGTTAAATCCCCAGTGCAGTAATCTTGTCTTACTTGTCTTTGCAGCATCCCAACAAAAATCTTCCTTCTATTATAGATTCTGTAAATATTTCCTTAATTGGATTGTTGAATTGAGAACTGGTTTTCTTTGTGCATCTAGCTCTTATGTTGACCAAAATACATGGCATTAGATGAACTAAATGTGAAAGATTTACATATTTAGACGACTTCTCAACTAGGTAACTTCTATGCATTAGTGCTGAAGTAGAAAAATTTGATTGAAGGAAAGAGAGAATGATGGCTTATTGATAATATGCTTTACAGCTGGGCCCACTTATAAACCAGAAGATCAAGATGTGTCTGCAGTTATCACACAAAGGAATGATAGAGTCTACTCAGAAATAAGAAAACCTTTTGTTGGAGCTCTTTTCATAAACACTACACTAACAGGTTCTAAACTTTGTAGGCGTTGCCTCTGAGGTCAGGCTGAGAATAATGACAATATAAGGAAAATGCAATAAATAGTTGGGAGAGTTTGATTTTTAGACATCATCTTGATTCCGCAATAAAGTTCACTGTAAAGCTGGTTCTCCATTTCATAGCAAATAAAAGTTGGTTTTATACATTTCAATTACTATTTGGTAATTTGTAAAATTTTGTTTCCTTGGTGACATTGTTAGTGTATAATATGTCAGAGGTTTTAATGACTTTTTTTTGAAGATGGCATTATAAAGAAAACAAAACAAAACCCTACGTAAAAGAAGCTTCCCTTTTTTGCCACACCAGGATTATAGAATATTTTATACTGCCTTACGGTGTGATCAATTTCTTTCAGTTATTCACGGTGCAAGTAAAAACACATTGACAAATCTATTAATTGCCTTTTTATTGTCACTTCTGTTGCCAAAATAATAAATAATAAGTTCTAGCTCAGGAAAATTTCCAAGACAGCATATAATGAAATCTGGCGGCTTTTCACAAAGATCTGCTCCTCAGTGAGTAAAGGCTACCTGCATGCATAAAGGTTAATTAAACCAAATCTTTCTATTTTATAACAATTGGGAAAAAGGCCTCCAATTATAAAAATAAAATATGTGTAATTACAAAACGTTTCTATTTATTTACTCACTTGTCTTTCTGTGAAATTATTCAAATATTAGATATTGTAGATCATCAAAAAAGATTCACCATAATATCATACTAGTCTTCATGGTAGAGCTTAGCATAAAAAAATCATCCGTTGAGTTATATTCATACGCGATGAGCGTCAAGACAGACGCATCCCAAGAAATTTACTCTTGAAATCAGGTCAACCATGCATGTTTAGGCAAAGAGACAGTTCTGCAAGCATATCCAATAAATTCTTGCCATTGGTTTCATTGGTCAGATGTGAAATGCACGAGAGGGGAGAGGTGAGAAGGAAGGAAGGTTGCTTTTATACTTATTGAGAGTATATTTTTTAACCTATCGAAATTCTTTGTCAGATATCACTTTTACAATTTGAAGGACTAAATGATATGTATCCAGCACAGTCTTCTAGCAGTTAAAAATGTACAACTGCGTAATACCTCCCTAGTGCCCACTGGTTAGAACTGAGAGATTCTAGCATGTTCAGTGAAATAGGCATGATTTGTTTGAATTTGGGCAAGAACGTTGTAGCCATACCTTTTCAAGTTAAGCAATGTCTACCCGTAGGTGATACGAGTCAGTATTAATAACACAAAATGGGGGGGGGGCAGCTAGAACCGTGGATTGCAAAGAGCTTACATTACATCGCACGTCACAGAGCCCTTAAGATCTCACGTTTATCACACGACAGCATTCATTTTGTAGCAGGTGGTAAGACAACAAGTTAGCAATTTGGTGGGCTGATGCTGCAGCAAGACATAATTTTAATTAGTTCACATAGAGGACACATTGAGGAAAAAGTGACATTTCATTGAGGAATATACTATTAAATACAACCCTCCTTGACCTGCCATTTATCAGGGTAAGAGCTGAAAACCATACGACTTAGTTAAGATTGTCTCATGGTCCTTTACCCCGGGGGCATACGGTTCGTTCCCCGAAACATTTATTTTGGAAGTTTTTCAGTTCTTTGACATCTAAGGACTAAGAGTCTTCATATCGTGATTTTAGAGAAAAAAAAAAACACTGATATTAAATGAAATTAAAGGTACATCATACCTCTTTTGAAAAAAAAAGTTGGTAGCCATTGGAAAGAAATGTAGATCCCACTTCATTCGCAGTAGGTCCTACAAAATAATTTTTTGTTTCTGTCTTCAGTTGTTGCTTTGGGCAAATAATTAGTTTGACTTCCCTTTATTTAATTTCCTCTGTCTGAAACTTAATAATACATTCTTATTTTGAACTTGCTCAAAGACTCTCTTGCAACTTATTTGGAGTTTCTGTTCTCATTGAGCTTTAAGAGCTTGACTCAGTGAGAAGCCAGAAACGCTTCTGAGTACCTTCTCCCCTCAGCCGCCACACTGAGTCCCTCAAAAATTCCTCTTTCTACCAAGCCCACCTCTACTTGCTTCCTTCAGATATAAGTCATTTTGGGTTTTTTTTGGGTTTTTGTTTTGTTTTGTTTTTTTAACGTTTTATTTATTTTTGAGACAGGGAGAGACAGAGCATGAACAGGGGAGGGTCAGAGAGAGGGAGACACAGAATCTGAAACAGGCTCCAGGCTCTGAGCTGTCAGCACAGAGTCCGACACAGGGCTCGAACTCATGGACCGCAAGATCATGACTTGAGCCGAAATTGGCTGCTTAACCAACTGAGCCACCCAGGCACCCCATAAGTCATTTTGTTGACATGGATGCCTATAATGGCCTCAGGACTCATTACTCCAGTTTCACTCTTCCATTCTTTAAGCCTTCCCCTCCCTCCCCCCTGCCCCCCATGGTTCCAGGAGTTGAACTCTTTAAAGGCAGACAGGAAGAGAAATATGCATTTGCTTAGAAATATTGAATGACTCTCCAGTTTTTAGGAGTTGAATTTGAAGTACAAAGGTTTTTAAGGACAACATTTCTTTTCAAATTTATTTTCAATCACTGGGCAATAAATTGCCCCAAAGTAGTGGCTTAAAGCAACACCAAAAATTTCTGGAGACCAGAAGTGTGGCATATCGTGGTGGGCTCGTCTACTCAGGTTATCACAAAGGTGAAAGCAAGATGTCAGGCTGATAGTTATCATTTGGGAGCTCTAAAGGAGAAAAAGAAATATGTCTCCCAACTCACTTTTGTTTTTAGCCAAAAAACCAATCCCTTGCAGCCATAGGACTGAGGTTCCAAGTTCCTGGCTGTCAGCGTGGAGCCATACTCTTCTCCTAGGGGCTACCTGCATCCTTTGAAACAGGAACTTCTAGGGGCATGTCAAATCCTCCCCGTTTTGAATTTCTGGCTTATTCCATTTCTTATATTTAGACCTAACCTAGTATTCCAGTAATTAGTCCAGGCCTACTTGGATAGGCAGTTGAAACTCAACTGTTTGGGACCTTAATTACATCTGTTAAATCCCTTCAAAGCAGCAGGACTTGGGATAATGTTTGTTTGAATAACAGGAAAAAGATGCTTGCATGCCAGGAGTCAGAAATCCTGGGAGCCACTTTAGAATTGTGCTTGTCACTTCATCCTTCCGTAAACTGGCCCCAACCTACATTTGGAAATTCACCATTGGTTATTCACATCCCTATGTCAGTAGTTCTCAAAGTATGTTCCCCGGACCCGCAGCATTGGCATAATCAAGAACTTGCTAGAAGTGCAATTCTGAAGCCCACGTCAGACCTGCTGCATCAGACACTCTGGAATGAAGACCAAAGCTGGACGTTTTTAATAAGCCCCACGGGTGATTTTGATATGCCTTAATTTTAAGAACCACCTTCCTATATCAGACTTGTCAGCTTTTAACATGCATAAGAATTATTAAACACAGATTCCTCTGCCCCTCCACTAGAGACTGACCCAGCAGGACTGGGATTGGGCATGAGAATTTGCACTTCTGACAAGTTCTCCGATGCTGTGCACCTGCTCGATGCACCACACTCTGTGCAGACTGTACTAGAAACTCAGAGAACTCTTCTCAGAAAGAGCATGTACTTCCTGATGACTTTGACCTTATCCGTGCCATTTTTTTTTCCAGTGTTGAACGCCCTTTCACTTCTTGTCACCCAGGATCCTACTTTGTCTTTTAACACTTGTTTCAAAAACCATCTCTCTTTTGGGAGACTTCCCCAGGAAAATATACGGGCGCCTCCCACCCCTCTATTTCCCCAGGACTGTGTGCACACATCAGTGATAACACTCATGGCATTGTAATTATTTAAATCTCTCTCTTCTTCTATGCATTTTCTCTCTTTGCTCTCATAAGCTTGAACGCACTTGGCCTTCAAAATATTTGTTGAATTAATATATGTATGAATTAGTGCATGCCAGGCAAAAGAAAATTAATCTTATATGTATTCATGAAAAACATTTTTCTTGTATGTTGTTTATATTATCACAATATTTGAGAAATTAAATGTATAACAATACGCTGGGGTTTGTGCAGCTTCATTAATAATAAACATAGCCAAATTTGTGGATGACTGAATGCTTGACTGGTTAGATAACCTAAAAACTGTCATTAGTAATCTTATGGAATGTGGCAACAAGGGCTCGAAATGCTATTGTAATTCCATTAAAATAAGAGACGCTAATGTTTGAATAACTAAAGGAGAAGAGAGATTATGTTGAAGGGTAACTTCTTAGGAATCATTACAAGTTAATTTACAAAGAGAACTACTGGAAAACTCCTCAATATTTCCCCCTTCTAATTTCCAGAAAATAAACTGGTATTTGAGTAGCAGGTGGGTAGTGTCTGTAACTCACATCCATGCCAATTAGAGTTAATTCACGACTTAGTGTAACATGTCTTGCCAGTTCACAAGTGGTAACATCGCCTCAAATTTTATAGTTTCACTATGGGCGATGTCATTACAGTTTTCAAGTCAAGCATTAGAGGCAGCACAGGCATAATATAATATACCTAGGCCTTCAAGAATTCACAATGAAAATATCCCACAATTCTTTTCAGTTCATTTTTATGACACCACATGTTCACGATGAAATTGTGGATTCACACTTTGTGACAGCGGGTCAGTCATCCCTCACCTTTTAAGAAGACATCCGATATATATGGTGAAAGTTGCTAAAAGCGTACCAAAGAAAAGGAGTGGGAATTGGTAAAGGTGTGCTATTTTATTTATTCATCGGTTCATTACATAATTTTTCAGCAACTGCCTTCTGCCAGGTATGGACACATAAAGACAATTAACACATAGTTTGGGGGAGATCCCATTCTATGTGAAGGTTGGTCAGTTAGTCATGGTTGTATAACAAAGCTTGGTACAACTTAGTGGCTTAAAACAGGCACATGAAAAGATGCTCAACGTCGCTCCTCATCAGGGAAATACAAATCAAAACCACACTCAGATATCGCCTCACGCCAGTCAGAGTGGCCAAAATGAACAAATCAGGAGACTATAGATGCTGGAGAGGATGTGGAGAAACGGGAACCCTCTTGCACTGTTGGTGGGAATGTAAATTGGTGCAGCCGCTCTGGAAAGCAGTGTGGAGGTTCCTCAGAAAATTAAAAATAGACCTACCCTATGGCCCAGCAGTAGCACTGCTAGGAATTTACCCAAGGGATACAGGAGGGATGCATAGGGGCACTTGTACCCCAATGTTTATAGCAGCACTCTCAACAATAGCCAAATTGTGGAAAGAGCCTAAATGTCCATCAACTGATGAATGGATAAAGAACTTGTGGTTTATATACACAATGGAGTACTACGTGGCAATGAGAAAGAACGAAATATGGCCCTTTGTAGCAACGTGGATGGAACTGGAGAGTGTGATGCTAAGTGAAATAAGCCATACAGAGAAAGACAGATACCATATGTTTTCACTCTTACGTGGATCCTGAGAAACTTAACAGAAACCCATGGAGGAGGGGAAGGAAAAAAAAAAAAAAAAAAAAGAGGTTAGAGTGGGAGAGAGCCAAAGCATAAGCGACTCTTAAAAACTGAGAACAAACTGAAGGTTGATGGGGGGTGGGAGGGCGGGGAGGGTGGGCGATGGGTATTGAGGAGGGCACCTTTTGGGATGAGCACTGGGTGTTGTATGGAAACCAATTTGACAATAAATTTCATATATTAAAAAAAAAATAACTTAGTGGCTTAAAATAGCAGCTGTTTATTTCTTACATGCCCTCGGGTCAGCTGGGTGGTTCCCTGTTTCCCCTGTGCTTTCCCGGGCTGCGGACTGCTAAATTGGATTGCATATCACACGGTTCATCCCTGGGCCCTTTGTGTGGGACATTGGGAAGGAACACCCCACCCACAATGGGGGAGGCCATGAACTGAGCCCTCAAGGCAATATACCACATTCACAAATGGGATCGAGGTAGGTAGGTGGTGGAGGGTGGGGCTCTGAGTGGTTTTCCAGGCAAAACTAGCCATGTGTATAAAGGCAAGACAAGAGCGTTGAATAATTTGATGTGGTTAAAATATAGGAAGTTATGTTTCAGGGTGTCAAGTTGGGGTGGCAGAGGGAGAGAGACAGCAAGGTTACTTTGTGAGAGGTTGGGGAGGGTGCTGTCTGCCCTACAGCAGCCAATGAGGAATGACGTGAAAAGCTACGTGCTTTAGAATATCATTTAGGGCAGATACAGGATGTGAAGGGTTGAATCTAGAGGCAGGAACATTTATAGGGCAATTTAAATATTCAGACAGGAGATGATGAGCACCTTAATGTAGCCAATGGCCATGAGTAATAGCAGTGACAACCCGGGGGATGCATTTAGAAACTCCTTGTGGACCTTTCTTGCATCAGTTTCAAAGCCTTTATAGGGCCCCATATCAGATGTGTTGAGCGGAGTACTGAGCAAGGAGTAAACAGACTGAAGTCAAAACCACAAGAACTTCCACTCTGAAGGCAACAAGAATTGGGGCAGGATAGCTTAGTGCGTGAACCATTTTGCTAGCCTCTGTAAACTCGATTCTTTTATATCTGCCCTACCTGCATGCCTTGCATATGCCTTGTTCTGGACAGCCTGCAAACATGCCTGAAAGCTTGCCTGCTCCTCCTTCCTCCCTCACCGCCAATCCTCCCCCAATCTGGAGGAGTTCTGCTTCTGGCGTGCCCTCTTCCAACAGAAACCAACAAGTTCAGAACCCACACCAGACCACATCCCTTACTGGGCTCTCACACCCTAGGCTACTATACAGCTGACCTGATTACCTCACCGCCAGGTCTCAAACAACGCCCAACCCTTACACCACAGAGCTCTCTGCAGTCATTCAAACTCTCTAATCCTAAACATGCTGATTCTACCTGGCTTTTGTTCACTTGCGTGGAAACCACAGCAAAGACTCCTGGCTTCAGTCTTCCCTCCTCCTGTGCCACATGACTGCCCACTCCCCCCCCACCCTGTGTTATCCTGTGTGCTCCCCACCACCACCCCCCACCCCCCCCCCAGAGGGCACAGTGTGTTTTCCTCCTCTGAGAGACTGTGAGAAGTAAACTAACTTCCAAAGGGCAACAATCTCCCGATCTGTTGGTCTTAGCATACCTCAAAATTTCTATTAATCCACTGTATTTGAAAACACTTGAATAGAACTCAGTTTTGAGGATGGATCATCTCACTCGTGCTCTTATTTTTAAAGGCAAGGCAGTGTGAGTTAGTGAAACATTTTAAACAGAAAGTGCAACGTTTGAAAGGAGGTTAAAATTGCTAATATTCAGAGCAAGGCTTCAAGAAAAAAATAGAAAGGGCAAATTCACTTTGGCAAGAGAAGAGACTGGTCATAAAAAAAAAAAGGCTATTGAGGTGGAGGGGGCAAGCTGATTTAGTAAACTCAGGACTGCTGACCTTCATTTCTCTCTGGAAGCAAGGACATCTGGTGGGCGTGAGGAGGTGCCCGATGAAACCCGGAAGCGTTGTAGAGGTGAACAGGAACCGAATGGAATCTGGCAAGTGAACGGAGGGCTGAGAGTGCTGGGGGTACAGTGGGGAGTCTGATAGGATTCTTCCGAGTTTGGTGGCCCACAGGAGTTGTGTGGGCCTAAGGCTTTCTGAAAGCTCTTTGGAAAACTCATCCACATCATACTGCGTGGCTGGTCTCTGCCTTGGTGAACCAGTCTGACCAATTGACGTGTAGGCATTATTCTGTCTATAATGGAGTTAGCCAAGGGACAGCGTATATGTGATGTCCCATTTTACCGATGGCAGGCTTCCCAGCTGAGCATATCGGAACCACTGTTCAGAGCCCACGTACCCACTGTAAATCGAAAATAGCATTGTTAATGCACGTCTGGGATATGGCGAACTTTACAACTAAGTAACCCACCAAGATACTGGCACAGATGAAGCACACAGAAACTGGGCTGCCGCCTCTCTAGAATGTTCCTCTGTTAGCTGCCACGTCTCTGCAGGCTTTTGGCTCGGCTTCCCTCCCTCTGATAACTTTGATGGTTTCCTTGTCTGGCTGCTGTCTCTCACCCTACCCAGTACTTGTCCGTCTCTGTAAGCTGCGAGTAGTGTCTGTTCCTCTGTCAGAGCTTTCTGATCCTGTTCAGTTGGAAAAATAATTTCTCCCCTGGACTTCATGGAGCTCTACTTCCATCTCTTAAACAGTTATAGAGTACTCTGTAATTTCAAGAGTACTCTTGAACTTCCATGATTGGTTTCTACCTCTCTAGTTGGAATAAGGATTTAAGAAACAGGACAGAATTGTGAGTTATGGAAATCACCCAGATTGAGCTTCCGGGAAGTGCTCTCAGACCTTCTGTCTGAGTCTGGTTCCACCACGGTGAAGAGCACAGGAGCTGACACATGTGCCTGGTTTATTCGAGAAGGAAGTATATTCCATCATAACAATAATACAATACTTTCATAATTCATTCTGCTCTCTTTATACTCACGTGGCTTCATGCATTTTTCTCTAGGAGGGAGGTTTACACTCAGGTTTTTAAAGTTTTGTTTAATCAGTTTCATTGAAGTATGACTTATATCTGCATAAGTTGACATATTGCATCCCTTTAAAGGATATGATTTGAAGACTTTTACCAGAAGTATACATCCACGTAAACATGGCCCAATCGAGATGTAGAATCTTTCCATCATCTCCAAAGATGTTCTTATCCTCCTTGGAATTGCATGAGTCCATCCATCCCAAGCCCAAGGCAACCACTGGATCTGCTGTTTGTCACAACAAATCCGTTTGAATTTTCTACAATTTTATACAGATGGAATTACACTGCACGTAGTCTTTTCTGTCTTCGTTTCTTTACTTGGATTGGTCTGCATTATTGTGTGCAGCAGGTATCTATTTAAACTTTTCAAACACTCACCAACTGTTCTCCAAAATGGTTATGCCATTCTATATTCTGATCCGTATGTGCTGCGTATACTATTCAGTATTGTGGGTCTTTTGAAGTATTCGCCATGCTATTGCTATTTAGAGAAATCTCGTTGTAGTTTTAATTGTCATTGCCTTGATTCCCCATGGTACTTCTGGTGCTCAATAGACATTATTTTGTAAAATCTTTCTCCCATTTTAGTATTGGTTGTTTGTAATCTTCTATTATTGAGTTATAAGAGTTATTTATATAGTCTTGATGCAGATTTTTTGTCTGATATATGGGCTACACACATTTTCTCTCATCCCAATGCTTGACTTTTGCAGTGGTGTCTTCCAAAGAGTAAAAATTAGTAATTTTGATAAAATCAAATGTATTCTTCGTAATTCATGCTTTTTGGTTCCCTTTCTAGGAAATCATATTATTCTCCAAGTTGGTTAAGGGGTTCTCATTTCTATTCTATTAGAAGTTTTATACACTTAACTTTTACATTTAGATCTATGGTGTATTTTGAGTTAATATCTGTGTGTTATGTGAGATAAGGGTCAGTATTCTTTTTTTTTTTTCCTTAGATGGCTATCCAGTTGTTTCAACACCATGTATTGAAAGGTCTTTCCTTTCTGCATGGAATTGCCTTGTCACCTTTGTCAAGAATTAATTGACCACGTATGAGTCTATCTGATTCTGGGATCTCAATTCTGTTTCCTTAATCTATATATCTATTTTCATGTGCAAATCGCACTGTCTTAATTGCAGTAACCTTACAGTAATACTTAAAATCAGGTAGTTTGTAAGTCCTTCGAAATTATTTTAATGACTTAGCTATACTGGATCTTTTACATTACCATATAAATTTTAGAATTAGCGTGTCAGTTTCTATATCCTGCATAATAGTAGTTTGAATGTGACAGCCTTGAAACTGTAGATGAATTTGAGGACAATAGACATCTTATAATAATGAATCTATCAATCCATAAACATGCTTTATTACTTCCATTAATTTATGTCTTCTTTAATTTCTCTCAGCCGTGTTCTATAGTTTTCAGTGCTAATACCTTGTACATCTTTTCTTATTCATTCTGAGTCTTTTAAGATTGTTCACAGAATTGTAAATGTAATTGCTTTTTAAGTTTAATTTTCTCAAATACTAGTTGTTAGTATATGAAAACACACCTGAGTTTTTATGATGTACTTCTTTTTCTGCATCCTTTCTCAATTTCACTGTTAGTTCCAGGGTTGAAGTAGTAAGATTGTTTTCTAAGTAAACAATCTTGTCCTCTACAAATAGAGATGGTTTTATTTCTTCTTTTCTCACCTTTCCAACTTCCATTTCTTTCTCTTGCTTTATTGTACTAACTCCAACTTTTGTGATGTATCAAACAAAAGTGAGAGTGCACATCTTTGTCTGGTTCCCACACTTAGCGGGAAACATTTCAAAATGGCACCCTTGAGCGTGATGTTGGTGGTAGATTTATCTTAGATGCTCTTCATCTCTTCCAAGTTTGCTGAGTTTTATTTTTTTAAATAATGAATTGGTATGAAACTTGTTAAATGTTTTTCTACATCAATTAAAATGCAATTTGTTCTCCTTTTTTTTTTTTAAGTTGGTGGACTCGTTGATTTTTTTAAAGTCAAGCCATAACAAGTTACTCCACAAGTTAGCACCTTCAAACAGTAAATATTTATTATACCATCACTTTTGTGGTCGAGAACTCAGGCACTGCTTCGGTTAAGTGTCTTTGGCTTAAGATCTCTCATGAAGATTCAGTTGAACGGTTGTTTGGGGCTGTGGTCTCATGAGAAGATATAATTGCAAGATTTTCTTCCAGGCTCACTCACATAGCCTCTTTTCCTCATTGGCTATTGTGCTCAAGGATCTGTTTCTCATTGGCTGTTGCTTGCCATGGGACTGCCATGGCAAGACAGCTAACTTCTCTAATAGTGATTAGTCTGATAGAAAAAGAAAACAACAAGACAAAAACTATAGTCTTTTTAGTAACCTCGTATCAAAAGTTAGAAGAGAGTCACTGAATACAGCCCACACTCAAGAAGAGATTATAAGAATGTGAATTCCAGAAGGCAGAGATCATTGGGAATCACCTGAAAGCCTGCCTACAACACTCAGATTCCTGGATTGAACCTTATTTAGTCATGATACGTTATATATTTTATACATTACTTTTTAATCTACTAACCATTTGTTAAGGACTTTTGCATCCTTGTTTATGAGGGATATTGGTCTCTAATTTGCATATTTTATAAAATCTTTGTCAGATGTCAGTGTACAACTTATGTCCACCTCATAAAATGAATTGGTAATTATATATTTTCTGACAGTTTCTGTGGGATCGGTGCTTCTTGCATCTTAAATATTGTATAGAACTTACCAGAAAACTAGAATTTACCGAAAACTTGAAGTTTTCTTGGTGGGTAGGTCTTTTATTTAAAAAAGGAAATAAACAAATACAGCACTCTTCATATTTTCTGTGTTATCTTTGGTCAGTTTTAGTAATTTAGTTTTTTAAAATAATTCAGTTCAATTTGTTTCACCTAAATTATCAATTTGTGGTCCTAAAGTAATTATCGTTTTAACATCGCAGGGTATGTGGTAATGTTGCCTCTTGGTTTCTGAAAGTGACAACTTGTGACTTTGATCTGCAAGTTTTATCAGTTTATCTTTTCAAATGACTAGCTTTCAGTTCCTTTGCTAATTTCTGTGAGTGCCGATTTTCTACTTCATTGATTTATCTTAAGTACTGTTTGAGCTTTAATCTTTTTTCTTTTCTACTTATTTTGGAACAATTCTTCTTGTCACTAGCATCTTAAGTGAAACTTTAGTTCATTGATTCTATCTATATTTTTTTTGTTTCCTACTACACACACCAAAATCTATACATCGTCCCCATTGTACTGCGTTAGCTGCCCTCCATTAATTTTGGAATGCTGTGTTTTCATATTCATTCATTTCAAGGTAGTTTCTAATTTCCCTTATGATATCTTCTTCAACCTATATATTATTTTGAGGAATGCTGTTTAATTTTCAACTATGGCATTTTTTTTCTAAATATCTTATTTTCATCAATTTCTATTTTAATTTCATTGCAGTCAGAAGACATAGTCAATGCAATTTTTTTTTAACGCATTGAGTCTTGTTTTATGACTTGTTTTATGTTTTAGTTATTATACATAGTGTCCTACAGATATCATTCAGGGCAAGGTCGTAAATAGTATCCAGATTCTCCATGTCTCAGTTGGTATTTTGTCTTTTTCAGCCAAATGGTGGTTATTTGACTGCTGGTATGGTTATTATCTGCTGATATGATTTCAAAAATCTGTCAATTCTTGCCTCAGGTATACATTTATGACAATGATGTCTTCCTCATGAATTGACATTTTTTTTAACATTTTCTTGATTATAATAGTAATACCTGATCATTGACTAGTGCTTAGGAATCACAGAAATCTACCCAGAGAAAGATAAATTTCCACTCAGACCACCGCCATCATCCATAAACCCGTCACCCACCAAAATGCATAGCTAACATTTCTTTAGTTCTTACTATGCTGCCGGGCACCAGGCTGAACACTCTGCTGGGGAGGCTCCATCATCATCCCCATGTACAGATGGAGAAATTGAGGCTGGGGACATTCAGAGGTGAATTGAACACTTTTTATCTCTGGAAATGTGCTTTGTTTCCAAGTGCACTTTATTTGACATTAATATATCTATTCTATCCTTTTTCTACTTGTTGTTTACACATTACATCTTTTTGTATCCATTGATTTCCAACATACCTGTTTCTCTATATTTTAAAGTGTGTCTTTTATAAATAGTAGGCTATTTGTTATGCTTTCCTTTTTATCCCATTCTGAAAATATCTGCCTTTTTTTTAATGTTTATTTTTTGAGAGAGAGACAGAGAGAGAGGGATGCACAAAATCAGAAGCAGGGTCCAGGCTCTGAGCTGCCAGCACAGGGCCCGACAGGGACTCGAACCCACGGACCGTGAGGTCATGACCTGAGTTCAAGTCAGATGCTTAACTGACTGAGCCACCCAGTTGCCCCTGAAAATATCTGCCTTTTAATTGGAGTGTATAATCCATTGACATCCAATGTCATTAGGATGTTTTGTGTTAATTCTTTTACTTAATTATTTGTTTTCCTGTTGTCCACTCTGTCATGCTGTCATGTGTTCCTTTTTTCTCCTCTGCTAACTTTTGGATACATCTTTTTGGTTTTGTTTAGTTTTGTTTTAGGATTTCCAATTTTGTGTGTGTGTGTATATATATATATATATATATATATATATATATATATATGTATGTATATGGCACCTTTATTCACTGGCTCTTGTAGGTATTGTTTGAGTTGGTCGTTTTTTTCTTTTAAGCACTTTGAAAACGTCTTTGCATTTTCTTTGTTCTCCATAGTTTCTGATAAAAAGTCTGCCACCTTTGGAATTACTTTTGCCCTTTAAATGATATGTCATTTTTCTCTGGAAACTTTCAAGATTTTCTCAAAAAAAAAAAAAAAGAATTAAAAAAATAAAAAATAAATACATAAAAATATTTTCTCCTTATCTTTTATTTCCACTAAGTTGACCAGACATGAGACTTTCTAAGCTTCTTCAATGTAGATTTGGTATTCTCTCTACATCCCATAGAATCCTAAAGAACTAGTAGAATTGAGAACGGAGTATAATGAAACATGCAGCTAAGATATGATGAAAAATATACCCACTAGACATGTCCTTTTCTCACAGCTGTGATTACTTGGTCTATTTTGGCTTTCCATATCCGTACCTCACATGCCCCCAACATGCCAGAATATACATATATACCCAACTGCAAGGGCACACACTTGTCCCACTGGTCAGGTACAATCCAGCCTTTAGCCAAGAGAGTTCTGGGACTTCTGAGGTAGCACCTCTGGTCTCAGTAACCAATAGTCCTTGTCTCTGCCTCTCACTAACTCTGTGCCAGCCTCAGCACATTTGGGTCCATCAATGACAAATGTTACTTAAATGATAGGCAGAGTTTCATGCAAATTGATTACTTCTAAGACCATGAACTTTATTAAACATTTATGTAAGAAGTTTGGAGTAAACACTTTGAAGACTTAATCTTGTGTGTATGGAAAGGCAGTCAGTAGCTATAAGGTGTTGAGAATCCATCAAAAGAAGGTAGTGACACTTCAAAATCAATACACATAATGGGGTCTTCCTTCCAACTGAAATTAAATGCAGGAAGGGTTTGTATGTTTACAGGGATTATACAGTCTTGGCTTTTTGAGGTGACAGCAGATGGTCCGATAAGAAGTGGCAGGACTAAGTGAAACAACCAGCATCTCATCTCAAGCTCTCTTAACCATGAAATCTATGAATTTATGCTTCACTGAGCAATGAAAAAAAAAATCATGTACAGTCTTAGGGCAAGTCAGGGTGATGGAGTGTTCCCTGTACTTCTCAGGAGTGATTAAGTCTTAAGTATTTTCATCTATCTCCCATTTTTAAAAAGAGTATGCCTTTCTACTTTTCTTAAAATGTCACTCATCAAAAAATGTCACTTACACATGCTTGTACTGTTTCATTTAGTTTTAGATACTTTGTGACTTGGCTTAGATCCCTTTTATTTCTTATTTCCAAGCTCCCGATCTTTAGCCAAGTAAGCATCAGTGCTGACTCTATTTTCCAAATTTTATCATTCTTTAAATATCATTTGGGATCATTTCTAGTACTTCATTGATTTTCATGTGTTCTCCTTTGTTTTTCACTCAGGCGAGTGATAGTGTATGTCCGCAGAGTTTTTAGATTCAAACGTATTTTGGATCATTTAAACATGAAACCTGATATCAAATAACGGTATACCCAAGGAAAGAAAGAAACATAAAAGAATATTTACAACAGACCCTTTCAAAAGGTGAAAAACATTTTTGGTGTAGTATTCAATTATGACCTACCGAATTACTAAATATCAATTCTTAATGGTTCTGGAAAAATACATTTTTTTAACTCATGTTTATCTTTCCAAATAAATTCGAATTTATTTTAAAAGCCAATAGATAGTCTTTCCTCAAAAGTAATTAGTTCCTGCCTCTCCAAAATCAATTAATTTAAGGCAACCCTTTGGAGAAAAAAAAAATGTTTTTAATCCTTTTTTATATTTAACGATGTAATTGTTGTATTACTTTCTTCATAGTAAACGTTCTATATGATTTAAACCAAGTTTATTGTTATTTCTGCTTTAGGGTCAGACCAAATATTGGGGTGGCACCCTGGTACGCTCAGAAATCACACACACTGGGTTTTATGATAGAATATAGAGATTAAAGCTTTTAAATCGGGATGTCAATGAGAGCCAATTTAAGGGGTAATGATTTTCAAGATTTTTTTTTTAAAGTTGTATTTCTTTATTTTGAGGGGAGGAAGGGAAAGAAAGAGAGAAGAGGATCCCAAGCAGGCTCCTCTGCTCTGACGGTGCAGAGCCCAATGCGGGACTCGAACTCAAAACGCTGACATCATGACCTGAGCTGAAATCAAGAGGCAGATGCTTAACAGACTAGCCACCCACGTGCCGCTTGGGTCTTGCTTTTCATAGGTGGAGGGAATCAAAGGTAAAGCCAATACAGTGATAGATTGAAGAGCTATTTGTCACTAGTTGTGTGATCCCAAAAAAGTCCCTTTCCATTACATGAAAAATTCCACACACAGAAAAACCAGAAATAGAAAGGAAGTCAGTTGAATGTATGTATTTCTTTTTGTAAATCGTATTTAAAACACATTAAGATGCTTTTAACTCTTAGAAATGTCCAACTGCAAAAGAGATCTAACTTCAAAACTGTCCGTCTGGGATGCTTTTACATTACATTTAAGTCACTGGGACTAGCAGTGACTTTGAGAGAGAAGTCAAGAGCATGATTAATTGTAACTTGATTCCAGTCAACAACAAGCAGCAGTGTTTTCTAGGAGTCTTCACCCACCATCTCCTTGATCTGAATGCTGCTTTCTTCAGAAACTCATTAGCAGCTGAATAACTGAAAACTTGCTGATAAATCCTTTTAACTAAAGTAGCTTTCCAGACCCAAGATGTATTCTGAAGCTAACTTGTATATTTACATTTTTACAACAGGTAGTTGCATTCGTAACCCACATTGCAATAATCCTGAGAATGTTGGTTATCAATTCACATAATGAGGAATTGCTCATTTAGATGGATAGAGAGATAGTAATAGAGTGAAAAAAGAGATAATGAATTACAGTGAAAACTTGATTAATACTCTTTGATCTTTGTTCTCTCCAATCCCGCGGCCAGCGTTCCATGATTGGCCCTCAAAGCCACTTCTGAAATAAAGCCAGAGCTCCTGATGATCTGCCCTCAATGGTTCTTTTCTGTTCCCTCCTGTACTTCCAGATTAATCTTTATAAAACCAAGTTAAACATAGTGACAATGATGACTTTCCATCTCCTATAAACAAAATATCCTTCAATCATTAGCTTGACATTTATAACACCAGCTCCGTTTCTTTCCTGCATTATTTCCCATTCCTACCTTCCAGCCCTATGATTTACCCGGAGTAATAGATTCAGTGCTTCCCAAACATACATGTGTGTCTTTGTTCAAAGGAATTCCCTGCTGACTCGCAATGTTTGTCTCCTGATCTCCGATCTCCGTAGCCCAAGTCCTTAATTCAGCTGGAAAACAAAACAAAACAGAACAGAATCTTTCTCCTCTGAAATCCCTTACAACTTTACCTGAACATCTTTTTATTCAGCACTTATCCCTTCCTACCTCTTGTTATGTTAATTTAGGTGTTCAAGACCCAGGCATAGCAGGTCACATTTCCTACAGCACTTCCTGTGGGGTTTTGTACATGACAGACTCTCACAAACTAATTGGTGAATGAATAAATAAACCAGTTGCCTGATTGGAAGACTTTTCCCCCCAAATGTCCTTGCTGGTGTTGGAAACTGTTAGTGAGAGCTTAAAGGACAACGAGGAAATTGCTACTGAAAACTGGAAAACAAAACAAAACAAAACAAAACACCTTGTTCTGTAGTAAAAGTTTGGCAACACTGTTGTCTGTGACAATGAAGGAAATGGATTATATAACTAGAGACTCTTGTATATTTGGCTAAGGATATTTTCAGGTAGACGGTAAAAGTTCAAAATGCTTTTTTTGTTTTTTGGTCTGCATATGGGAAAACATGGATAGAGTACATAAAAGAAAAGAAAAGTGAGTTTTCCATGTTTAAGCAGAATGTAGAGGAAATATAAAGGAAGAAAGACTTGCTAGATTCAAAACTAAAATTTTTGTGGGAGTCCCTGGGTGGTTCAGTCGGTTAAGCGTCCAAGTCTTGATTTCTGCTCAGGTCGTGATCTCACAGGTTCATGAGTTCCAGTCCCGCGTTGGGCTCTGCACTGACAGCGCAGGGCCTGCTTGAGATTCTCTCTCTCTCCCTCTCTGTCTGTCCCTCCACTGCTCACTCTTTCTCTCCCTCTGAATAAAGAAATTAAATAAATAAATAAATAAATAAATAAATAAATAACTTGTCTTCATTCGTGGTTTCTCCTGGCAAAATTCTCTGGGCTCACGGAACCTATCCAATCCAAGATTTACTGGTAAGGCAAGGTCAAAGGGTACAGCTCTCAATAATAGAAATTTAAAATTCTTTATTGAGACTTCAATAAGATACGTATGATTTTCTAGTGGAAATCATAAGATTATTAAAGGTGTGTGCCTCTTAGATCCTCCCTACTAGAAGAAAAGACCTCTCTGAATCTTAATGACATGCTTTGTAGACTCTTTGAACTAGACAAAATGCTTCCAAGCATCTTAACTACAGCACTCCGACACTCAGCCCCCAGTGGAAAAAAGTCTGGAAAGAAACATTGGTGGGATTTTGTCTGGTGGAGATGATTGTAATTTGATACACAGGAAGGTGACAAAGTTTTTAAAGAAATTTGAACAGCTTGATTTTATAAAGGGCAACTCAGTTCCAAATGAAGACACTTTTGGACTCTCCATCTTCTACAAACCAGGCTGGAGAAAAGTACACAGTTGTGAAGATAAGCCATTTCTTAAAGAAAAGAAGAAATGATTCAAAGGGTGAACCCAAGAGTCGAGAAGGTAGAGCCCAAGAGCCCAAGAGCCAGGGGGAACCATTCCCAGAAGCTCAGATTGAACCCTGGGCAATTTGACCATGTATTTCCAGCTAACTTCCAGAACTCATGGATCAGTGAGCACTTGGTACCTCCTGCCATCACTTTTTTTAATATGAGTGTATATTGCAGTTGTCCTATCTCTGATTCAGCACTGTATGCTGAGTGAGTGGGACAGGAAGCAACTTGTTTCTATTGTGATATAGGAATTCAGACGGACAAGAACCATACTTGAGGACAAGGTACCAAAGGGCCTCATCCATATTGGACATCATTTAGTAGATGAGAACTTGCTTCTCAAGCTTGAGCTAGTTGGCATGATGGTCATATTTTGAATGTGTTTGGACTCTAAGTTGCTTGTAGTCCTATAAAGGACCGTAGGAGCGTAAACATGGCCACATATATTTTGCTACTTCTCCCACATCCTCTTGCCCTTGAATCTAGGCCAGCTTTCATAACTTGGATGACATATAGATAGGGTGACCAACCATTCAGGTTTGCTGGGATTGTAGAGGCTCTCCGAGAATGGAAAGCCCTGTAACTGGCAAAGTCCCAGACAAGTGAGGTGAATTGGTCACTGCACCAAAATAACGCAGTAGAAATAACACTATGGGATTTTCAAGGCCAGTTCTTAAGAAAGCTTTACAGTTTCCATCTAGATCCCTGGAAACATTCCCTGGGGGGAATCCAGCTGCTATTGAGGAAAATCTAACTCCCCTAACACCCCCATGTTGCGGGACACTCAGGCCACCTGAGTAGGCCCTGGAGAGTGAAGCACCATGTGGAGAAAAAGATTCCAAGCAGCACAATGAATGTGGTCTGTTGGAAGCAGGTGTCTTACCTGTAGCCATCCCAGTTGATATCAAACTGCCCAGATGAGCCCCTTCCCAAATTTTTGACTCACAAAATCTTGAGCAAAATATAATTGCTGTTGTAAGTTACCAAGCTGTTTGGTAGCTTAGTATACACTAACAGATAAACAGAACAATTTCCTTTATGAAAGCTGGACATTTCATATACTTCCCCAGAGTATATACTACAGCTGTGAAGGAATACACTCTCAAAGTCTGACTTTACATGAAGAAATGAATCCTTTGGCACAGTAGAAAACTTGTTTAATTGGTAGTCATTGCTGAAAATCTATCTCAACTATATCCCTTTTTTTTAATTTAATGTTTATTTATTTACTTTGAGAGAGAGAGAGAGAGAGAGAGAGAGAGTGAAAGCACAAGCCAAGGAGGGGCAGAGAGAATGGGAGAGAGAGCAAATCTTGTCAGTACAGAGCCCGGTGTGGGGCTCAGGCTCATGACCACGAGATCATGACCTGAGCCAAAATCAAGAGTCAGACACTTAATCAACTGAGCCACCCAGGCACCCCTCAGATGTATTTTTATTGTTCTTTTTCACCTTAAATACCAAATACAAACTGTAACTTTGATGACTCAACTTTTAGTACACGCTTTAGGATTTAGCTTGAGGTTATTTTTGAACACACATCGAATATAAATTTACTTTTTATATGTTTCCTTTGATTTAAAAGTTAAATGTTAAAAAAAGCATCAATTGTTTATGGTTACGTTGAATCCAATCTGGGATTTTGAGGGTCTTTTTGTGTGTTTGTTTGTTGAAGCACCTAATTGATATTTCATGATTTGGTATTATTTTTAGAAATCTTCTAAATAACCAATATAAACTTTATTTAAACACTTGAATAAGGCTCATTTTATCTCATAAACGTCATACAAGACTTTCAATCCACTGAATTTGTGTATAAGTCTATGATATACTATGTGATCTCAATCATCTTATTTTGCTTGTATCTGAAAATATTTTTGGCACTCCATCATACTAGGAATTATTTCATCTGAGTTCATTATTACTTGTCAATTATGCCATAAAATACTAAATAACAAGAACATGGAAGAATATTGGAATCTCCTGGAAAGATGATGTAATACTCAATAAATCACCTTTTTTCTCATTTTTTCTTCTTGTATTTTTTTTTAAATAGTGTGAGCTGAACTATTGTCATCATAAAAAGATTCTGAAGACACTATAAATGTTTAGTCCATTATACTCTATTCTTAACTTTCACTGAAGACAACTTACAATCCAGAATTTTCCTTTTTCTGTACCTGTCAAAAACTTAGTAAATGAGGCCACTTCCCAATTAGACGAATCAGAATATGAAAATAAATAGATGGCAAATAACACTCTAGACTCTAATAATGATGATGCGATTGGTCTCATAAATGAAATACAAGACTCTGAGTTCTCAGATGATAATATCCTAGACAGGGGCGCCTGGGTGGCTCAACTGGTTAAGCATCTGACTCTTGATTTCGGCCCAGGTCACGATATCATGTTTGTGAGTTTGAGCCCCATGACGGGTTCGGCACTGACAGTGCAGAGTCTGCTGTGAATTTCCACCACCCCCCCCCCCCCCCGTTCTCTATCCCTCCCCTGCCTGTGCTTGCTCCCTCTCTCTCTCTCAAAACAAATAAATAGATTTAAACAAATACAAAAAGAAAACAA
Organism: Prionailurus viverrinus; assembly: GCF_022837055.1. Taxonomy (NCBI): domain Eukaryota; kingdom Metazoa; phylum Chordata; class Mammalia; order Carnivora; family Felidae; genus Prionailurus; species Prionailurus viverrinus. Next base: position 57,009,928 of record NC_062563.1, read on the forward strand.
TATCCTAGACAGATTTCCTGAAACTCAAGAAGAGAGAAGAAAACCGTACGTTTTTAAAATAAAAACTTAAAGAATTCCAATATTCTCATTGAGTTGGCCATTCCGCGAGAAAGATTTCATCATGCAATATTTTGCATAAGAACCTGGGTCATCTTGTTTTGCTAAAAGGATATATGAGAGAGATACTCTGATATTTGTGCTGAACCAAAATTTACAGGATACAAAGGTGTTGGCTAAACTGAACATTGTTTTTAAATACTGAATAATGTTATTTTTGCTGTAGCTTTATTCTTTTATAAATTAATGCCAATACGATGACTTACATACTATTTTTCTTAAAGTCAGTTCAAATTAAGTGATGGTGATCTCAATATTTCTTGGTATACTACGTGTTATAAGAGAATGTAAAGAAAATTAGATTGAAGAAATCTTACAATTACTTTTTTTTGATAACTTTCCCAACTAAGAAATATTTCTTACACCGTCTTGCAGTTGAATACTTACAGTGAAAGAATACATACTACCTCTTAAAATAGCCGATTACCGGGGTGCCTGGGTGGCTCAGTGGGTTAAGCGTCTGACTTCAGCTCAGGTCATGATCTCAGAGTTCATGAGTTGGAGCCCCCCCGTCGGGCTCTGTGCTGACAGCTCAGAGGCTGGAGCCTGTTTCTGATTCTATGTCTCCCTTTCTCTCTCTGCCCCTCCCCCACTCATGCTCTGTGTCTTTCTCTCTTAAAAATAAAGAAACATTAAAAAAAAATAGCCCATTATCTATGTTGGAAAGGTTAAGCTCTTTTACATTACCAAGTTGTACGGAAACACGCCTGTGGTTGCCAAGAGGGAAAATTTGCATTCCCTTGACTTCGTGACTATTTTTTAAGTAAGATTTTTAAATTCCAGTATAGTTAACATATAGTGTTATGTTAGTTTTAGGTGTGCAATAGAGTGATTCAATAACTCTACACATCATTACTCAGTGCTTATCATGATACGTGTACTCTTTTTTTTTTAATTTTTTTTTAACGTTTATTTATTTTTGAGACAGAGAGAGACAGAGCATGAACAGGGGAGGGGGAGAGAGAGAGGGAGACACAGAATCTGAAACAGGCTCCAGGCTCTGAGCTGTCAGCACAGAGCCCGATGCGGGGCTCGAACTCACGGACCTTGAGATCATGACCTGAGCCGAAGTCAGACGCTTAACCGACCAAGCCACCCAGGCGCCCCATGATAGGTGTACTCTTAATCTCCTTCACTGATTTCACCCATCCACCCACCCGCATCCCCTCTGATAGGACTCCATGATTATTGTGCAACTACACATTGCTTCAAAATTTGTATAAACAGTGAAACAAATTCTCCAGATATTATCTTGATCACTTATGAACAAAATAAGACTACAATGTCTGAGTATTGAAATTATACTCTATTAATAACCCTAAGATTGCTACAGCATTTTTATAGACTTATCACACTGTTGCCTTATATTAAACTTTTAATCATCTTAAAAACTGATGCATTTCTGGGGCGCCTGGGTGGTTCAGTTTGTCGAGCATCTGACTTCTGTTCAGGTCATGATCTTGCATTCATGGGTCCGAGTCCTGCATCCGGCTCTGTGCTGACAACTCAGAGCCTGAAGCCTGCTTTAGATTTTGTGTCTCCCTCTCTGCCTCTCCCACTGCTCGTGCCTTGTCTCTCTCTGTCTCTCCAAAAATAAAATAAAACATTAATTTTTTTTAAATAAATACTGATGCATTTCATATGTGAATGCTTCCAAGGCTGACTTCTCCTTTTCTTAACAATGTAAAAAAAATGTACATATGCAAGTTTTTAATATAAAAGAGGGAATTTACAATAACTGTATTAAATTCAAGTGCATTGATTTGCACAAGTTTCCAGCCATTAAGACCATCTTTATAATTGGTTTGTAAGGGATAGAAATACAGTTTTCATGCTGAAGTCCTAAGGTTTATTTCCATTCCTGTCTAGGATTTCTTATAAAACTGGATGAATAACAAAACAGAAAAATAAAATGGTTAACCATTAAGTAATCATTAGTCACCCAAATGAAAATACATGATAAAGCTATTCTAGAGAATTTAACTTGGACCTATGTTTTAACTACAGCATGCTAAATTCCAACTTGAATTTAGATTTTTTGTACATGAACAATTGGGCTGAGAGAATGATCACATGGTCTGTTCTACAAAGCCCAAAGATGTATTTTCTTCATCTAAGAGGCCTCTAGAGGCAAAAGAGCGAGTAAGAAATAGCCCCTTACACGAACAGTGGAGATGAGGAGTATCTGGAAATTTTGTACTTTCCACTAAGATTTTCCTTAAACCTTTAAATGATCTTAAAAAGAAAGCCTATTAGCCCAAAGTAATAATAATAATTTTATAAGTTTCACTAACAAAGCTCACCATTAAGATATGGGTATGCAGGGGCGGCTGGGTGACTCGGTTAAGTATTTCACTCTTGATTTTTGGCTCAGGTCATGATCTCACAGTTTATGAGTTTGAGCCCCACATCGGACTATTGTGCAAAACCTGCTTGGGATTCTCTCACTCTGCCTCTCTCTGTCCCTCCCCTACTCATGCTCTCTCTCTCTTTCTCTCAAAGTAAATAAATAAATAAATAAATAAATAAACATTAAAAAAATTCTTTAAAAAAATAAATGGGTATACAAGCCACAGGCAGAGCAAGTATTCACAGTACATATAAAACTATTTTTAGGGGCGTCTGGGTGGCTCAGTCGTTTGAGTGCCCGACTTCAGCTCAGGCCAAGCATGGTCTCGCAGTTGGTGAGTTTGAGCCCTGTATAAGGCTCTGTGCTGATAGCTCAGAGCCTGGAACTTGCTTCGGATTCTGTATCTCTCTCTCTCTCTCTCTCCCCCTCCCCTGCTCATGCTCTTCCTCTCTCTGTCTCTCAAAAATAAATGTTAAAAAATTTTTTTAAAAATTATTTTTAGAACATATAAAGCATCCTTACACATCTTTAACACAACCCAATAAAATTAAGCAAAACACCAGACCCAAGGCAGAAGATATATCCAACAGCACATGGTCAATAACAAAAAGAAAAGTGTTCAGCATGATTAGTTATTGGAGAATCGCAAATGTAAAACCACAGTCAGATGGCATTAGCATCGCTGAAATAAGACCCACAAGACTAAAATACTGGGAAAGAGTTAGACCAGTGGGGTGTTCCCAGAAGCATGAAAGTTACAACCAGGTCACAGAACTATTTGGAAGATTTGTGTCTACTCTTACAATAGCTTAGTGTTCAGAAAAGAAAAAGGAAAAGGAAGCAAACAGAACCTTCTGAAATATACAACATGAATGAATCTCATAAAACATTGCTTAGCAAAAGCACTCAGACATATACACAGCAATTACACATTGCGTGATTCCACTTGTGTGGTGGCCAAGAAGATACAAAATTTCTTGATGATTTGGAAAGTCAGAAATGTTTCCCTTAGGCGGATTGGAGAATGGCAGAAATTGAATGATACGAAACCTGAGGAAAGTTTCTGGGTAATGAAAGTGTGTTATTTCTTGTTTGGATGGTGGGCATATTCAATTATTCAACTCACCAACTTTACCTATTTTAACAATTCAGTAACCTGAAAAGATCTGTGCATTCATACGTGAAGTGTGCCTCATTACAAATATATTTTTTAAATATGTGCTGAGATAATCTTTCAACTCAAAAAAATTTTTCAAATTTGCATTTCTGTGAAAAGGCTACTGCATTGGGCTGTTTAAATGATTTATGGGCTTATGGCCAAACAAAGCATGCATTATCCCTATGGATGATAACTCAGCTTTATATGATAAGCTGTGTATCATATTTTCCATAGACTGGGGTCACACAAGCAATGGTGCTTGAGTTAGCAACCACTGACCTGCTCGCTGCCTGATTATTGGGTGATCACATCAAACCTAGTGATGAGTCCCCAGAACTGCTTACATTTGTGACTTAGGCATGAGGTAGAGTTAACGCGAGCTGAACAACTCTTGGGAAATATTCTCTGCTAGCATTTTGACCTTAAAATATGAACTACCAAGAAACTATGTAGATCCCTGCTCTCTGGCCAAACATATATGCACCTTTGTGAGGATTGGTTGTTCCCCTGTTGGTGCTGTTGAAGGAAATATTTAGCAAAATAAATGTGTCATACACATAATTATTGTTATGTTAATAATGGTAGAAACGATATCCTGGATCCTAAATCCATATTTGTAATGTCTTGATGGTTTGGAGTAAGGTACAGTGATGGATACTGTTGAGATTATTCTTTTTGTTTTCTTGCTTTATAGGAGACATATGGGATAGGAATGAGCAGAGGAATGAGATACTACCGTGTTAACTTTCAATAACAAGTAAAGTTCTTCCCTCTAGTTCTATGTATATTCTATTAGAAAAAACAAAAACTTTCAAATTACTGTTGTGTGAAAAGCTCTTTCTCATTTATTGCTTTTTCATATGTTCTTTACAAGAAATCCAGCCTTTTGATCAACATTACTCTTTTCTTACTTCTGACATGCATTCTCTAAAGCTTAGACACACTGAGAAATCAGAAGCTGTCTTCTAAAATGCTTAATGGATTTTTAATACATCTTGGCCAATGGTTTGCGTTTTAAAATTCAGATTTGTTTTCCTAAGGATCTGTTTTAATGTTGAATTTGTTTGTAACAAATACAACTCCCCTCCCTTTAACGTTCTTGTGCTCATATTTCTTCACTTCCATAGTGTCTGCAAATGCCCATTCTTTATTCATGTCTCACCTGAAACTGTGGTCAGGTTGTCCTTACAACACCCACTTAAAACATTCTTATCTCTCTGGAACAGTGTCTGATCACATTCCATAAGTCTCCTTTATCTTTTGACCCTGATTAGCCCCTCACAAATAATGGAGGAGGCCAAATCCTACCTTAGAAATCAGTGTAAAATGCACAAATTAGATTGGTAGCATTCTTTAGCAAACTTAAAGAAACAAGCAGATTAGAGAAACAATGTGGAAGATGCATGCAATGACCATCACATATAATGCGGGTAGGGTGTCGTTTCCATTTCAATGGAAGAGTTACCATAAGTGTTCTAATGGTTAATAATTGCTATTTTTATTCCAGAGTTATCAGATTCGTTTCAGAGAGAGAGCATCTAGATTTTTGAACAGAATGTGATTGTATTCTTACTGTTTTAGGATAGTCAGTTTCCCCTGCATCTATAGGTGAAAACTGAAAGGAGAGAAACAGAGAAAAGAAAAAGGGAGTCGACATTACTTGAACAACGAATGGAAGTCAAAAACTGTACTCTTCACATTTCACTTCTGTTAATAGCCCAATGGAAATATTACGGTGGTCAGCATTTTATATGTGCAGAAATTAAAGTTCAAAATCATACAAGGAGGGGTGCAAACATGATTTCATTCTCATGCCAAAAGTTACATCCTTGTCATCATGGAACTATCTTTTCAAGGCAATTATTTTATTATCTAAAAGGAGCACTAAGAATCACCGTGTTTCTGCTCAAAATCTAGTAAAACCTAATTTTTCTGGAGCCCTCAAGTAAATGAATGAACTTATATAACTAGATCTTTTAGATAGGAGTGAGCAGCCATGGGATAATTTCCCATTAATTGGGATGAAAGAATATACCTACCTTCACAAAAATATCAACAGGACGTACTTAAGTGTTTTTTCACAACTAAGTGCAACAATTTGAAATGATGTTTCCCTGCAAAATGGTTATTCTATCAGGTATTACTATTGTGTATAAAAAATATTTTCAGTAAAGGCCCCATTTGCACTACAGGGCCCCCATACATTTGGTTTGGGGATCATTGTATTGTGCCTATTATTGTTTCCTGTCATGTTCGTCTCTGACGGTCAGTGTCATTACTTCCTATAAATGTGCCCTGCAATACGTACCACCCTCTCTTTCCTAAATTGAGACTTCTGATACGATTTAAGATTGGGAATACAGGGCTTCTAGTTATGGAATGAATAAATCCTGGGAATGAAAGGCACAGCATAGGAAATAGAGTCAATGATATTCTAATAGCGATGCACTTGTAATGAACATGGAATAACCCATGAACTTGTCAAATCACTGTGTTGTACCCATGAAGTTAATGTATTATTGTGTGTTAACCATACCAAAAAAGAATATCACCGGAAACAAACAAACAAAGAAGATGGGGAATGAAGCAATCGAGCTATTACATTTTTACTTCAAACAAGATTAAATCTTGGTAGAAGACATGAAGGGCTCTTCCATAAGTAAATGTTGTGAACTGTAGAAAATTCTGTGGCATCACTTTCAATTCTTAGAGGTAATTTTTCACTTACCACTTGGCCCTCAGTTGAGTTTCAGGGACATGAAGTTGCCAGAGAGCTGACATAGGGTCAAGGTCAATTGTTAGCATATGTCATTTACGCCGGTCTTTTAAAATCACGTGCAATATTCCAAACATGTTTCATTCATATACACTTATTTTCAAAAGAAAATTATAGCTCTGGTTATATGATTTCAGATAAATGCAAATCTCAATAGAAGTTGGTAAATTAAGTGTATTTTAAACCATCTGCAGTTACTTTTACATTTTTGTTTATCTTAACATGCATGTTTAAAATTTTTAACAAAGTATCTCTACCAGTTTATATTATAACAAAGAAGAGTTTTAATAGCAACTTGCCCCACACTTTTGTTATGTTATAACAATGGTTATTTTTCATACCATTGTGACGTCATAGTATCTCAATTTATCTTCTGACTTGGAGAGGAAATTGTTAATAACATAACGTCTCTTATTTTCTCCTGCTTGCATACACTTAAAAACAAATGATTTTTGCAACCTTGGGAAACTTCCACAGATACAGTGTTATAATATTTTTTTAAAAACTAAAAAATGCATTTGTCCTGCTTCTTGCTTTCAAAGATATGCCTGCTCGATTAAAAATTTTAAATATTCAAAAATGGAAGTTTGAGTCCAACTTTCCTGACACAACATAGTACAAAAAATTACATCTCTGTAAAACTTTAATGAAAAGAGAATGTCAAATGAGTGTAAAAAGAATCAGGGTTGTGAAATCAATCCATAGTCTTTGTTTCTTTTAAATTAGAGATTAGAAGAATGCCAACTTTATCATTGCTAAAAATCTCATAAAAACACATGCAAAAGTATTTCTTCCACTTAGTAGTGAAGATCTATCATGTGGTAAAAAATTAGCAGATAATGAGTCCACTTACTCTAAAATGGTTGATATATCCTGTTATAAATAAATAAATATGGATAAAATATTCAATATAGCTTAGAAGTTTTCAATGTAAATTATGGATATGATTTTTGAAATACTATTTTAGAATATATTTTTAAAGTAAGATGTTAAAAATTATTTTTGTTTTTAGTTAAAATTAGATATAGTTCTACTTCAGATGGTGGCTATGTGATATAGGTGCCTGGCCACAAGTCATTAACACATATTAACACGTAACATAATCTATTGTGTTTGGGGTTCTCTGGAATTTTCTGTCAGGAAAAGATCTTGTTCCTAAAATCTAGGAAATTACAGTTTGTATAAACCGAAGAAAATGAGGAAAGATAGATATGTGCTCAGTAGAATCTAACTTGTCAGCAAATTACCTATAAGAATCTAAAATAGTCTAGGTCTAAATGATTTATATACTAATAATATTACAACATTTATCACAAAAAATATTTAAGTGTTATTAAAATACACTTATTTTTATCTTGATTTATTTATCATATAGTTATACATAAATTATATAAATATAATGAAGAATATATATATGGACATATAGAGATATAATACAGCTAAGACAAGAAAATTATATTTGCATATATACTTAACTTTTAAGTGAAAGTTTTATTTACTAAGCACTTTAAGTTAGAGGAGAAAAAAATAACATAGCTTAAGAGTTCTAAGAATTCTTTAAGAATCAAGTAGAATTTATCTTGTTTTGAAAACTTTGTGAAAAGTGCCATTAGAGAAACAATGTTATGAAAGGCATAGGAAAGAAATGTGGCTATTTGGTTAGTGGATTAGAGGACAGTAGTAGATGGTTCTGCAGCATTGGTGAATTCTTGTCAGGAAGAGACTAGACATGATCATTATGGAACCAAAATAGATTGAGTCAGCAGTAGGTGCCTGGTGTTGTTCTAAGGGCTTAACGTATCACAACCAACTTAACTTTCCAAATACTATGGCAAATTTATAACCAGCCCACAATTCCTTGTTCTCAATTCTGAATACCAGAAATCCCTTCCTAATGGAAATGGGCAAAAGTCCTGAATCGACATCCTGTTACTTACATTCTTAATGTATCCCACTTAACAGTATATGTGCTTGTTTTATTGAGGAATTATGAATGTTTTTTACTAGAGTGAAGTTCTAGATCCCTCCAAGAATCATACATAATGTAGTGTATCTACACCACACTGCTTTCAAATACGTTTGCAAAATTCTTAATTCCGAAATACATCTGAACCCAAGAGTTACAGCTAAGGCATTAAAGAGCTACCTGTATGATGATCCCCATTTATAGATATGGACCCTAAGTTGCAACAGGACTAAGCAACTTGGCTAACAACACACAGATAATCAGGGTCAGAACCTTGGTGTTTGGAACAGATAAGCTGTTTCCAGAGTCTGTCCTCTTAACCACTACACCACAGCTTAGAGTACTATTAAAGAAGAGATTGAACCCAAGTTGTGTTGTCTTGTTAATTGTAAACTAACAAGGTCAGGTTTAACATCCCTGAAAAAAAATATTAAGAAAAATACTTTATTATATGTGTTTCCAGAGGAACGTCATGTAGAATTAGGTAGCAGGTATATCAAAAGGAGTGAAATCTTGTGCCAGGAAAATTAATTTTAAGATTATAACAATTTGCATTTTGAAATTTACCAGAAAACAAATCGCTTTCAAAGAGAGTTGGCTCATCGGCGGTGGATGGCATGGACAAATTCATAATACCATGGCCTATAAAGGATAAAATACGTTTCCCTGTGGTTTCCCGCTGTGCACAAAAATGACTTATGCTGTCAGTGGAACAGTGATTATACCCATTAGTGAAATATAAAAATTCAGCTCAATTAAATTACTTACGCTATTTTTTTCCTTTCCTGCGAATATATTTTGACATTTAAGTACGTCTTCATGAGCTAACAGAATTTGAAGCAGCTACAATTTATTCTGTTTCTAATTGTGGTTAAATGATTATGTGATTCATCAATAAACAGATAGCAAAGTTTCATAGTATATCTTCGTGTGCAGAGAGATTCTGACACCATGACGTGCAATAATGCAGTGAAAGGAGGAAGCTGAATGCAGATTTGTTATTTCACAAATGCTCCCATAACTTAAAGCTTAATTTAATGTTTTGGATGAAAGCTGTTATCCTAGAAGAGTACAGAAAAATAAATTTGAAAACATAAATTGTAAGGGAATATAACATTTCATCTCTCTCAAGAAGTAGCAATTATTAACAGCCACTCGGCAAGGGAAGACATGGAGAGTGAATATGAATGATTTTTAAATTATTTCACGTCCCCTCACTTACAGTGTAATAATTGAATCAGAAGGGTTGATTATAATAACAGGTACTAAATCCTTATTAGTTTGTGAAATCTATTTTAGTGTATTTTCTAAGTGTATAGTTTAGATTAATATTTATTTGCTTGCATGAATATCCTGTGAATAGTTTTGTAAATGTGGCAGAGAAGTTTAAACAACCGTGCAACTTCTCTGTTGTCTCGGGAACACACACACACACACACACACACACACACACACATCAATAAAAAGAAAGTCTACAATTACACTCGTAATTTCATATGTAATCCAGATGTCTCTTCTAAAATAATTTGAGAAATAAGCATTCAACATTTGTTCTTTTAATCTGTTACCAAACCCGTGATGAAAGTGAGGTAGAACTGGAAAGTGCAATTTTAACACCACTCCTGTTTTTGTTTTTTGTATATGCCAAACTATTGATTAATACATTTTATTTTATTTTATTTTATTTTATTTTATTTTATTTTGAGGGAGAGCGTGCACGAGCTGGAGAGAAAGGCAGAGAGAGAGAAGGAAAGACATAATCTTAAGCGGGCTCCACGCTGCGCACAGGGCTTGAACCCAAGACCCTGGGATCATAACCCAAGCCAAAATCCACAGTTGGACAGTCAACCACCTGAGCCACCCAGGCACCCCTATAAGGATTTTAGATTTACAGAAAAGATTTGTTACTTTAAGAAAACAGTGTGGAGTCCCCAGATAACACACATTCTCCTCTATGATTAAAATCATACAATAGCATGATACGTTTGTCACAATTAATAAACAAAGATGAATACATCATTAGTCTGTATTTTATTCAGATTTTCTTAGTTTTTACCTAATACTTTCTCTATTTTAAAGATCCACACTTTTTACATTACAGTAGGTCACCATGTGTTTTTAGGCTTACCTTGGCAGGGCTATTTTCTCAGACTTTCCTCATTTCTGAAAGCCTTGAGGGTTTTGAGGATCGCTGGCAATATATTTTGTAGGGTCTCTCAATTGAGAGTTGATTGCTGTTTTCTCAGAAGTGAACTGTGGCTACGGGCTTTCAGGAGCATGACCCAGAGAGGTAAAGTATCATCCAGGGTACCTACGGTCAATGTTTTTTTACTACTGTTGATGTGAATCTTGATCTCACCCTGCTGAAGTAGTATCTGTCAGACTTCTCCACTTTAAAGTTCCTATTTTGTCCTCTTCCATGCTGGACACTTTCAAAGGCAAAGACTGTAAAATCAGCCAACACTTAACACAGCAGAAAGTTAGATTCACCAACTTAAGGGTGGAGCATCTAAAAATTAATTAGAATTCTTGTACAAGAGAGATTTGCCTTGTCTCTTTTATTTATATATCCAATTACCTTTAAAAATAAGTAAGGACTCGCAAATATATATTTTATACTTGTGTTATATTTTAATATAGTGTTGTTAATTTTGATTTTCAAATTACTCCAACTTTGGCCATTGGGAATGTTTCACTTGGCTGCTGTGTGCCTTTATATATATGGCATTTCCTGACCTGTAAGACCTTCCAGGATCATCCTGTATGTTTATTACTCCAGTCTCAAAATCAGCTATTCCTTCCAGATGGCTTCCAATATTTTTAAAAGATAATGCATTGAAGTGAAATTTACATAGTACAAAATTAACTTTTTTTAAAGTTTATTTTATTTTGAGGAAGAAAGCAGGAGCAAGGAAGGGGCAGAGAGAGAGGGAGAAAGAGAGAGAATCCCAAGCAGACCCCACATTGTCAGTGTAGAACCCGATGTGGGGCTCAAACCCGCGAACCTATGAAATCATGACCTGAGCTGAAACCAAGAGGGGGATGCTTACCTGACTAAGCCATCCAGGTGCCCCTAAAATTAACTATTTTAACATAAAAAATTCAGTGGTGTTCTGTACACTTATAATATGGTGGAACCAACACACGCATTGGGCTCCAAAAGATTTCATCCTTTCAAAGTAAAACCCTGACCCGTTAAGCAGTTTCTCCAAATTCTCTCCTCCCTTCAACCCCTGGAAACAACGAATCTGCCATTTGTCTCCAGGCATTCATCAAATTCTGGGTATTTCATATAAAACTGAATCATAGATACGTGATATTTTCTGTATGGCTTCTTTCACTTGACATAGTATTTTGAGGTGCATCTATGTTATAGCAGGTGTCAGTGCACCATTCCTTCTTATGGCCAACAATCATCCTATGGTATGTACATCCCACAGGTTGTTTATACATTCATCTACTGGTGGACTTTGGGACTATTCCAACCATTTGGCTATTGTGAATAATGCTGCTCTGAACATGCGTGTACCTATACTTGTTTATAGTGTTTTTAGAGTGAGATTGCAGGTTGATAATGTAGAACTTTTCAAGGAACTGCCAAACTCTCTTCCACAGATTATGAACCATTTTTGCATTCACACCAGCAACGTATAGGGGTTCCAATTTCCCCACATACTCCCCAATACTCGTTATTTTCTGTTTTTAGTTATTTTGGTGTATGTTTTTTTTCTTTTTAATAATTAACCAACCATCTCATTATAGTTTGATTTACGCTTCCCTTATTATAGTTAATTGTGTCTACCCAAAATATGTTGAAATCTTAACCCCCTATGCCCATCTGTGAGATCTTATTTGGAAAGGCATCTTTGTGGATGATCAAAGCAAGATGAGATCATTAGTGTGGGCCCTGAGTCTGATGTCCTGAGAAAAAGGTGGACATTTAGATAAAGAGGCCAATACTTATAGAGGGAAGTTGTGAAGACACAGGAAAAATATCCCCTATAACTAAAAGAACCCCTGAAGCTTTAGACTCTAAGAGAGGCAATCTGCCATTTGAAGACAATGTTTTAAATATGTCAACATTATTTAATGCAATATACAAATTAAAAGCAATTCTATCAAAATTCAAAAGGCCTTTTTATGTAGACATGGAAAACCCTATATTAAATTCACATGTAATTGCCAGGAAACTCAAGAACCAAAAAAATAAATATTTAAAAACAACAAAATTGGAGTTCTCACACTTCCTGTTTAGAAATCTTTGTAGCAAAAGCAACATATTCAAAACATAAGGATAGACTAATTCTTCTTAACAACCTTGACAAGGAATGAATCCTGTTGACAACCTGACCTTACACTTCGAACCTCCAGATTGTGAGACCATTAATTTCTGTTGTTTCAGTCACCCAGTTTGTGGTGCTTTGTTAAGGCAGCCCTAGAAAACTAATACAACTAATGAATTATTACTGTTTATTGGCCATGTACTAAGTGGTCATTTGTATAATTTCTTTGGATAAATGTCCATTCCACTTATTTTCACATTTTAAAAATTGGGTTGTCTTTACTGTTGTTGAATTGTGAGAATTAGTTATAAGTCAGGATATTACAAATTTATCAGGTATATGATTTTCAAATATATTCTCCAATTTTGTAAGTTGTCTTTTCACTTTGTTCTGTGATGCCCAGAATTTTCACTTTTATGAACTTCAATTTACTTTTCTTCCCTCATGTTTTTCTCATGTTTTCTCTTAGGTTTTACTCATGTATGTATCATATCTAAGAATTATTTGCCAAGACTAAGGTTATGAAAATTTATTCCTATGTTTTTTTTCAAAAGTTTGATATTTATGTTATTGATCCATTTGATGTTAATGTTTGTATATGGTGTGAGGAAGGGATCTCAATTCATTCTTTTGCTTGTGGCTGTGCAGTTGACCCAACACCATCTGTTGAAGAGACTATTCTTTACTCTTTGAAATAGCTTGGCACCCTTGCCAAAAATTGATTGCTCTTTGGGGCGCCTGAGTGGTTCTGTCAGTTAAGCATCTGATTCTTGATTTCGGCTGAGGTCATGATCTCATGGTTTGTGAAATCTAGCCCTGCATTGGGCCCTATGCTGACAGCATGGTGCCTGCTTGGGATTCTCTCCCTTTCTTTCTGCCCCTCCTTTGATCACCATCTCTCTTTCTCTCTCTTTCTCTCTCTCTCTCTCTCAAAATAAATAAATAAACATTTACAAAATTGATTTTTCTTGGGTGCAGGGTTTACTTATGGGCTTTCAATTCTATTTCATTGGTTTAGAGGTCTATCCTTATGTTTTGAATATGTTGCTTTTGCTACAAAGATTTCCAAACAGGAAGTGTGAGAACTCTAATTTTGTTCTTTTTAAATATTTATTTTTTGGTTCTTGAGTTTTCCTGGCAATTACATATGAATTTGACATAGGGTTTTCCATGCATTTCCATAGCATTGCTTTTAATTTGTATATTGCATTAAATAATGTTGACATATTTAAAACATTGTCTTCAGTGAATGTAAGGTGTCTTTCTATTTATTTCAATTATTTTATTTTACCAATGCTTTATGGTGTTCAAAGTACACATCTGTCATAAACTTGGTTTAATCTATTCCTAAGTGAACCATTTTTTGAATGCTACTTTAAATGGAATTGTTTCCTCATTGCTTTTTCATAGTATTCATTCCCGGAATGTAGAAACACAACTGATTTTTGTACCCTGCAAGTTTGACTTTATACCCTACAACTTTGCTTTTGAATTTACTAGCTGTAGTAGCCTTCTTATAGGTTTTGGGGATTTTCTATACATAGGATCATGTCATCTATAATTTTACTTCTTCTTTTCCAATTTGAATAACTTTCATTTCTTTCTCCTGAATAATTGCCTGGCTAGAAATTTCTTTACAGTGTTGACCAGCATTGGTGAAAGCAGGTATTCTTGTCTTGTTACTGATCTTACTGGTGAAGCTTTCAGATAATACCAATCAACATTGAGTTTGAAGTAATCTGCAAGCTTTTCATAATTTTCCTTTATCACATTACATGTTATTTTGTTTCTAGTTTTCAGAGAGTTGTATCGTGAAAAGATACTGCATTTTCTCATGTGAATTTTCTGCTTAATTAAGAAGATCATGGAAGATCATGTGCTATTTTTTCCCTTAATTCTATAATGTGGTGATGATTTTTTTAAGTGTTAAACCACTCTTGAATTACTGAGATAAATTTAACTATGCCATTGTGTAAAATTCTTTAATATGCTCTTGGATTTGGTTTGTTAGTATTCTGTTGAGGATTTTTGCATCTATACTCATAAGGGATGTAAGTCCATAGTTTTCATTTCTAATGATGTCTTTACATAGCTTTGGTATCAAAGTAATGTTGACCTCATAAAATGTGTTAGGAAGTGTTCTTTCCTCTTCTAGTTTTTGGAAGAATATATGAAGGATGGGTGTTAAGTCTTTTTAAACTGTTTGGTAGAATTCACCAGTGAAGCCATCTGGTCCTGTGTTTTGTTGGGAGGTTTTTATTATAGATTCAATCTCTACTTTTTATAGATTCGTTCACAGTTTCTATTTCTTCATGAGCCAGTTTTGGTAATATGTGTGTTTCTAGTAATTTGTCCATTTCATCTAGATTGTCTAATTTGTTCATGTAAGATTATCCATAGTATTATATTATAGTACTTTTTATTTTTCTATGGGTGGTAGCAGTGCCTCTACTTTTATTTCTTCCTTTTAAAAAAATGTCTATTTACTTATCTGGAGAGAGACAAAGTGTGGGAAAGTCAGGGGCAGAGAGAGAGAGAGACAGAGAATTCCAAGCAGGATCTACTCCGTCAACACAGAGCCAGATGTAAGGCTTGATTTCATGAACTGTGAGATCATGACCTAAGCTGAAATCAAGAGCAGGGCACTTAACCAACTGAGCCACCCAGGTGCCTCCCCACTCTTCATTTCTGAGTTTAATTATCTATGCCATCTTTCTGATTGTCTTTGTCAGTGTAACTAATGATCTGTCCATTTTGTTTATCTTTAAAAAAAAAACATCGTTGATTTCATTGATTTTTCTCTATTGCTTTCCTAGGATCTATTTTATTTATCTCAGTCAGACCTTTATTATTTCCTTCCTTGCGCTAGCTCTGGGTTTAGTTTGCTCTTCTTCTAGTTCTTTCGGCTATAACATCAGGTTTTTGATCGAGCGAGCCAGGTTTGTTTGTTGTTGTTGTTGTTTTTTATGTAGGAATTTACTCCTATAAATTTTCCTCTCATAAATGACTTCTCCTAGTTTTGGTATGCTATATTTTTATCTTAATTCTCTCAAAGTATTAAAAATTTTTCTTGTTATTTCTTCTCTGAGACATTAGTTGTTTAAGAGTGCGTTGTTCCTTTTGACAGTTTTATGGATTTTCCTGTTTTGTTATTAATTTCTGCATACTCTGTATGATTTCAATCTTTTTACATGTATTGTGATCTAACATATACTCTAACATGAAAAAAAGGTGGGTGTGCTCTGCTGTGAGTGTTCTATATATGCCTCTTAGTTCTGTTTGGCTTATAATGTTTTTCAAGTACTCTCGGTTTTTATTGGTCTTCTTTCTAGATGTTTTGCCATTATTGAAAGTAGTGTATGGAAATCTCCGAAGATTAATGTAGAACTCATCATTTCTCCCTTCAAATATGTCAATATTTGCTTCATACGTTCTGGGGCACTGTTGCTTTGTGTGTATATGTGTATAATTGTTATATTTTCTTGAGGAATTGACCCTTTAAGTAACAACTGTCCTTTTTTGTCTCAAAGAATTTTTTTTCAATGTTTATTTATTTTTTGGGGGGACAGAGAGAGACAGAGCACGAATTGGGGAGGGGCAGAGAGAGAGGGAGACACAGAATCGGAAACAGGCTCCAGGCTCTGAGCCATCAGCCCAGAGCCTGACACGGGGCTCGAACTCACGGACCGCGAGATCGTGACCTGGCTGAAGTCAGACGCTTAACCGACTGCGCCACCCAGGCGCCCCTCAAAGAATTTTTTGACTTAAAAAATATTTTGTCTGATATTAATATAGCCACCTCAGCTTTCTTTTGATTACTGTTTGTATGGAATATCTTTTCCATCTGTTTACTTTCAGCCTATTTGTCTCTTTTATTCCCCTTTACTCAATACTTATAATTTCCTTCCTTACTGCTTTATATTTAGTGTTCTCTCATTTTTCCCATTGCTCAAGGAGTAAAATTATGAGTTTGAAATCTTTCTTCTTTTATAATGTAGCAATTTATAACTATCAATTTCATTCTCTAAGTTTCATTATGTTCTGTTTTCATTTGCATTTTTTTCTAAGTATTTTTATAATATTCCTTGTGATTTATTTCTAATTGCTCAGTTGGTCATTTAAGAAACTGTAGCTTAAAGTCCACGTATTTAAAAATTTTCCAGTCTTCTTCTCACTATTGATTTCTACCTTCATTTCATTGCCATTGGAAAATATATGTTGCGTGATATAAATGCTTTTAAATTTATGGAGTCCTTTTTATGGTCTAGCATATGATCTGTCCTAAAGAATGTTTCATCTACTCCCGAAAAGAATGTGTATTTTGTTGTTATTGGATGAAGAGTTCTAGAAATGTCTTTCGGTCTAACCAGTTCATAGTGTTATTCTGTTGCAGGCCTATATTTTTATCAATTTTCATCTAGTTGTTCTAGTCATTTTTGATTGTAGGGTTAGAAAGCATGCAACTATTCTTGTAGAACTGTATTTCTACTTTCAATTTTGTCAATCTTTGCTGCCCTTTTTTAGTGCTCTTGTTTGATGCATTCATATTTATAATTTTCATATTTTATTGGTGGATTGATACTTTTGTCCATATATGATAACCTTCATTGTCTCTTATAACAATTTCTGATTTAAGTATATTTATCTGATAGTACAGCCACTCCAACTCTCTCTTGGTTACTATTAGCATGGAATATCTTTTCTATCATTTCACTTTCAACCTATGTATATTTTGGCACCTTAAGTGCATTTTTTATAAACAGCCTGTAGGTGGATCATCTTTTGTTCCCCTTTGTCAATATCTGCCTTTTGGTGAGAGAATTTAATTCATTTATATTTAACATGATTACCGATAAGGAAGGACTCACCTCTGCATTTGGCTGTTTCTGTATGTCTTATGCCTTTGGGACCTTCAGTTTTTCATTACATTTTGTGTATTGGGTTGATTTTTTCATAAGGGGCCATTTTGATTCCACTATCATTTTCTTTTGTATATATTTGTAATGTTTCCTACAAGATTACATAACGTCTTAATTTTATAACAATCTGGTTTAAATTGTTGTTAACTTACTATCAATAGCAATAAAAACTCTGTTTCTATGCAGTTTACTCCCCACTCTATGTTATTATTGTTACAAATTCATCTTTAATCATTGTGTGCCCAATAACATACATTTATCCATTTTTGTGCATTTGTCTTTCACGTCCTTAGGAAATAAGAAATAGTTTTGACCCCAAAATACAATATTACTGACTTTTACATTTGCCCCTCTATTTACCTTTATTAAGATCTTTATTTCTTTTCTCATCACTTTGAAGAACTGTCTAGTGTCCTTTAATTTCAACCTGTAAGATTCCCTTTAGCATTTCTTGTAAGGTCCATTGGTAAAACACACCCTCAGCTTTTGTTTGTCTAAGAACCTTTTAATTTCTCCCTCATTTATGAAGAACAGTTTTACTGGGCATAGAATTCTTGGTTGGCAATTTTGTTTTGTTTTTTTCTTTCAACACTATGAATTTGTTATTCCATTGCCTTCTGACCTCCATGGTTTCTGATGATAAAGTGGCTACTTATTTACTATTTTTTTAAGGTTTACTTATTTTGGGGATAGAAAGAAACAGAGCATGAGTCGGGGAGGGGCAGAGAGAAGAGACACAGAATCTGAAGCAGGCTCCAGGCTCCAAGCTGTCAGCACAGAGCTCTACGTGTGGCTCAAACTCATGAACTGCGAGATCATGACCTGAGCCGAAGTCAGTTGCTTAACCGACTGAGCCACCCAGGTGCCTCAAAGTGGCTACTTATCTTATTAAAGATACTGTTTCTGATGGGTCATTTCTGACTTTCTGCTTTTATGATTCCCTCTTTGGCTTTGACCTTCATAAGTTTGAGTATAGTGTGTCTTGGTAAGGGGTCTCTGAAGTTTTCCAATTTGGAATTTGTTGAAGTTTTAATTTTGTTGATGTGCACTTATCATTTAATTTGGGTAGTTTTCAGCTATTATTTCCCAAATATTATTTGGTTTCTTTGTGTCTCTCTCTCGTCCTCTGGAACTCCTATAATGTGCATGAAGAGCTGCTGTTTGGTGTCCCACATATTAAGCTCTCTTCACTTTTCTTAATTTTTTCCCTGCTCCTTATATGGATAATTTCAATTGTTCTATACTTAAGTTCACAAATCTTTTGTCTAGCTGCTCAGACTTGCTCTGGTGAATATTAAATTCAGTTATTATAAGATTCATGCTTCAGAATGTCTGATTCCTTTATATTATTTATATAATCTCTCCATAATCCTCTCATTTTGTTCCTATATTCTCTTCCTGATTTTATTTATTTCCTTTTATGTTTTCCTTTAGATCTTGGAGCATATTTAACACCATTGTTTTCAGATCATTTTCTACCAGCTACAAATTAACTACAATGTCTGGGATTCCTCAGTGATAGTTTCTGTCAATTAATTTTGCTCTGGTGATGATCCATACTTTCCTGTCTCTTTGTATGCTTTGTAATTTTTTTTCTTGAAAATTGGATATTAAGATATAATAACATGGTAACTCTTGATATGAAAAACCCTCCTTTCCCAGATTTTGCAATTTAATTTTTTTTATTTGTTGAAGGCTGGGGTAGTCCAGTGACTTTCCCAAACTCTTCTGCAAGACATATGTAAGCACTAAAGTCTGGGCTCATTTAGTGTTGCAACAGACATTTTCTTGAATTCTAGGTGCTAAAAAAAGGATCAAAACAAAACCAAAAACAAGCAATTAAAAAAAAAAAACTCCACAATTTTCCTAGTCTTTGTTGATTGGCCTATGCTAGACTACTCCTTCAACACTTAGCCAAGCTCCCACTCAGCCTAGAGAGGCGCTTAGGATTATCTCAGGTTATTTCTTCTGAATATCATCTTACCCTGGGCATGTGCATTGACTTTTACATTTCTTATTTTTACGAGTGGTTTGAATGTGCCAAATACTTTCTAGCTTTGCCTTCAGCTCTGCAGCAGTCTATTTTATGTATTGACTACAGTATTTTGCCCCAGGCACCTGCAGGCTGTTAGTTCACTTTTGGTGCTTTCAAGCCATGCCCAGTGCTTTTGCAGCCTCAGTTCTGAGTTAGGGACCACCGAAGAGCATCCTGTGTTAGTCGTTTAAGTAATTTCCAGACAGGTCAAAAAAGGCAATTACAATGGCTTATAAAAAGATCTACTCTACTTGTTCTGTTATAAGCTCACAAGATCCCATTGAGCCCTCACTTTCCTTTCCTCTTCAAGACTGCCACTATGCTGTCAGAGGAGGGCAAGTAAAATGTCACAAAGATCTCCTACAATTTTGAAGTTGCCTTCTTCTTCATTCAGCACTTTCTGGGTTGCTATAACCCTTCACCCATTCTCCAGAGTTCTGAAAAAGTTGAGTCTGTCAGTTCCTGCTAGTTTTCAATAGGGAATGAGAGCTCGAGCCTGCCTCACTGCCATTTTGATGGTCAATCCTCATTTTCTGTTTTGACAGAAATTTTCACTGGATATAGGATCGTGGGTTAACATTATTGCAGCACATCTTTTGGATGTCATTACGTAGTCTTCTGTCTTATGTACCTTCTGATCGGTCTTCTTCATTCATTCTTAGCTCTTCTTCCTATGGATGAAATGTGCCTTGCCCCACCACCCTGTAAGTCACCCACTGCTGGCATTTTCAATATTTTTTTTCTGGAGTTCAGTAATTTGATATTCGTCTGTCTTAAAGTGTGTGTCTGTGTGTGTCTGTGTGTGGGTGCGTGTGGGTGTGTGGACACATACATGCACATATCTGTATTTATTTTATTGGGGAGTTCACTGAGTTCCTTATGTCTGTGTTCATTTGGGACTGCTTTTGGTTATTATTTCTTCAAATATTGTCTGCCTCCATTCTTTCTGAGACTGCATTAGGCATATTAATATTATCTCAAGGTAAATGAGGCTCTATTTATCCTTCCCCCCCATTTTTTTTCTCTCTGCTTCTCTCTCTCTCAGATCTGTCTGTGTCTTTAGCTTTGCTGATTTTTTTCCCTCGAAGTATGTCTGATTTGCTCCTCACGTCATTCAGTGGAATTGTCATTTTAGGTACTATGTTGTTTATCTCTGTGTGCTTAATATTTTTGTGCCTCCCTTTTATCTCTACATTATTGCAAGTTCTTCTATTATGTGTACATAGTTCTAATAACGATTTTAAACAATTTTGGTAGCTCTTAATATTTTTTCTTGGACGCTAAATATTTAGAAGAATAATTGAAATTATATGCCTAAGCCACAATATTTTTGACTCACCAAATACTGCATTGGAGATTTGTTCCCTTTTTTGTTGTTCTTAGTAATATAAAAGCAGGGTTTCTTGAAAAGCACTTGTTTAGAAGGAAATAACACAACATAACATGCTCTTATGAAATTATCTTTTTTCTTTTTAATACCACCAAAGTGTAAATTATATTTTTCCTTTAAAAAGGCATTCACAATTTCCAAAGGTCTTTAATGCAACATAGCTGAGCATCAGAATGATTTGGAGAGACATAATCAAATGGGTTTTCCAGGCCTTCCACAGTAATTCTGATTTTTTGTGAGTCTAGGGTAATGTAGTGGGAGTCTGTATTTACAGCAACTCTTCAAAAGCAATTAGCGATTACCTATATTAGATTCACTATATCCATCACTTAGTAACTGTTTAATTTTTAAAAATTCTTTTCTCAACCCTTTATACAATATATTAATGTTCGAATGTGTATGTAATTTTCTCCAAGCAAGACCTCCAGGATGCAGGCTTAATTTAAACAAGCCAGTAGCTGTATTATATATCTGATTCATGAGAGGTTCAGAATAGAAAATCATATGGTTCAACATCTATACAAATTAACACATCAAAAATAAAAACATCTTCATAGACTCAGGACCAGACGTTTTGAAAGCTGATGGTTTCATTCTTGGTAACAATTGCTGAAAATGGACCGGGGAATAATCTTGAGGGTTGAAAACTTTGAGTCTAGCAGTTTAGGGATGATAATGAGCATGCATGCAAAATACGCCATAAACTCTTTATTATATAGAGGCGTAGTTAAAATTTGTGTGGCTTTCTGATACGACATAAAGATATTACAGGAGCTTGTCTCATGAGGCTAGCTCGGAAAGTATATTTCTCTAAACACATTCCCACACCCTGCCTCTCCGTTCTACATCTGCAGGCAAGTCATTTGCATTTGTTCAAAAACTGAAATGGAGAATTGATGAACCAGTTTTGCACTTGCCAACAACTTGCAGAGATTAGGGGGCCGTTGGAAAAATATCAGCGGAGGTTTAGGGATCCCTGTCTGAGGTTCTTCAAATTAACAGTTAATGAATGTTTTTAATAGCTTTTTTATGGTGGAATGAGGCTGAATGAAAATTAACAACCAGGAACAACTGCATTTTGCATAGCAGACTTTTTTTACGTTTTTACACAAATACTACTTTGGTAAGACACCAGAACCCTTAGTTTCATATTTCCACATTAAAATTCTAGTGCATATAAAAAGAGATTAATAATCACAGATGCATGTTGCTGGAGGTCTCTCACTGTTTTTGTTGTAATTTGATAATCTAAGCAGCAATCTCTTATTCCTATTTTAATGTGCATGGAAAAACAAGTCCTTCGTTACGAAGTTGACACTACAATGTACTTATTGTTTTGTTAAACCGGCCTTGAATTGATTTTTTATCATCTACGGATATATCAGAATGTATGGATGTATCAGAATCAATTAGTATAATTTTTGCAGATAAAATTTCTTATTAATCTAGAGGTTTTTAGGAAAGGTTGTGGTTTCCAATCAATCAGACTTATACCCTCCGGCTTTTTCATGTTATTCAATGGAGTGAGGTGAATTTAATGAAAAATCTGTACCCATTTCTTCGAACTAACTCAGTTCACTCTCCCAGGCCTTGTTTCAATATTGACGTGAGAAATATGGAAACTTCTGTATAGATTATCTCTCCTGTGTACATATATCTGATGACCTCAGGTAATGATGGCCTATTTGTACATTATGAAAACAGCTATTTTAAAATATATATATATATTTGTTTAATTGTCAGGTCATGAAAGAGAAGTTAGGTTTTGTTTCATTCTTTTTTTTTAAATTAAGAATGTGCTCCCTCTATATTAAGCATGAATCAGAATTTTCGTACATCCCTTACTTATAATTGGGAATTATAGTATTCACTTTGATGCGTTTGTGAGTAGAATGTATTACTATGTCTTCCAGAGAAATTGTGAAAATAATTTATTATTTGTTAAGAGACAAGTCATACGGCATCATTAAAGAATTAGGCAAAGTGTCGTATTGTACCTTCCCGAGACACAGAAAAAAATAAAATAACTAAAACTTTGTATCATAAAATGTAAGTACATATATTTATTTTTTTATTTCTTGAATTGTTCTTATCACCCAAAAGGTTTTGTGATTTCCTTGTTACTATTATACTAGAAAAGATATAGGGCCACATATTCTGGAGTTAACAGTTAGGAAAAGGAAAAACTTATCAAGAGATAGTAAATAGAAATCATTAATGAATATCCTATCTAGGGTACAGAAGACAAGATTAAATTCTTTATTGTCTGCATGCCACAAATGTTTTGTAAATGAATGGCCTTATGCAATTGTGAACAATAAATATAAACCACATGAATACAGTGATCTACATGATGCACAACTTTCCACCGGTTGTTATTTGGTTTCCCAGAAAAAGATAATAGAGAATTGTTAAGAACAAATTTTCTTTTCTTAAAAAAATAGAAAATAAGAGTTAAAACTTAACTAAAAATAAGGCCAAAAAGGGGCGACTGGGTGGCTCAGTCGGTTAAGCGTCCGACTTCAGCTCAGGTCATGATCTCACGGTCCATGAGTTCGAGCCCTGCGTCGGGCTCTGTGCTGACAGCTCAGAGACTGGAGCCCGTTTCAGATTCTGTGTCTCCCTCTTTCTCTGGCCCTCCCCTGTTCATGCTCTGTCTCTCTCTGTCTCAAAAATAAATAAACGTTAAAATTTTTTTTAAAAAAAAAGGCCAAAAAATC
The DNA here is from genome assembly GCF_022837055.1 of Prionailurus viverrinus. Classification (NCBI taxonomy): domain Eukaryota; kingdom Metazoa; phylum Chordata; class Mammalia; order Carnivora; family Felidae; genus Prionailurus; species Prionailurus viverrinus. The sequence goes on from NC_062563.1 coordinate 57,033,643, forward strand.
TTTAAATTTTAAAAAATTAAAGAAAGAGTAACACAAATTCTCAAGAGCAGTATAATTTTTAGACACTGTTTCAAAATAGAAAAAAACTTGAGAGTCAAGTTTATCTGACCCAGCTACATCAAAATGTGCAGGCATAACATAAAGCAAAAGCTTTAGCCCACAATGTCACCAGTGATTGTAAGTTAAGAGTATTATTTATTATTTTCTTATAGTTTCTGATTACAATTCTTTTCACAGGGTTGTTTGAACATTATCAATAATGGCCAAATTATGGAAAAACCCAATTCCATTGATGAATGGATAAAGAAGATACATGTGCGCGTGCGCACACACACACACACACACACACACACACACATATACATATACATATACATACAGTGGAATATTACTCAGCCATAAAAAAGAATAAAATCCTGCCATTTGTAAAGACATGGATGGAGCTAGAGACTATTAAGCAAAGCAAATCATCAGTGTTCTGAATTATATTCCTGTCCCTACCCTAAAAAATGTATTAATTTACTTATCTCTCTTGCTTTAGTAATGAAGATAAAGTCTCATTTAGTCTTAAAATTTGGCTCTATATACGGGGAAAAAGAAGTGTATTTTGTATGTATTTAATTCAAAAATACAATGCTTTGGGGGCGCCTGGGTGGCGCAGTTGGTTAAGCGTCCGACTTCAGCCAGGTCACAATCTCGCGGTCCATGAGTTCGAGCCCCGCGTCAGGCTCTGGGCTGATGGCTCAGAGCCTGGAGCCTGCTTCCGATTCTGTGTCTCCCTCTCTCTCTGCCCCTTCCCCGTTCATGCTCTGTCTCTCTCTGTCCCAAAAATAAATAAACGTTGAAAAAAAAAGTTTAAAAAAAAATAAAAAAAAATACAATGCTTTGAAAGAAATTAGGTATGAAAGTAGACTTGGCAAAAGTTATACACTGATAAAAATAACATGATACTAATGCTTCTTTTTTTTTCTTTTTACAAGTAACCAAAATGCTTTAAGAGATTTAAAATGTGTGTTATCAAGAGACTCCTTAAGGTCTACCATAGTGCAGTGGAATAGATACATCTAGTGCATCAATTCTATTCTCAAGAATTGTTTTATTGACACTGATTCGATAGTATCCTTCTCCATGGCAGCATATCGAAGTCTAAAAGAAGCTGGTGTCAAAGACCCAGGTTTGATATTCCATCTCTGGGTTTTACAACAGCATGATGGGAATAATTGCACCTCCCCTCACAAAATCCCCACGGATTTCAAGGAAACTGTCTGCATCCCACGCAAAGTAAATTAAAAAAAAATGTTAGCTTCTGTTCCTTTCTTTCTCTGCCCTTCCCTGCTTTTGTCTTCTACCTCCTTCTCTTCCTGTGTTTTTGTTGTTTTCCCCTGTGAGGGATGAGCTATGAGGGAGCGTTTCTGTGTACTCATTGATACAGACCTATGCAAAATATGATTGTGTTTACAGACAAGGAAATGGAAAAAAAGAAAGATTTTCCATTTATACATACACATGCATACACATGAGATTCTTATTCTTTGGTAAATTATCTTCTAGAGGAGAGCTGTTCAACAGAAATTGATAAATTAGTTTCATCAAAATTAAAAACTTTCTCTTCAAAAGGCTTCTCATTTAATGTAAATGAAGCCACAGACGGTGGGGGGGAATATTTGCACATCATATATCTGATAAAAGACTCGTATTCCCAATATCTAAGGAACTCGCTAAACCCATGAAGAAAGCAACAAACAACTCAATATAAAAGGCAAAATATTTGAATAGACATTTCACCAAGCATGATTTTCAGATGCCAAATAAACACATGAAAAGATGTGCAACATTAAAGCTACACAGAGACTAAAATGAAATACTATTACCATATTTGAATGGCTCAAATTAAAACACCTGGTCACACCAAGTCTGGGTAAGTATGTGGAGGGAATTCTCTGACTTCTGACATTGAAATCATTACCAGGAGGGGCCTAGAGGGCCTTAAGAAGTCATATACAGTTAAGGCCTTAAGATGAAGAACTCAAAAAAAATTCCAGTTGTCAGGGAAACTGAGTGGCTCCAACAGTAGAGCGTCCAGCTTCAGCTCAGGTCATGATCTCACAGTTCATGGGTTCAAGCCCTGTATTGGGCTCTGTGCTGACAGTTCAGAGCCTGCTTCAGACCCTCTGTCTCCCTCTCTCTCTGTCTTTCCCTGCCTTGCTGTCTCTCTCTCTCTCTCTCTCAAAAATAAATATTAAAAAATTTTAAAGATTCCAGTTGTCAGAAATTATAGACCTAGATGTTTATCTCTTGTCCTCTTTCAACAAACACATTTTTTGAAAATTAATCAGCCATATTTTATAAGTACACAAGGACTTACTTTTATAGCAGTTGAAATTATACTCTTTTTATATACAAGAGATCATGAGAATTATAGCTATATCAAAGATGTACCAGGTTTGATATAGAAAAAAAATTTTTGCTTCATGTAACATATACGACTTCCATTATATTTATCAACAGCTTTTGTTTCAATGTAGTTCTCTGAAATGGCAATGACAATGATGGCTATTTTTCAGAGCCGATGAAATGACATTTTAGTCATCCAGTTTCAGTTACGCGGAAATGTGGTGAGATGTATCAGTAGGTTATTTTCATCTAAGTAAAAAATAAAATAATCTGCTGAATGGAGTTAAAATCCAGTATATTTATGAGCCAACTACTAGTCTGAAGCAGTAGGTATGGGTGTTTATTACCAATAATACAAGCAACAATACAATGTAAACAAGGATGTGTGTACATGCAAATATATGTTGTATTTAGAAATATAAAACAACGTTACTAATGTGCGTATGTATTTATATTCATACAAACAACCACATGCATATATTACTTATTTCAGACGATTTATATTTTAGAGTTGTTATATTAATTGAATGGCATGTACTTTAGACACACTAAGAAGTTTACATACTAGTGTTTATTGTTCAGTTGCAATCTCATATCAAATTTTCCTGAGAAGTACAGATCTGAAATATGGCCTAAATTTTGTCTTCCCTTTTTTATTTTATTTTTTTTAGTTTTGAGAGAGAGAAAGAGCACATGCATGAGGGGAAGGAGCGGGGGGGGGGGGGGGGGGGACAGAGTTTCCAAAGCAGGCTTTGTGCTGACAGCAGTGAGCCCTATGTGGGGTTCAAACTCACGAACTGTGAGATCATGATCTGAGCCAAAGTCAGACGCTTCATAGACTGAGCCACCCAGGCACCCCATTATGGCCTAAATTTTTTACTAAGGAAACCCGAACAACCCTTCCTTGGTTTGGGGTCGTGGTCCCTGGAGGAAAACATGGAGAAGTGGTGAGTTAATAAAGTTGCTGTAGCCCACATCAAGTTGGGTTGTTGTCAGAACTATAGTGGTCAAACTGATCCTTCCTCTCTGCTCGTCTTCCTAGAATGTTCTTTGAGCTATCCTTTCTTACATCGGGCATTCCGTCTCACTCACCATCTTCTACGTGAAATACGTTCCACCCTCGGCCTAACCTCACCCTCCTAGGGAATCCTAACTCCCCAACTTTCCGCATCCCTTCAATTCTCCCAAAGTTTGACTTTCCCTTGCATGTCTTCCCAAGTTCTTTCCTGAATCATCAAAGCCGTCAATATTCTTCTAGCCACGTAAGATAATCTTTTAGCAACAGTTGTGCATGTGTCTGAGTAATTGTTCCACTGATCCGTTTCATTTCCTTTACAATTGAGAACGTTTTAATCTAATGAGGAAGACTGCTGACATACATAGTTTGAGTGCTTTCTCTGTGCCCTACCCTGTGGTCATCGATCTGAGTTTCAAAAATGCTGAATAGACCCTAAAGGGAAAAAATACCCTGTCGTTTGCCAAGGTCGGCTGGTAACTCAGTGTCCCCCGCTGCACCATTTCCGGTTGGCTTTCAGATGTCATGCAGCTGGTATTCTGACCTTCCTCACTCTTCATGTATAGGTCAAGTCCAGGTGTACCAGGAGCAAGTGCACATCTGCTGCAATGATATCACATGCTTCTTCTGGTAATCTCTTCGTCATTGTCCATCTTGGCAAGAGGTGCCCTGTCATGTGAATATTAGCATGATAAAGTTTTGGGTGTATGAGCGGAATTATCTAGAAGAGTAACAAGATGAAAACTAAAATGTGAAAGGAACTGGAAATGGGAGAAATATACGAGGTGGGTAGAGGCAGCATTCATGTGTGCACATTTTTTCTTTTTTTTATTAATTTTTTTTAATATTCATTTATTTTCAAGAGACAGAGAGAGACGGAGCATGAGCAGGGGAGGGGCAGAAAGAGAGGGAGACAGAGGATCTGAAGCAGGCCCCAGGCACCCAGCTGTCAACATGGAGCCTGACATGGGGCTCAAACTCAAGGACTGCAAGATCTGCAAGATCATGACCTGAGCCGAAGTTGGATGCTTACCGGACTGAGCCACCCAGGCGCCCCAGTCACGTTTGCACATTTTTCTAATACAACAACGCAAACCATTGTGCTTTTCAAAGTAGCTGTGAGATAACTATGTAATCGTGAACGATTGCATTAATGGTCAAATGTATTTTGAAAAAACCTAAGTCAAGTCCAATTAAATACAGCATTGTATTTGGTAAATTCTTCATTATTTACACTAAGTTCTCTAATATTTAGCTGCTTTCGTGTTCCTCAAAATTGTGTTAAATGAAAATTTTCTTTTAAAGTCTCTATTATGTACACCAAAAACTGGCACTCCAGGCCACGCCACCTTGTCATCCACATTCGCAGCTTGTCCCAGCTTGCCCAGTCGAGGCTCTGAATACGTGTTTAATTTATCAGCCTTCTTCCCGCTCCTCCAACCTTGCTGGACGTTGTTGTCTCTTCGCAATCTTCCACTTTGGTCAGACTTCAGAGCCTCCTGAAGGTGCACAGAGGATAGAAATCGCAAGAGCAACATGACCGATCACTGCTTCCTCCACCTTGTTCAAAAGTTGAGTTAAGGGGCACCTGGGTGGCTCAGTTGCTTGAGTGTCTGACTTCAGCTCTTGTCATGATCTTGTCATGACAAGATCTTGTCATCTTGTCATGATCTTGTCATGATCTCCCAGTTTGTGGGTTTGATCTGGTTTGCTACTGTCGGTGAAGATCCTGCATCGGATCCTCTCTCTCTCTCTCTCTCTCTCTCTCCCCTCCCCCACTTTCACTCTCAAAAATAAAAACATTAAAAAAAAAAGTTGAGTTAATGTAATGAATAACCCATCAAAGCATTCCCTTAGACATAGAAAGAACCATCTGATTTGAAACCAATCTTAGACGCTTGCCCTGTATGAATTCAAAATTCAATATCATAATAGTTTTTTTAAAAATCATTACTGTTTACATTTTAAAGTACTTTTCATTATGATGGATACTGATTAACATCGCATACGTCATTATCACAGGATTGCTTTCTGTGAGCTCACAATGGTCCCTCCTTAGGCAGCTAACGCCAATAACAGGTAAATAGTAATGCAAAGTATTGCATGCTACTGGTAGAGATCTTCAGGGTTCTATGATTTTAGCTGAAAAAGTTAAAATAGTAAGGGACATCTGTAAGTCAGCAACAACTGTAAATCGCAGCAACAACTTAAGCGAATATTGATAGTACTTATAAGAGTCACAAATGACATTTCCTATCCTAACCTAGAATGAGCCAGGGAGTCAATATGGAAAACCACTTCTAAGAGAGAGAGAGATTCTTCACGGTATTTTTATTCGGTAAAACAAACAAAAAAAAGAAGAAATACAGGAGTAGAGTGAGGTAAAACTCTGCAAACATATACAAGAGTTAGGAGTGAAGGGTTACGAGCGTAATGAAAAATATTCAGAATATTTGAATGTGAAGAAGGAGATTAAAAGATGCATTTTGAAAATGGGGCACAAAAGGGAAAGTGAAGCTTTCCTAGTTGCTATGTGCCTGCTGGAAGAGAAAAAAGTAGCAAATGTTATTCAGAGCCTCTGAGGGGTATGGGAAATATGAATTGATGAATGCGCGATTTTCGTCACCAAGATTTTGAAATGAATAATTAAAATTAGCCCACGCAGTTCCACATTTCTGAAGGACGTGAGAGTTTGCAATGTAATGAATTATGAGGTGTGGTAGGCTGAGTAATGACCCCCTCCCAAATGTCCCTGGCACCTGTGAACATATTAGCTTTCGTGATCAAGGAGACTTCGCGAATGTGGTTAAAGATCTAGGTAGTCCCAATTTCATCCCAAGGGTCCTTAGAAGAGGGAGGCAGGAGAAGCGGGTGGAAGAAGGGAGACATGAGGGGGAAGCATTGGGTACAGAGATGCCCTTGGAAGATGGAGAATGGGGCCATGAGCCAAGGCTGCCGGCAACCATGGGAAACTGGGAGTGGGAAGGACACAGATTTTTCTCCAGAGAAAACACAGCCAGGGCAATGCCTTGGTTTTAGTGCTGTAAAACTCATTTTGCACTTCTGACCTTCAGAACTGAAGGATAATATATATGTGTCATGTCAGTAATTTGATTTTTTTTAAGTTTATGTATTTATTTTGAGAGAGGGAGGGAGGAAGAGAGAGGTCAAGGGAGAGGTAAAGAGAACATCCACGCTGTCAGCGCAGAACCTGATGCAGGGCTCAAAATCAAGAACTGTGAGATCGTGGCCTGAGTTGAAACGGAGTCAGATGCCTATCTGGCTGAGCCACCCAAGCACCTCTATTAAGTCACTAATTTATAGTGCGGTATTACAGCAGCTGTAGGAAGCGAATCCATAAAGCAAGTGAACACTTTAAACCAGAAGGAAGGCAGAACTGCCTTTGTATTAAGAGAAAACTTTGTATTAATCCCAAACTTGTAGGTCTGTCACTTATTTGTTTGTCTAAAGCAAACGTTTTGATTATGAGATGAAACCTATAGGTTTCATCACAACAAACACACTTGTTTTCAGTAACATAGAACAACACATCTTTAAATCTGCTGGCTAACCGTAACTTCTCAAAATGGTTTTACCGATTACACTCCAACCTACAGTCTAACAGAAGTTCTATTTCTCCATTTCTCACCGGCACCTTAGAGTATTGGATTTTGAAATGTTGGCCAAAAAAGTAGTGTATGATAGCATGCCATTTTGAGTTCCTGTATGATTGATTTATTTATTATTTAATCCAGATTTTTCTCTTATGTGAAATTCCTCTTCTTGGCTTTTGCCTACATGTGCACTCTTTGCCTTTTCTCGATTATTTGCAGAATTTTCTTACACGTTGCGGATTTCAAATATACCAATTATTTAATTTTTTTAAATGTTTGTTTAGTTTTGAGAGGGAATGAGAGAGAAAGAGTGCGCAAGCAGGGGGAGGTGCGGAGAGAGAGGGAGAAAGAGAATCCTAAGCAGGTTCCATGGTCAGCACAGAGCCCAATGCAGGGCTCGATCTCACAACTGTGACATCATGACCTGAGGTGAAATAAAAAGTAGGATGCTAAACTGACAGAACCACCCAGGCGCCCCAATTATTATTTAATGTTAATAACACATGTATCCCTTTCCACTTGGCTTCAACTCATTCTTTAAAATAACACTTGATAGCTATTAATTTTAGCATAGTTGAAATAATCTTTTTCTTAATGGATTCATGTGGTGTGACTGGTTTCAACACATTTTTACTCATCCCAAAGTCAGAAAGTCTCCTTTCACCTCAAGCTTTTGCCTATTCATTTAAGTTTCTAATCATCCATCATTAATTTCTGTACAAAGCATTAGCAAGTACAATGTTTCAAGATATATGGTCATTTTAACACCTTTTAATAAAAGCCTCCCTTACTCCACTTATCTGTAATGTCTGCCCAGGAACGTATCAGTTTTCTGTACATGTGAATCTGTTTCTGGGTTATATTGGTTATATTGGTCTACAGGTTTATGGCTGTGCTTAATATCACAATGCTTTAGTTCATAAGGCATCACGATTATCATGACATTTGTTAGAGCATGCTTCATAATATGCTTTTCTCTTGGATGAATGTATTTGCTTCATGGTGCTTTGTACTTAATGGTTTAGCACTGAGAACCAACTGATTAAGTTCCATCAAAATACCTTTGAAAATCTATCTTTTGCTTTGTGGCTTTTAAAAATATCTATTTATTCTTGGGGCACCTGGGTGGCTCACTCTGTAAAGCGTCCAACTTCGGCTCAGGTCATGATCTCACCGTTGTGGGTTCGAGCCCCACGTCGGGCTCTGTGCTGACAGCTCAGAGCCTGGAGCCTGCTTCAGATTCTGTGCCTCCCTCTATCTCTGCCCCTCCCCCACTCGTACTCTGTCTATCTCTCTTTCCCTCTCTCAAAAATAAAGATTAATTTTAAAACATATATAGATTTAAACTGATTGTCTTTCAACTTCTGAAAGTAAAGGAGTAATTTTAATTTGCACTATTTAATAATGAAAATTTTAACATTTTCCCTAAAAAACAGGGCTAGTAATAGATATTAAATATACTGTTCTTTAATTGTTAGAAGTTTTATTTGTTAATCGATAGGTACAGCTAGAATCAGAAGGTGTTAAAAACCACCCAGGCAAATTGTATCATCATCTTTAATTTAGTATTTCCCGTGCAATGATCCCTCTGCCTGGCATTAATACATTTTTAGTGGAGCCCTTTTCTCATAGGGAAGATTAATATGGAATTTTATGTGACGATTTTTTAATTACAGATGAGGTAGAAAAGATGTCTCTTCTGGTTTAGAGAGTTAACCATATTTGAAGTAACTAGAAATTCTTAGTCAAAATTTCAGGAAAAACCTCATGTATTTATGTATGATTCAAACTATTTATTCTCTCCTAAGTAATATGCCTCATATAAATGAGTATCTAATACCTAGAAAATATTTTCTTTATGTTGATCAGACGTATTTTTACCTGTGATTTTTATTGTTATTAATTTGTTAAAAAGCAAAACACGAATTCCAGTTTAACTAATGGAAATGTAGCCCATGTTGACTAGAGTCCTCTTTTCCATAGTTTTTATCATCACTGAAATTATCTTCACAATCACTATTTAAATGAGCATTGTAAGTATATTTTCTTCAAAGATGCATCACCATTTAGTGAGCTATTACTATGTATCAGATGCAACAATAAACCAAACTGTTTGCAGCATCTGGTAGCAGGTGACAATTATAAACTTTAGACAAATTACAAACACTTACTATTTAAAGAAAAGAAATGGGGGGGGGTGGGAATACAGAAATTGAAGGGAATTCAACCAATGGAAGAAGAAAAGAAGTAAGGCGAGCGTGATCCCCATTTGTGGGATTGTCTCTCGCTTTCTCTCTCTCTCTGACCCTCCCCTGCTCTCTCTGTCTCTCTCTCTCAAACATTTAAAAATAAAATATAATATAAAAAAATAAAGGTAGAAACTATTCCAATTCATAAAGTGACTTTCATCCTGGAGTGAGGATGACTGAAAATTATGTTTCAAGAGCTAACATCTGAAGTGTAGCACAGTCTTTATATAATATCTGTTATTCATATAGAAGGAGTTAGTCATGGTTATTGGTAAAAAAAAATTGTAAATTCATTAATAATTATAGGCCACTCATAGCAACATGTTTGATAAGAGTCCTACCGTTCTTATTCTTTGTATAATTTTTCTAACAACTTTAATCCCACTGAATTTTTATTTATTTATTTTTATTTAAATAGATGCAATACATTACGCTCTAATGACTTTTAGGAATCATATTGTAGTTTAGTACTCTTTCAGAAATGGTTTGCAATTTCAGCTCATTTAAATGTTGGTTGGCTTACTCTGAAACATTGCCAAGTCACAAAACACACACACACCCATGCACACGCACACACAACCCCATGGGGTGAACAGACAACTTGACTCCATCATAATAGTAAGGCCGGCAAAAATAATTAGGGAAGTCATATGATATATGATAAATGTGAATAAATGTGAATATTAGGTCATTAAACTTCGTAAAACCCCAGTTTTCTTATTTATAAAGTATGATTAATAGTAATCCTTACAGGATACACTTTTTGTGCCTGGAATGCAGTAAACATTTAATAAATAATATGTTATTATTTATAAGATTAAGCTGCAATACAGACCTGCTCCCTAATCCATTTCAGAATATGACTTTAAACATTGCACAGGGAAACATTTTTTTTTTTTAATTTCTGATAAAGGAGCCCATGGCCTCCTTATTATGTAAAAGCTAGAGGAGTTTTACAACATTCTCCAAGGTTTTCCTAGATTTGTCAGACCACATTTTTATTTTATCTACTCTTTGAGTTTTATGACATTTTTGGACCCTGCCACCTAATTTATCACCCAGTTGCTGCACGGAGCCTGAGGCAGGGCTCGATCTCATGAACTGTGAGATCATGACCTGAGATGATATCAAGAGTCAGACACTTAACCAACTGAACCACCCAGGTGCCCCAAGACATATTTCTTTTTAATAAAAAGTCTGGAACATCTTGTCCAGCTTTTCTATCAAGGCTCTCCGTGTGTGTATATAGTGCAGGTCAGTTGGAACTCAAGTAGACATCAGAGGTCTTTTTGGCTTAAGGTGTCAGGGTATGGAATTTAAGTTTACCAGAACTGTTGAAAATTGATAAGAAGGCAGGAAATAGGGAATCCACAGCATAGTGTTTGGGGGGAACCTAAAATCCACTTTCAATCCCCTCTCCACAATTCCTCGGCTGATCTGTGATCTGTGTGTGTGGGAAGAGAGGATTCTAAAGGAGCTAGAAAAGAGAAACAACTGGAAAATAAAAAAGAACAGAGCATAGATTTCAGATGATGTCTACCTATGAAGCAGTGTTGAGTTTAAGTCCCCTACTTTAGATGGGTTGATAAGTGTAGCAGGCTTTGATCACTTCTTCTATAACAATGAGGAAAGAAAACGTTGAAGGTCATAAACTAATAAGCTAACTGCCTATTAGAACAAAAATTGAAATTCTTCACAAAATATGCCATCTAGATTCTCTATAATATCTCCACAGTCACTCTGCAATATGTAATCCCAAATGTTCAGTATTAACACACAATGCACACACACACACACACACACACACACACGTGTATACAGCAAAGACACAGGAAACAAATATTAGCCATAATCAACAAATATTCAGCCAACAAAACTGATGCAAAGATCTACAGAGACCGAAATTAACTGACAAAAAACTTAAAGAAACAAATACAAATTTCTGTTTATAAGAAAATATGATTTTAATAATGGACCACATAGAAGGCTCTGTATTAGAACAGAAAATATCCAGAAGCACCAAAGAGAAATTTTAAAACTGAAAAGTAAAATATCAGGGAAAAAAACCTTGGTTGATGGGAAATTGTAGACAGCTTTGAAGAAAGCAAACGTGCAAGTCAGTGAAGTTTCAGGTAAAGCAGCAGATTACCTGGGATGAACAGCAGAGAGAAAAATAATTGGAAAAATTGAAGAGAACCGAGGTCCCCAAAGGGAGAGGAATGGGTATTGGGTCAAGAAAAAGGAAAGAAAACTTGGACCACTGTCTCCCAAATTCATTGAAAGAATTCCACTTAATTTAGTGATTTCTAAAAAATAAAAAAAAAAAAATCAAAGATACTCTTAAATATTAAACATATTTCTTGAAAGCAAAGGGAAAAAAGTCATATGACTCACATGGGAAGAACAATAAAAATCATGATAGAATTCACGCACACACAAAATAATGATGGAGGTCGGGAAACAAGGAAACATCATATTTACTGAGCCTAAAGTGGAGGCAGGCGAGAGAAGGTCAACCCAGAATCAGTACCTATGAACAATACTTTTTTTAATGAAGAAAAAAAAATAAATGCATCTTTCAAATAAATGGAACTTGGTAGAACTGACCTACAGCAGAACTTCAATAAAGGAATATTAAATATTTCTTTTTAGGTTGAAAAGGAGTGGTATCAGATGAAACCGTGTAGCTACGGAAAAGAATAACTCTTTATGAGTCTACCCTAGGGCCACGTCATGCATATGGTCAAAGATACCTGTACCAAAATGTTAACATTAGCATTATTTATAATAGCCAAAGTAGAAAAAATATAAAAAGTAGTATTTACTTTACCCATTCTATTCTTTGTCCCTTCATTCAATATTTATTCAGTATCTACTATGTGCCAGGCACTAGGCATTGGAGATAGATCAGTGGACAAGACTCAAAATACATATACAACTGGAATATACAATATGTTTGATGCCAATGAGGGCTACGCTATCACATGAAACACAGTGGACAGATAATGGAGTAGAAGAGGAACAGACAGATACATTCTAAACAGGATGTTTCAGGGAGGTTGCCGAGTTGACATTTGAGCAGATACCTAAAGGAGATTAGCTGCTATTTGAAAACCGTGTTTGGAGCCTCCCCAAACCCTTTGAGGTCTATTAATTGTACAAATGAAGTGATAGGCTCAGGCATATAAAGCAAGTTGGTCACAATCACAAGGCTAGAAAGTGACAGGGTCACCGCTGGTTCAAGACAGCACCAGGAATGCCTCATTTGAAAAACTCTTAATTGCACAGGAACAGGATTATTAGGAGGGGGAGGAGGAGGGGGAGAGAGGGAGGAAGATGAGGAGGTGGAAGAGGAGGAGGAGGAGGGGACGGAAGAGAAGGAGAAGAAGAAGATGTGAAAGACTAGCTCGCCTCAAATAGGAGGTAACTATCTCCACAGAGCAAAAACAGAGCAGAAATGCTGGATGTAGCCTCAGGCAGGGCTGCAGAAGAACCGAGAGGCCTCCAGGAGTCCCAGGAACCAGAAGCATGCTCCCTGCTTCAGACTGGGTCAACATGCGGCACACTCGCCTGCCCCATTAGTCTATTTCTATCCCCACTAAATGGATTTCAGTGGATGACTACTCTTGACTAATAAGTTTACTGACTCTCAAAATCTTGAGGGGTGGTTTATATACACAATGGAATACTACGTGGCCATGAGAAAGAATGAAATATGGCCCTTTGTAGCAACGTGGATGGAACTGGAGAGTGTTATGCTGAGTGAAATAAGCCATAGAGAGAAAGACAGATACCATATGGTTTCACTCTTATGTGGATCCTGAGAAACTTAACAGAAACCCATTGGGGAGGGGGAAATAAAAAAAGAGGTTAGAGTGGGAGAGAGCCAAAGCATAAGAGAGTCTTAAAAACTGAGAGCAAACTGAGGGTTGATGGGGGGTGGGAGGGAGGGGAGGGTAGGTGATGGGTATTGAGGAGGGCACCTTTTGGGATGAGCACTGGATGTTGTATGGAAACCAATTTGACAATAAATTTCATATTGAAAAAAACCCAAAATCTTGAGGGGGGAAAAAAAAGAAGGAAAAGGGCAAAGAAAGAGTTGTACTGATATTCGAATTATTGGTACCCCAGTGATGGTGTTCTAAGGCAAAGCTAAGGGGAGTTGTACTAAGCACGAAAGACAGTGGGCACATTTGTGTTCTTTTGAGGTTGTGGAAAGAAAACTTCCATTGAAAGAGAGCTGAGGTGAAGAAACAGTGATGCCCTCTGAGCTATAAATGAGTATGTGAGAGCTAGAAAGCCCAAAGCCCATGTTTTTCTCATGTAAGTGCTTGGAGGTGGTTGGTTTTCGACCAGCATCTGAGACCTCTAAGTTCTTCCTTGTTATTCGACCCTTTCTGGCCTTAGCTTCATGTTTCAGTTTGGCAGTAGCTACGTTCCAAACAACATGGAAGAAAGGTTCTGGAAAAGAGCAAAAGGCCTACATAGATAGACATGTTTTTTTTAAAAAATCCCCAGAAGCTGTCTCATGGTATTACTGACAGAAGTCATAAACGCCTTCACACCTAGTTACACAAGAAGTTAGGAAACACACTCCTCATTTTAGTGATGTGCCAAGCTAAATTGCGTCTTTCAAAAGAAAAGGGAGAGCAATACTTAAAGCAGAAGGGGATCCTACAGAGGGACGACAGTCAACAGAATCCCCAAAGCAAATCCCAAAGGACTTAAGAGAACAAACTTGTAAATAGCACCCTCTCCTCTATTACCACTGGAAACTCAACCCTTGTGCAGATCTTCAGAAGTAGTTATAAAAAGGTACATCACTAATACAATGTAACCAGCTATACACAGTGACCCTCACTGATAAATCGTTCATCAGCAATTTGTACCTAGTCTTTCTTAGAATCCCTATTCTACTACAGAACAAAGATAAAGGGAATTGACAGTTTGTGAATGTCATCTATAGAGTTCATCACTGGAGGGAGATAGGTATGTAAATGGAAGAGATCTCAAGGTTTTAAAGTAAATGAATTGAAAGTCAAGTTCAGACCTTCACGCTTTGGGGGAGAAAAAAAAAACTTTGTAATTGCATGGGAAATAAATCTCAATTAAAAAGTAGACTTTTAAGTTGATGGTAGGAAAAAAAGAAACACTTCATTCCGGTGCTGAATCAACAAGAAAATAGTACAAGTATTTTGGAAAGAAGCATTTAGATAGCTCAGAAATTGCAAAAAAATTGTTACAGCACATCTTCAACAGCTCTGTTTTATGTAATTTTGACTGTATGGGTGAAAGCTAGTTAGACTAAAACAGGCACACAACTGGAAGTTGGTGAGAATTTTAAAATAATCTTCCATTCTGCAAAACTTTTAAACTTTTTAAATATTCTTAGCACTGAGCCCTGTGTAATTACCCTGCTCTCATCTCAGGAGAAGAAAAAAAAAAGAATGAAACACACACACAAGCACATTAAGATTGCCTCAATTCTATCATTCCCTTGAATTCTATATTCTAGGGCTACAAATTCCCTTTACTTGGTGATTCTGAGAGTAAATAGAACCAGCATCATTTTAAACCATTGTGAGGAAAAAAAAAAAAAACCTCAATATGTTATTTATGTGTGTTACCAATTTCCCAAATAATTATTTATTCAATGAAAAGTACGTATTTGGTGGTTGCTCTCTGCTGATCATTATGTTAGGAGCTGATCTGGCAAAAAGTGCGCCAGAAATCATCCCTTCTAGAAGCTCAGGATTTGGCAAGAGGAGATTGAAAGGGAAAGATTATTTAAAAACGGTAAGTGCCGTGTTTGAGCACAATGACAATACCAAGAACGGAAGGTGGGAAGAAATCCCATAGTAAAACAGGAAAACCTGAGAAAGAGGTATTTTTAGAAAGACTCACAGGAATCACACAGACGAATCCACATAGAAAGGACCTTCTCTGCAAAGAAAAACACATGAACAAAAGCAACGTCTTCAGGAGGAATTGTCCATCCTAATGCATAAAATAGTTTTTCATCAACACAAGTAAATCAGTTGAGTGCTAGATTTAAAAACTCCTGCTGTAGTTTGGATCTGGACTCCTACCCAAACTAGCACGGTGTCCTTAGGCAAGTTATTTCCATCCTCTAAATTAAGGCTCCACACCTGCAAAGACATGAGGACATTGCCTAACGCAAAGTAAATAAATAAATGAAGGAATGTGCGTTGCGCTTTTCATAATATCTGCCTCGTAATAAGCGTTCATTGAAAACCAGTTATATTATTCTTCTGTCTACTCATCTTATTTAATGCTATTTTTACAGGAAAAAAACGAAAACAAAAAAAGCCATGAGGTTTGGCCAGTGGCTTCCTGATGGCTCTGCTACATAAATCCCACACCCCTCAACTCTGTCTGAAGTGACATTCAGGCAAACCGTCCAGCACCTCCCCAGACGTCTCCCGGAGTGATCCTGTTCCCCCAGGGTTTCTCTTGTTCCTATTTTATATTCTCTGGGCACTTATTCGTCGTGGGCCATCCAGAACCCCTTTCAGGACTCATTTAATTCTTGAAAATCACGGGGTCCAAAAGGGCCATCTGCATTTAAAACTACAGGGAAATAAATGAAATTTTACTCTGTGATCTCCCACTGATAAATTAATACCACTCTATTTTATTATGTTGGTTACTTTCAAAATTTAGTCTAAAACATATTTTTGGTTCGATTAGAGCCAGTAGTCTAAAATTTCTTTCATACCTTTTATAAAGTGCCCAGGGTTAAATAAAGCTGGGCATGGTGCCCATAATCAAGGCAATCTTCATTCATAATGTTATTTCTTTTGAAAAATCAGATTACACTTACAGGGACCTTTTTTCACAAAGTAACACAAGAGTTGGAGGTCTTTCTAGTATTGGTTTATTTATTTATTTTTCAATGCCAAATATAATTTTGATTGCTTTATGCTCTCTATTCCTAAATGCTTTTAGCATACCAAGAGAAATGAGACAACAAATCCAGGTAAGTTATGTCAATATTCAGACAACTGTATTTCACATCAATGCTTCCCTGCTATTCAATGCATCATAATTTACAGACTAAATAAATTCTATTTTAATTTCATCAATTGATACTTGGTTTCTTTAACTTGAAAATTGTAGATATGTATTATTTTATATCACATAGAATAAACACAGCTTCCAAGATTTTTAACATAAGATATATTTCAAAAATGTAAAAGGGATTGTCAATATCTCAAGTAGATACCGATTTTACACTGAAATAAAGGACAGATAATTTGATGATAGATAGACAAGAAATGCTAATTATCTACCTTTAAAAAAATAGAATAATTATGCCTACTCCGTGTGTCTATTCCAAAAATGCATTTGTCTTATTTAATTTTTTCACGTATTTATTTGTGTTCTTTTATTTTCTCCTCCTTTGGTGACTGGATTGATCTTTCTAACAGTTTTTTTTTTAATTTTTTTGATGTTTATTTATTTTTGAGAAAGAGAAAGACACAGTGTGAGCAGGGAAAGGGCAGAGAGAGAAGGAGACACGGAATCCAAAGCAGGCTCCAGGCTCTGAGCTGTGAGCACAGAGCCCGATGCGGGGCTCAAATCCACCAACCGTGAGATCACGACCTGAGCTAAAGTCAGATACTTAACCAACGAAGCCATCCAGGCGACCCTAACAGTTCTGATATCAAAACATATTTTGTTCATTTTCACATGTGATATAATATACAATTTTCAACTATCTTTCCATTATGTCTGGCCAACATTTTTCTTTCTTTGTTGATCACACCCAGTTTGACAACATCTTTGTTCTTTTTTTGTTTGTTTGTGTTATCCAAAGCACTCTTTCGTAACATGTGCAGTTTGTTTTCCACAGATTAAATATCCCACATAAATACAAGATTATTATTTTAAGTTAATTTTTCCTTGCTCTCCTCCTTTCTTTTTCAATTAACTTTCTTTACTATGCAGCTTCTCTCTATTATATTCACTTTTATTTGCTAAATCCATTGAAATTTGGGTTCATTTTTATAATGATTTTTTTGAAATGTATGAACCAGAAATTCTACTCTAGAATATTCCACAAAATATGCCACCGAACTATTTCACGGAACTTGGGCATACCAAACAAAACTTACCTAAAATTTTAGTGTCTCCTTTGTTAATATCCTTTAGTCATTAATATCATTTAGTCATTCATTTGGGGAGATCAAATTTTAGTAACTCTGCGATTACATGAAGTAGTAATGTGTATGCTTTTCCTCTGATTTGTCTTTGCTTTAAGTTATTTTCCTGTTCATAAAGAACCACTTTCCTTTGGTCCCTGGATTTAAACCAGGTTGGGTGGCTTTTTCTTTTGGTAACATTGTTCTTCATAGCCATGTTTTCCTTAAGTCAGTTTTCTTTAAGTATTCTATCCTTATTTGGCTGCCCACTCAATTGTTTGGTTCCATTTGAACAGGTGTTTTGAATTTAAAATATGTACAAGATGCCACAGTGGCTCTGAGAATTTGCCTGCTTTCAAGGTCGCCAGAAATAAGAATATGGACAGAATAGATTATGAATCCCTCTGTGCTCTCCCAATGTCTCTTAAACATTGGCATTAGCATTCTCACTTTCTACTTACATATTTTTTGGTAGTAATTGTTTGAAATTCAGCACAGAGACTTTATAGATACAAAGAGAGTGTTAGGTGAATTTCTAAACGTTTTCCCTCCATGTGTTTTGGTGATTAAGGCAAATACTGGAGCATGAAATATTCCACATAAAAATCGCCAGAAATTATTGTGGTTCAGTCCTTAATGCATGAGCTGTCTTAGGCAACACGATCACCTGGTAAGATTATGATAAAATAGTTTGATACGATGTTGTAGGGAGTCTACCCTCGTCACAAATTATACAGGTGAATCTCTGTTGGCTTTTGATTTTATGTCTCTTTGTAGTTATGTCTGTTATTTCTAGTGGCACACCAATTTATATAATATCTACTGATATCTTTTTTTTTTTCAACTTTTTTTTAAATTTATTTTTGGGACAGAGAGAAACAGAGCATGAACGGGGGAGGGGCAGAGAGAGAGGGAGACACAGCATCGGAAGCAGGCTCCAGGCTCCGAGCCATCAGACCAGAGCCTGACGCGGGGCTCAAACTCACGGACCGCGAGATCGTGACCTGGCTGAAGTCGGACGCTTAACCGACTGCGCCACCCAGGCGCCCCAATATCTACTGATATCTTAAAGGACATTAAAGAATTAAGTTATTTACATTGACACCTATTTATCTTGATGCCAATATTTGATATTCCTTCAACATTTTTCTATCTCCTGTTGGTTACCTTTCTAATTTAAAGGAGATATTTATCAAGTATTTTATCAACACCTAGTTTAACACATTAATGTACCATCAATGGCGAAGGGGGGTGATTAGTTCATTAAGATTTCCTTTTCTTTCTTGAAAGAATTGCCTTGGCAATGCCTTTGTTTCACATTCATAAAGTTATTTAAAAAGACTGCAATGGGACAGTTTGAAGGTGTCACTTCATGACTTCATGGTGACTCCCTGTTTCTCTCTAGAGAACTACTCCAGTTCTGTTCCTTGAGTAGCTGCCCAGGTCTACGAACTACACAATGTGAAAACTGCTCTAACTCGATCTTCCAGTTGTTATTATAGACACTTTGTGCCTACTTCCTCTAGTGGACAAAGCTGTTTGTTCCCACTTATCACCACTGGGGCTCTTGCTTCAGGATAAGAGACAGTGTTTTCTTCTAACTAGTCCACACAAGAGTGGGGTGGCTCTCCTCCTTTCAAGATCGCTGTAGACCTTTGGTTTTAACTTATAACAATCTTCATACACCTCCAATAGACTAACTTACAGCCCACTCTCAGGTTTTCCACAGGTTCTCATTCCAGAATTGTTCCTGTCTTTCTTGACAGCTATCTGAACATAGGAAACGGAAGTTGATTCTTACTGAGGAAGTTCTGGAGACTTTCCCTTCTAACTATGGCATAGTAGCAGGGAATCACCTTTCACTCTCTCTTTGAACAATTAGGTCAGACAAACTATCTGAAACAGATATTTGCACATATTGGACACCAGACAATGTCCAATAGGTTAGGACAGTGGTGTCTTGAAAGAAGGGTGAAATAATAAAATAAGCCTTACAATTGCCCTAGGTTGGGGAGAGTTTATAGGCTTCTGTGCCAAAAGGGAGGCACCAAAGACACTCTAAAGGTCTCTCTGAGTACAGTAGTTCCAGAATGTAATAAGGCCTAAAAATCAAACAAGTAAAGGAGGTGAGCCATTTCAAAAAGAACACAGAAACTAATCTGAAATAGGTTCCAATGGCTACAGTGAGAACAATTTGAATAGCAAAATAAGTAACATTATATTGGATTATAACCCAAAATAGCAAGCAATTAACCCTGAATCCATATTGATATACATAAGTGATTAGATAAATAATGAAGAAATGACTAACCTCTGGGCAAATAATTTATGTAGATACTCCCTCCTTAAGGAGAGAGAGCTGAGCTGTCAACCTCTTGAGTCTGTGTTGCATGCACTTAGAGTAAGGTAGGGAAGGGAAGAACAGGGACTTTATAGTGGAGAAACCTCACAAACACTACCTCACCCAAACAATCAAGGTTAATGTCATCGATGATATGTTATGCCAATAACACACACTTTTGATATGATGTATTGAGAATGGCACTTCACTCCGTGATCTTCCTTCCCCAAACCCATAACCTAATTGGTCCACAAAAAAAAAAAAAAAACAACACATCAGACAAATCCAAATTAAGTGTTATTCTACAAAATATATGACCAATACCCTGAGAAGCTGTCATAGACCAGAGAAAACTAAGGAGACAGGATGCCTAAGCATAATGTGGTATCCTGCATGGCATCTGAAAGAAAGAAAGAAGAAAGATAGAAAGAAAGAAAGAAAGAAAGAAAGAAAGAAAGAAAGAAAGAAAGAAATATTAAGAAAAAAAGTGAGATTTAAACAAATTGTATTTAGTTAATAGCAATATGCTTCATTGTTGGCTCCTTGGTTCTTACAGATGTCTGGCATTACCAGGTGTAAAAGAAAATATTTAAGTTTCATACATGGTACAGCCACTTTGGAAGAGAGTTTCATTGTTTCCTGAAAAGTTGAACTTAAACCTTCCAGATGAAACAGGTTCACTGTTCTTAGATAAAAGCATATGTCTACACAAAATACTGTACACAAATATTCATAGCAACTTTATTTGTATTAGCCAAAAATGGAAACAACCACAATGTCCATAAACAGATAAATGGAAAAACAAATTGTGGTATATCCATAAAGTGGAATATTCCTCAGCAATAAAAAGGAATGAAATAAATATATTTTGTTGATACCCACCAAAAGGTAGATGAATCTCAAAATTTATTCTGCTTGAAAGAA
This sequence comes from Prionailurus viverrinus, assembly GCF_022837055.1. Lineage (NCBI taxonomy): Eukaryota > Metazoa > Chordata > Mammalia > Carnivora > Felidae > Prionailurus > Prionailurus viverrinus. The sequence continues at coordinate 57,054,345 of NC_062563.1, forward strand.
GCCAGAAAAAACAAAATATACATTGTATGATTCCATTTGTATTAAACTAACGCAAATATAATGCAAGTGGACAGAAAGCATATCAGTGGTTGCCTGGGGCCAGGGCTGAGTGGTGGGGCAGAGGATACATTACAAAGTTCACAAGGAAACTTGTAAAAATGATGGGCGTGTTCATTATGTTAGTTATAGCGATGTTTTTGTGGGCGCATACCTATGTCAAAACTCATCACATTGTACACTTGAAACAGGTATAATTAATTTTACATCGATTACATTGCAATAAAACTGTTTAAAAAAAATAACTACAGGTGACTCTGTGCTATGGTTTCTGGGCCAATTACCCTAAGCCCAACAGATAAAAGATTTTCCCTCCCTGAAGTCAAGAGCCCTCCTGCCCATGGCCTCCTAGAATGACTGACAGGGGAAATTTGATTTGCTTCAAGGAAAACCCTGTTCTCACCTACAGAGCTGTGCTCTGTTCCTTTGTCCCTCAAAAGAAAATCAAACAATAATTCAACATCAGAATATTTTCTAATATCTTGGTTATTCATTCTTAAGACCCCATGTGAGGCATCAAAAAGACCAGAATAGTATGGGTTCAGCACAATACTTTTCTCTCTCTCTTCTTCCATACAAAGCTTCGAAAAGTTTAAATTATTGCTTTAACTACAGTGACCTACTTACACATATAATCTAAATCCACAAATATGATGTCAAATCATCTAAATTTTGACTTTTATTTCAATAGTGCAATTTACTCTGTCTTTTATTATAACGATTAATTGTCTCAGTGCTTAAATTTTTATAAACATCGTGCTGCTGTTGAATTTCATTGTGTTTAACTCAAAATAGATTACTGCTTTTTTGCTAACCTGAAAGCAACTCTCTCAGTGTGTCACTTTCTGTCAGCAAGCATCTTGTCGGATATTCCTAAGTGGACTTTGTTTATGCATAACTGCTGCAGGAAATTTGTTCTCTTTGGCTGCCCAGAATCCAATCACTTTTCTGATTGGAAGATTACTCCATGATGAGAGGCAGGGCAACAGCATTCTCTCCCCCATGCCTTGGAAGGTAAATGCAGTCAATTGACTCATCCTTGGACATTTATGTATTTCTGCTTAGAAATAAATCTTGGGTTTAGCATTCATTTACTGTGATAGCATCCGGTGGCTTGGATATTCTGCCATGACAAAAGAGGGGCTACCAGTGGCAGCATCAAAAGCAGGCTGTTCCTGCTGTATGTCCTTGTCTGAGGGTCCCCTTGCTTCTCGTGTCTATTATACTAGTAGGTGTTTATCGTGTCTTTTTCTCTATATTCTTCCAATAAACTACCGTTCAGCTTCAGTTAGTTCCAATAAGTTTCTATTGCATGCAATTAGGAATCTCGAGTGATACATACATACCCATGTTCATATATCAATGCAGAAAGTGCATTTCTTGTTGGGTCCTGGTGGGATGCTGCTCTGTATTTTCAATCACCTGTGGTAGTGAAAAGGAGGTTGGTCTGGCAGTCGGGCGACCTCAAATTCCTCGTTGTAACTAAGAACACAGGCTTTGAAGTCAAACCCTTAAGTCCTTATCTCTGCTCCCCCATCCTGTATGACCTGGAGCAAGTTACTTACCCTCTCCTAGCCTCAATTTCTGCATACATAAAGTGGGGATAATAATAATCCCACCAACATTTTTGTGATAATTAAATCACAGAAGAGTGGTGCATAATAGGCACTTGGCTAATGTTTGTTATTGTTGTTATGCTTGTTGCTTTTTTACAATGTAGTCTGACGTTCTGTTTGAATTCCAGCTCCAGAATTCATTAATTTTGTGATGTGGAGCAAATGATATATAATATATATTGTCTGTATATAATATATGTATACACACATATGTGTGTATATACACACATATATACATATATACATATATGTATATATACATATATACACATATGTGTATATATACATATATACACATATATGTACATATATACATATTGTACATATGTTTACACATATATGTACATATATACATACACACACACACATATATATATATACATGTTCTGTCATCTATACAATATGGATAATAATAGGACATTTAAAAGGGTTAATGAGATAACAAAGACAGAGTACTTTGCATATATCTGATAACACACTGTAAATATTAGCTATTATTTTAACCATTGTATCACTGCATCTCCTTGGGCCCTTGCAGTGCTTCTCCACATAATCAAGGAATTGAAACTAAATCAAGTTGTCTGCTTATTGCGGGTTTTAAGTAATTCTGTGTGCTCCTGTGAGTGTCTCATGTGATAAATTCAAAGTCCTGACACTCTAGGGCCCTGTTTCCTCAAAGTGTGTCTGGACACCTACTGAATGAAAAACGCCAGAAAATCTCGTTAAAATGTAGATTCCCGAGGTTCACCCTAGACTGCCCAATTCAGAATATGCATGGTGCCACCTAGGCCTCTACATTTTAAAATATACTCTCTAGATGATCCAGGTACTCTCACTGGAAAAATTTATACATAAAAAAACTTACCAAGATTCACCAAGAATATGAGAGCATAAATCTAATTAGAAAAGTGTATGTATATATGTGTGTGTGTGTGTGTGTGTGTGTGTGTGTGTGCATACATACATGTATACATTATATATACACAACCTAATCATGCTAAGAGAACGTACAATTCTGGGGATAGCTTGATGGAAGAAACTTTGATTTTCTATGGTCCCCATATGAGTTACTTTTTGTTGCCAGGCAAAACCGGTGTCAATGTTTAGTTAAATGATGTTCAAGTATCTCTTTGACTTGGATTTCCTTTGCAGTTATTTGTTGGTTTAATTCAATCTAAATGAGAAGAACATTCATCTTTTTTCACTCAGATGACTATGCTAAGTGACACAATAGCCGTTCATTTTTTTTTTATTTTTTATTTTTGCATTTATTTATTTTTGAGAGACAGAAAGAGGCAGAGCACTGCCCCGAGTGGGAGAGGGGCAGAGAGAGAAGGTGACACAGAATCCGAAGCAGGCTCCGGGCTCTGAGCTGACAGCACAGAGCCCGACGCGGGGCTTGAACTCACAAACCGTGAGATCATGACCTGAGCCGAAGTTGGACGCTCAACCGACTGAGCCACCCAGGCGCCCCAGTAGCCATTCATTTTTGAGCACCTCCTCAGTGCTAGAAACTTTGTTATTCACTTTATAGACACAGTCTTATTTAATCCTTACATAAAAGGTTATTAGTCACTTTTTGCAACAGAAAATGATAAGAAAATCAAAGAAAGCAACAACAACAAAAAAAAACAGAACCAGCACAGTTTAAGAGGTTGTCCCAAATCTTGCCTATAGTAGTTGAGGCGGCTGAAAATTGAGTCCAAAACTGTCTGACTCCAAATCGGGGCTCATGTTTTAAAGAACTCTTTTAAGGTACACTTTAAAGTACCATTAGCTACCTTTGCTCATCATCAGAGAAATTTGATTGATAATAATGCAAAAAAATACTTTCCCAACCCTATACAAATACTAACCGTTTATTCTGTTTCTCTGTGTGTGATTTGATATTGAAGGGAAGGAAGGTTTAGGAAGTCTTCAGCATGAAATAGATACAACATTAAGAACTATAATCAAAGAGAGTTCAGAAAATGGAGAAGGTTCTTACATACTCGGCTTTATGACAGCTAAACCCTGGCCAAGGACTCCTTCATGATATTTGCTCAGAAAAAAGGCTGTCAGAAATATAGGTGCCACCCAAGCACCAATGAACCTCAAATCATAGAGATATAAGAAAAAAGCTAAAAATGAATTTGTTTATTTGTGGACGAAGTACTCCAAGAAGGGTTTACAGGAACAGCTGACCCTTGAGCGACATGGGAATTAAGGGTGCTGAACTCCACAAAGTGAAAATCTGCACGTAACTTTTGACTCTCCAAAAACTTAACTACTAATACCTACTGTTGAAAGGAAGCCTGGCAGGGAATATAAACAGTCAATTAACACCCACTTGGTATGTTATGTGTGTTATGTATGGTATTCTCACACACACACACACACACACACACACACACACACACACACAAAAGCGGAAAGAAAATGTTAAGAAAATCATAAGAAAGAGGAAATACATTTACAATATGATACTGTATTTATCAAAAAATATCCATGTGCATATGGATTCACACACTTCAAACCTGTGTTGTCCAAGGGTCAACTATATTTCAATATTTTTTCCTGAAAATTCTGACCTTAGATATTTCTGATACTGTAAAGATTGAATATAACTAGTAACATTGCAAATCAGTGGCACCCTTAATCCGTCAAAGTCACAACAATTCTTATAGTTTTATTTTTATTTATTTATTTATTTTTTTTAATATATGAAATTTATTGTCAAATTGGTTTCCATACAACACCCAGCGCTCATCCCAACAGGTACCCTCCTCGATACCCATCACCCACCCCCCATCAGCCTTCCTTAGTTATAGTTTTAAAGGGGTTTATTAAATATAGGTGCCACCAGTGACTATTTGTAAGGGACCTTCAGACAGGTATTAAACCTTAAGTATTTCAACTTCCTCATCCGTAAGTTGGGAAGAAGAATAATGCCTAATTGAATAGGCTCTGAGGTATAAACAAGTTGCAGCATGGGAAATGATTATAAAGATGTTTGGCACATAATAAATCCTAAAATAATATTGCTAATATTATGCTTGACTCAGTAACATTGCCAATATCAACTTATTATTTGTATCGTGACTATTAGTCCCTCAAATGGGAGACAGCAGTGAGGATGTTGCCTGTGTGTTCCCAAAGCAGTGTATGAAGGGGTTGAGCGAGAACACATTGTCCAGGAAATAAGAATGAGTGATAATGGCAGGATCAATTGCTGAGTTATTGACAAATTCTGAATATAAAGCAAATGAAGCAGTCCTGAGGCATCTGTATAATTCACACTCTAATCTGAACCACGGACAGTGAATGAAGGTGAGCTCATGAAGGCATACTAGAGTTATGCATGATGGTTAATGCTCACAGTGGAATCATTGGTTACTTGAAATCCTCGCAAGCTGATTTTCTTGAATATATATGAAAATTATAACAAGTTACACCCCTCATGTTGAGAAATATGTAGATTCTCAGAAGTCAAGTCAAATGACAATTTATAGACAATGGAACTGTTTGCAGAAGACCCTATTTGGAAGGACAGTCATTGATCTCTCCCAATGCTCCCAATGTTGTAAGTTCAGGGATTTTTTTTTTACAGTATGATCCTATTTATGTAAAATTTCTTATATCCAAGTTACTTAGCATATAGTGCAACAATGATTTCAGGAGTAGATTCCTTAATGCCCCTTACCCATTTAGCCCATCCCCCCTCCCACAACCCCTCCAGTAACCCTCTGTTTGTTCTCCATATTTAAGAGTCTCTTATGTTTTGTACATCTCCCTGTTTTTATATCACTTTTGCTTCCCTTCCCTTGTGTTCATCTGTTTTGTATCTTAAAGTCTTCATACGAGTGAAGTCATATGATATTTGTCTTTCTCTGACATACTAATTTCACTTAGCATAAAACCCTCCAGTTCCATCCACATAGTTGCAAAGGGCAAGATTTCATTCTTTTTCATTGCCAAGTAATACTCCATTGTATATATATACACCACCTTTTCATCCATTCATCCATCAATGGACATTTGGGCTCTTTCTATACTTTGGTTATTGTCAATAGTGCTGCTATAAACATTGGGTGCACGTGCTCTTTGAATCAGCATCCCTGTATCCCTTGGATAAATACCTAGTAGTTCAGTTGCTGGGTTGTGGAGTAGTTCTATTTTTAATTTTTTGTGGAACCTCCATCCTGTCTTTCAAGGTGGCTGCACCAGTTTGCCCTCCCCCTCCCACCAGCAGTGCAAAAGACATCCTCTTGCTCCACATCCTCTCCAGCATCTGTTGTTGCCTGAGTTGTTAATGTTAGCCATTCTGACAGGTGGGAGGTGGCATCTCATTGTGGTTTTGATTTCTATTTCCCTGATGATGAGTGATGTTGAGCATTTTTTCATGCGTTGGTTGGCCATCTGGATGTCTTCTTTGGAGAAGTGTCTATTCATGTCTTTTGCCCATTTCTTCACTGGATTATTTGTTTTTTGGGTGTTGAGTTTGATAAGTTCTTTATAGATTTTGGATACTAACCCTTTATCTGAGATGTCGTTTGCAAATATCTTCTCCCATTCCATCAGTGGCCTTTTAGTTTTGCTGATTGTTTCCTTGTTGTGCAGAAGCTTTTTATTTTGATGAGGTCCCAATAGTTCATTTTTGCTTTTGTTTCCCTTGCCTCTGGAGACGTGTTGAGAAAGAAGTTGCTGTGGCCGTGGTCAGAGAGGTTTTTGCCTGCTTTCTCCTCGAGGATTTTGATGGCTTCCTGTCTTACATTGAGGTCTTTCATCCATTTTGAGTTTATTTTTATGTATGGTGTAAGAAAGTGGTCCAGGTTCATTTTTCTGCATGTTGCTGTCCAGTTTTCTCAGTACCACTTGCTCAAGAGACTGTCTTTATTCCATTAGATGTTCTTTCCTGCTTTGTCAAAGATTAGTTGGCCATACATTTGTGGGTCCATTTCTGGGTTCCTTATTCTGTTCCATTGATCTGAGTGTCTGTTTTTGTGCCAGTACCATACGGTCTTGATGATTACAGCTTTGTAATATAGCTTGAAGTCCGGGATTGTGATGCCTCCAGGTTTGGTTTTCTTTTTCACTACTGCTTTGGCTATTCAGGGTCTTTTCTGGTTCCATAAAAATTTAAGATTGTTTGTTCTAGCTCTGTGAAGAATGCTGGTGTTATTTTGATAGGTATTGCATCGTATATGTAGATTGCTTCGGGTAGTATTGACATTTTAACAGTATTTGCTCTTCCTATCTAGGAGCATGGAATATTTTTCCATTTTTTTTGTGTGTCTTCTTTGATTTCTTTCATAAGCTTTCTATAGTTTTCAGTTGTAAGTTCAGATTTTTGTTCATTGTGTTTTCTGGAAATAAAATATATCTAATTTGGTCGTTATTTAATGAATAAGTAATAGGAGGAAAAACACAAATTGCCACTTACCTTTGAAATGAGGTCATTTTCAAAATCATTAATCAAGAGTAAAAATATCTAAAAATCCTCAGTGGCTTAGAAGAATGTGAGCCACCTAAACCTAAGTTATTTTTTTTTAATTTTTTTTCAACGTTTATTTATTTTTAGGACAGAGAGAGACAGAGCATGAACGAGGGAGGGGCAGAGAGAGAGGGAGACACAGAATCGGAAACAGGCTCCAGGCTCTGAGCCATCAGCCCAGAGCCCGTCGCGGGGCTCGAACCCGCGGACCGCGAGATCGTGACCTGGCTGAAGTCAGATGCTTAACCGACTGCACCACCCAGGCGCCCCTAAACCTAAGTTATTAAGGGCAGAATTGCAATAAGCTTTTTTGTGTACTTATGCATCCTTTCCTGCTTTATACATATGGTATTAGTATTTATGTGAATGCCTATTTTATTAGAATGATTTTTTTTTAACTATTCTGCTTTGTCAAGATTTTGCAGACTCCTTTAAAAACCTAACTATGCTCTATTAACCAGCTTTGGGAAGTAAAAGCTGTTCTCTATCCTGCTGAGTAAATATGAATTTCACAGTTAAATACATAAAATAATGATTACATCCAATGGTCACGAGGGACATGTTTTTAGGAGTATACTAATTAAACTACATCTTTCAGACAACATGTTTCTACACTTACTAGCAATGAACCATATCTGATTGGTCATTAAGTAATTAGGAATGCTAATGTAAATAAAGTGCCATTCAAATGGGGCTTCAGACTGGAGATGAATCATATATTTTGTCTTCTGGTCTGACTATATACAGATCAATCAAATAAAGCACCCAAGAAAAAAGTACTCAAGACCAAAAGTAAAAGATCGTTCCATCTGTCATTTACTGCTAAATAGATCCCGTCTTTTTAAGCAGGGTTATTTTTAACATTTTACGGACAATATTAAAGTGTCATAAACAACTTAGGGAAAAAAATTCTTAAATTGTGACCCTACATTTTTCTAAGCCTTTATACCTTGCACTTCTGTGTGTGTGTGTCTGTGTGTGTGTGTTTGTGTCTAGTTCCTGTAAAACGGCAAGGCTGAGAAGTCCCAGAATATACAGAGTCGTGAAGGTGAGGAGACAGAAATGGAAAAATAAATGACACTGGACCAGAAGGAGGGGACCACTGACTGAAAGTCGGGAAGTGGATCAATTGGAAGAAGAATAAATGAAGAGAAACGGCACTAGGACGGCACTCAAAACCTTCAGGATTTGTATTCCTTAAATCTGGAATTGGCATCAAGAAAATTCAATGAAAGTATTTGCTTCAGCGTTAACAAATAGGAAAAATGATACATGATACAGCCATGATTTTATTATTATTTTTTTTAAATTATTTTAATGTTTATTTATTTTTGAGACAGAGAGAGACAGAGCATGAATGGGGGAGGGGCAGAGAGAGAGGGAGACACAGAATCGGAAACAGGCTCCAGGCTCTGAGCCATCAGCCCAGAGCCTGACGCGGGGCTCGAACTCACGAACCGTGAGATCCCGACCTGAGCTGAAGTTGGACGCTCAGCCGACTGAGCCACCCAGGTGCCCCTACAGCCATGATTTGAGAATGAGTTCATACAAAAAGTCCTTAAACACTGGAAAGTTTTCAAAGGGACGATTCCTCGCTTGCATCGGTGATAAGAACTTAACTGGCATCTCGTAGGTGCCAAATAAGTATTTGTTAACTTAATGAACGAATGAACTAATTATGTGAATTGCAATGGTAAGACAAGTCCCTTTTCTAGACAAAGCACCGTTTTGTTGTTTTTTTTTCCATATGTTATTTTGCAAGAGTGACAGCCTTTTAATAATTTTCCTGTCACTCCTGCTGTCTTATGCCGCCTTTTGTTGGGGTACTACTTACATTCAATAAAGTGAACAAAGTATACTAAGAATAAAGCTTGATAATGCTGCGCGTAAGTACAAACTCATTAATATCACCCAGATAAGCATTTAGCACATTTCCATAAATTTGAAGATTCTCTTCTACCCTTTTTGGATCAATATCAATCACTTCAAAGATAACCACTTATAGCTTTACTTCTTGATTTTTTTCTAACTGGAGGCCATTATGCTGTGTGCTTTTTAGACCTTGCTTCTTCCAGTTAACACAGTATATCAAAGATTCACCCATGTCATTATATATATCAAATGTATGTATGTATGTGCATGTTGTCATGCACATACATAAAATGTTTATATCATGTATATATATATATATATGCATATATATTACACATACGAAAAATAAGTTGTTCTTTTTTTTATTGCTGCATGGTATTCCATTGTACAAGTACCTTAAAATTTGTTTCTCCATTCTTTTATTGAAAGGCATTTATGTTTTTTCCAGTTTGGGTTATTATGGACATTCTTTTTTTTTTTTTTTAATTTTTTTTTTCAACGTTTATTTATTTTTGGGACAGAGAGAGACAGAGCATGAACAGGGGAGGGGCAGAGAGAGAGGGAGACACAGAATCGGAAACAGGCTCCAGGCTCTGAGCCATCAGCCCAGAGCCCGACACGGGGCTCGAACCCATGGACCACGAGATCGTGACCTGGCTGAAGTCGGACGCTTAACCGACTGCGCCACCCAGGCACCCCTGGACATTCTTGTACGAGCCTTTTAGTGGACATGCTTACTCATTTCTCCTGAGAATTGGTAGGAGATAGATTAGGATGCCGTTGATGTGTTTGTCTCTCCCCCTCCCCGAATCGTGCTCTCTCTGTCTCCCTCAAAATAAACGAGTAAACTTAGAAACAAAAATTTATTTTTTTTTTTTTTAATTTTTATTTTTTATTTATTTATTTATTTATTTATTTTTTTTTTATGAAATTTATTGACAAATTGGTTTCCATACAACACCCAGTGCTCATCCCAAAAGGTGCCCTCCTCAATACCCATCACCCACCCTCCCCTCCCTCCCACCCTCCATCAACCCTCAGTTCTCGGTTTTTAACAGTCTCTTATGCTTTGGCTGTCTCCCACTCTAACCTCTTTTTTTTTTTTTTTTCCTTCCCCTCCCCCATGGGTTCCTGGTAAGTTTCTCAGGATCCACATAAGAGTGAAACCATATGGTATCTGTCTTTCTCTGTATGGCTTATTTCACTTAGCATCACACTCTCCAGTTCCATCCACGTTGCTACAAAAGGCCATATTTCATTTTTTCTCATTGCCACGTAATATTCCATTGTGTATATAAACCACAATTTCTTTATCCATTCATCAGTTGATGGACATTTAGGCTCTTTCCATAATTTGGCTATTGTTGAGAGTGCTGCTATGAACATTGGGGTACAAGTGGCCCTATGCATCAGTACTCCTGTATCCCTTGGATAAATTCCTAGCAGTGCTATTGCTGGGTCATAGGGTAGGTCTATTTTTAATTTTCTGAGGAACCTCCACACTGCTTTCCAGAGTGGCTGCACCAATTTGCATTCCCACCAACAGTGCAAGAGGGTTCCCGTTTCTCCACATCCTCTCCAGCATCTATAGTCTCCTGATTTGTTCATTTTGGCCACTCTGACTGGCGTGAGGTGATATCTGAGTGTGGTTTTGATTTGTATTTCCCTGATAAGGAGCGACGCTGAACATCTTTTCATGTGCCTGTTGGCCATCCGGATGTCTTCTTTAGAGAAGTGTCTATTCATGTTTTCTGCCCATTTCTTCACTGGGTTATTTGTTTTTCGGGTGTGGAGTTTGGTGAGCTCTTTATAGATTTTGGATACTAGCCCTTTGTCCGATATGTCATTTGCGAATATCTTTTCCCATTCCGTTGGTTGCCTTTTAGTTTTGTTGGTTGTTTCCTTTGCTGTGCAGAAGCTTTTTATCTTCATAAGGTCCCAGTAATTCACTTTTGCTTTTAATTCCCTTGCCTTTGGGGATGTGTCGAGTAAGAGATTGCTACGGCTGAGGTCAGAGAGGTCTTTTCCTGCTTTCTCCTCTAAGGTTTTGATGGTTTCTTGTCTCACATTTAGGTCCTTTATCCATTTTGAGTTTATTTTTGTGAATGGTGTGAGAAAGTGGTCTAGTTTCAACCTTCTGCATGTTGCTGTCCAATTCTCCCAGCACCATTTGTTAAAGAGGCTGTCTTTTTTCCATTGGATGTTCTTTCCTGCTTTGTCAAAGATGAGTTGGCCATACGTTTGTGGGTCTAGTTCTGGGGTTTCTATTCTATTCCATTGGTCTATGTGTCTGTTCTGGTGCCAATACCATGCTGTCTTGATGATGACAGCTTTGTAGTAGAGGCTAAAGTCTGGGATTGTGATGCCTCCTGCTTTGGTCTTCTTCTTCAAAATTCCTTTGGCTATTCGGGGCCTTTTGTGGTTCCATATGAATTTTAGGATTGCTTGTTCTAGTTTCGAGAAGAATGCTGGTGCAATTTTGATTGGGATTGCATTGAATGTGTAGATAGCTTTGGGTAGTATTGACATTTTGACAATATTTATTTTTCCAATCCATGAGCAGGGAATGTCTTTCCATTTCTTTAAATCTTCTTCAATTTCCTTCATAAGCTTTCTATAATTTTCAGCATACAGATCCTTTACATCTTTGGTTAGATTTATTCCTAGGTATTTTATGCTTCTTGGTGCAATTGTGAATGGGATCAGTTTCTTTATTTGTCTTTCTGTTGCTTCATTGTTAGTGTATAAGAATGCAATTGATTTCTGTACATTGATTTTGTATCCTGCAACTTTGCTGAATTCCTGTATCAGTTCTAGCAGACTTTTGGTGGAGTCTATCGGATTTTCCATGTATAATATCATGTCATCTGCAAAAAGCGAAAGCTTGACTTCATCTTTGCCAATTTTGATGCCTTTGATTTCCTTTTGTTGTCTGATTGCTGATGCTAGAAGTTCCAGCACTATGTTAAACAGCAGCGGTGAGAGTGGGCATCCTTGTCGTGTTCCTGATCTCAGGGAAAAAGCTCTCAGTTTTTCCCCGTTGAGGATGATGTTAGCTGTGGGCTTTTCATAAATGGCTTTTATGATCTTTAAGTATGTTCCTTCTATCCCGACTTTCTCAAGGGTTTTTATTAAGAAAGGGTGCTGGATTTTGTCGAAGGCCTTTTCTGCATCGATTGACAGGATCATATGGTTCTTCTCTTTTTTTTTGTTAATGTGATGTATCACGTTGATTGATTTGCGAATGTTGAACCAGCCCTGCATCCCAGGAATAAATCCCACTTGATCATGGTGAATAATTCTTTTTATATGCCGTTGAATTCGATTTGCTAGTATCTTATTGAGAATTTTTGCATCCATATTCATCAGGGATATTGGCCTGTAGTTCTCTTTTTTTACTGGGTCTCTGTCTGGTTTAGGAATCAAAGTAATACTGGCTTCATAGAATGAGTCTGGAAGTTTTCCTTCCCTTTCTATTTCTTGGAATAGCTTGAGAAGGATAGGTATTATCTCTGCTTTAAACGTCTGGTAGAACTCCCCTGGGAAGCCATCTGGTCCTGGACTCTTATTTGTTGGGAGATTTTTGATAACCGATTCAATTTCTTCGCTGGTTATGGGTCTGTTCAAGCTTTCTATTTCCTCCTGATTGAGTTTTGGAAGCGTGTGGGTGTTCAGGAATTTGTCCATTTCTTCCAGGTTGTCCAGTTTGTTGGCATATAATTTTTCATAGTATTCCCTGATAATTGCTTGTATCTCTGAGGGATTGGTTGTAATAATTCCATTTTCATTCATGATTTTATCTATTTGGGTCATCTCCCTTTTCTTTTTGAGAAGCCTGGCTAGAGGTTTGTCAATTTTGTTTATTTTTTCAAAAAACCAACTCTTGGTTTCGTTGATCTGCTCTACAGTTTTTTTAGTTTCTATATTGTTTATTTCTGCTCTGACCTTTATTATTTCTCTTCTTCTGCTAGGTTTAGGCTGCCTTTGCTGTTCTGCCTCTAGTTCCTTTAGGTGTGCTGTTAGAGTTTGTATTTGGGATTTTTCTTGTTTCTTGAGATAGGACTGGATGGCAATGTATTTTCCTCTCAGGACTGCCTTCGCTGCGTCCCAAAGCGTTTGGATTGTTGTATTTTCATTTTCGTTTGTTTCCATATATTTTTTAATTTCTTCTCTAATTGCCTGGTTGACCCACTCATTCGTTAGTAGGGTGTTCTTTAACCTCCATGCTTTTGGAGGTTTTCCAGACTTTTTTCTGTGGTTGATTTCAAGCTTCATAGCATTGTGGTCTGAAAGTAAGCATGGTATAATTTCAATTCTTGTAAACTTATGAAGGGCTGTTTTGTGACCCAGTATATGATCTATCTTGGAGAATGTTCCATGTGCACTCGAGAAGAAAGTATATTCTGTTGCTTTGGGATGCAGAGTTCTAAATATATCTGTCAAGTCCATCTGATCCAATGTGTCATTCAGGGCCCTTGTTTCTTTATTGACCGTGTGTCTAGATGATCTATCCATTTCTGTAAGTGGGGTGTTAAAGTCCCCTGCAATTACCACATTCTTATCAATAAGGTTGCTTAGGTTTGTGAGTAATTGTTTTATATATTTGGGGGCTCTGGTGTTCGGCGCATAGACATTTATAATTGTTAGCTCTTCCTGATGGATAGACCCTGTAACTATTATATAATGTCCTTCTTCATCTCTTGTTACAGCCTTTAATTTAAAGTCTAGTTTGTCTGATATAAGTATGGCTACTCCAGCTTTTTTTTGGCTTCCAGTAGCATGATAAATAGTTCTCCATCCCCTCACTCTCAATCTAAAGGTGTCCTCAGGTCTAAAATGAGTCTCTTGTAGACAGCAAATAGATGGGTCTTGTTTTTTTATCCATTCTGATACCCTATGTCTTTTGGTTGGCGCATTTAATCCATTTACATTCAATGTTATTATAGAAAAATACGGGTTTAGAGTCATTGTGATGTCTGTATGTTTTATGCTTGTAGTGATGTCTCTGGGACTTTGTCTCACAGGGTCCCCCTTAGGATCTCTTGTAGGGCTGGTTTAGTGGTGACAAATTCCTTCAGTTTTTGTTTGTTCGGGAAGACCTTTATCTCTCCTTCTATTCTAAATGACAGACTTGCTGGATAAAGGATTCTTGGCTGCATATTTTTTCTGTCTAGCACCCTGAAAATCTCTTGCCAATTCTTTCTGGCCTGCCAAGTTTCAAAAGAGAGATCAGTCACGAGTCTTATAGGTCTCCCTTTATATGTGAGGGCACGTTTACCCCTTGCTGCTTTCAGAATTTTCTCTTTATCCTTGTATTTTGCCAGTTTCACTATGATATGTCGTGCAGAAGATCGATTCAAGTTACGTCTGAAGGGAGTTCTCTGTGCCTCTTGGATTTCAATGCCTTTTTCCTTCCCCAGTTCAGGGAAGTTCTCAGCTATTATTTCTTCAAGTACCCCTTCAGCACCTTTCCCTCTCTCTTCCTCCTCTGGGATACCAATTATGCGTATATTATCTCTCTTTAGTGCATCACTTAGTTCTCTAATTTTCCCCTCATACTCCTGGATTTTTTTATCTCTCTTTTTCTCAGCTTCCTCTTTTTCCATAACTTTATCTTCTAGTTCACCTATTCTCTCCTCTGCCTCTTCAAGCCGAGCTGTGGTGGTTTCCATTTTGTTATGCATTTCGTTTAAAGCATTTTTCAGCTCCTCGTGACTGTTCCTTAGTCCCTTGATCTCTGTAGCAAGAGATTCTCTGCTGTCCTGTATACTGTTTTCAAGCCCAGCGATTAATTTTATGACTATTATTCTAAATTCACTTTCTGTTATATTATTTAAATCCTTTTTGATCAGCTCATTAGCTGTTGTTATTTCCTGGAGATTCTTCTGAGGGGAATTCTTCCGCTTGGTCATTTTGGATAGTCCCTGGCGTGGTGAGGACCTGCAGGGCACTTCCCCTGTGCTGTGGTGTATAACTGGAGTTGGTGGGCGGGGCCGCAGTCAGACCTGATGTCTGCCCCCAGCCCACCGCTGGGGTCACAGTCAGGCTGGTGTGTGCCTTCTCTTCCCCTCTCCTAGGGGCGGGATTCACTGTGGGGTGGTGTGGCTCGTCTGGGCTACTTGCACCCTGCCAGGCTTGTGATGCTGGGGATCTGGCGTATTAGCTGGGGTGGGTAGGCAAGGTGCACGGGGGCAGGAGGGGCAGGCTTAGATCGCTTCTCCTTAGGTGATCCACTTCAGGAGGGGCCCTGTGGCATCGGGAGGGAGTCAGATCCGCTGCGGGAGGTTTGGCTCCGCAGAAGCGCAGAGTTGGGTGTTTGCGCGGAGCGAGCAAGTTCCCTGGCAGGAACCGGTTCTCTTTGGGATTTCGGCTGGGGGATGGGCGGGGGAGATGGCGCTGGCGAGCGCCTTTGTTCCCCACCAAACTGAGCTCTGTTGTCAGGGGGCTCAGCAGCTCTCCCTCCCTTTGTCCTCCAGCCTTCCCGCTTTCCGAGCAGAGCTGTTAACTTATGACCTCCCAGACGCTAAGTCTTGCTTGCTGTCGGAACACAGTCCGCCCGGCCCCTCCGCTTTTGCCAGCCAGACTCGGGGGCTCTGCTTGGCCGGCGAGCCGCCCCTCCGCCCCGGCTCCCTCCCGCCAGTCCGTGGAGCGCGCACCGCCTCACCGCCCTTCCTACCCTTTTCCGCGGGCCTCTCGTCTGCGTTTGGCTCCGGCGACTCCGTTCTACCAGGAATTCAGGCAGTCTGATGAGACAGGCACCCTGCAGTTATTCTCTGCCCCCATTTTCTGACAAAACCAGAGCTTAAGCCCCCAGCTTTTACAGAATAAGAAGCCAAAAATTTAAAGAAAAAAAAAAAAAAAAAAGAAACCAGCAAACTTTTTTCAATGTCATCGTACCACGTTACATCCGGACAAAGTATTCTCCATATCCGCATTCACATTTTTTAAAATATTTATTTATTTATTTTTGAGAGAGAAAGAGCACAATCAGGGGAAGGGCAGAGAAAGAGAGAGAGACACAGACTCTGAAGCAGGTTCCAGGCCCAGCTCTCAGCACAGAGCCCGACGCGGGGCTCGAACTCACGGACCGCAAGATCGTCGGACCGCAAGATCGTGACCCAAGCCAAAGCTGGCCGCCCAACCGACTGAGCCCCCCAGGCGTCCCTCCACATTCACATTTTTAATTGTATTTATTCTGAAAAATATATGCCAATACCTTATGATGGTGGTTTTCATTTCCATTCCCCACATGTCTAATGATGTGAGGGAAATTTTCATATGAAAATTTGTATATCTTTTTGAAGGAAAGTTTTTTTCATATATGGCACAAAGAAATCATGTTGCATTTTTAAAAATCATGATGGCTTTACCTCACAATTTATTAAAATTTATGAGAAAAAAGTATTTTAGATGGCTCATGTAAATGATGTAAAAATGGAAGCTAAAGTAATAGGCTTCTAGAACAAGGGTCAGCAGACTACAGCTCGAAGGGCAATCTGGCCTGCCATCTGTCTTTTTCCTTTAAGTGTTTTATTTTATTTTAGGTTTATTTTTTTATTTATTTTGAGAGAGAGAAAGAGAGAGGAGAGAAAAAATCCCAAGCAGGCTCCCCACTGTCAGCACAGAGCCTGATGTGGGGCTTGAACCCACAAACTGTGAGATCATGACCTGAGCCAAAATCCACAAAAGTCCAACGCTTAACTGGCTGAGCCACTCAGGTGTCCCAATCCCTTTAAAGTACTTGTAAATTTACATCTAGTATTCAGAAATAACACAAATACTTTCAAGGGGAAAGAAAACTCAACAAACTAGTAATGGAAGGGAGCTTCCTTAACTTGATAAAGAACATCCATTTAAAACCCCTTACTACCACACCTGGGTGGCTCAGTTAGTTTAGCGTCAGACTCATGATATCATAGTTCATGAGCTAGAGCCCAGCATTCAACCCCACATTGGGCTCCACTCTGAGGGCTGGAGCCTGCTTGGGATTCTCTCTCCCTCCCTCTCCCTCTGCTCCTTCTCTACTCTCTCTCTCTCTCTCAAAATAAATAAATAAACTTTTAAAAAATAAATAAAACACATTGCTAATATCAAATTTAAGGGTGAAAACAGAAGGCTTTTCCCCAAGATCAGGCACGAAACAATCTCTACTCTTACCATTTCTATTTAACATTTTACTGGGCATTCTAATCAGAACAATTAGACAAGCAACAGAAATAGAAAATTCCCAGATTGTAAAGAAAGGATTAAAATTATCTCTATTTCAGATGGCATGATTTTATTTATAGATTATCCTAAAGAATTCATGAGAAGATGGAACTAATAAGTGAATTAAGATCAACTTATAAAAATCAATTTTATGTGTACACATTAAGATTAAAACTCTGAAAATGAAATTAAGAAAAAAATAATTTATAGTTGCATCGAAAATAATAAAATAGGGGCGCCTGGGTGGCTCAGTCGGTTGAGCGTCCGACTTCAGCTCAGGTCATGATCTCACGGTCTGTGAGTTCGAGCCCCGCGTCGGGCCCTGGGCTGATGGCTCAGAGCCTGGAGCCTGCTTCGGATTCTGTGTCTCCCTCTCTCTCTGCCCCTCCCCCGTTCATGCTCTGTTTCTCTCTGTCTCAAAAATAAATAAATGTTTAAAAAAATTAAAAAAAAGAAAATAATAAAATATTTAGGAATAATTTTCTTTTAATGCTTTAGTTTTGAGAGAAAGAGAGACAGAATGTGTGTAGGTGAGGGCCAGAGAGAGAGGCTGCTTATTCAGTGTAATCCCTAGCAAAATCCTATCTAGAATTTCTGCAGAAATTGACAATCTGATCCCCAAATTCATAGGATAATTCAAGGGATCCAGAAGAGCCAAAATAATCTTGAAAGAGAAGATCAATGATGGAGGATTTACACTTCTTGATTTCAAAACTTACAGCAAAACTACAGTGATCAAGACTGCATGGTACTCACCTAAACTAATATAACACTGTGTGCTAAAATATTATAAAATTAAAATAAAAACTTTAAAAAAGAGAGAAAAAGAAAGGCTGCATGGTACTAGCATAGTGATAGATATAGGAATCAGTAGAATAAAATTCAGAGTCCAGGAAGAATGCTTAGGTTTACGGTCAATGATTTTCAACAAGGTTCAAGACAACTCAATGAGGGAAAGAATAACCCTTTCAAAAAATGGTGCCGGAACAACAGAATATCCATGTGCAAACAAACAAACAAACAAACAAAAAATGCAGCTGGAATTCTACAGCAGAACATATTTGTCTGAAATTAAGACCAAAATTAAGTAAAACGTGTTGAAATACCTAAATGGAAGAGCTAAAACTACAAATTCTTGGAAGAAAACGAAGGCTTCAGACCTATGCCTGAGTCTTTGTGACCTTAGATTAGGCAATGATTTCTTAGATATGATACCAAATCACAAGCAACAAAATAAAAAACAGAGACAAATTGGAGTCGACCAAAATTAAAAGCGAGTTTATGTCAAAGTATATTGTCAATAAACTAAGCAGATCACCCCACAGGATGAGAGAAAATATTTGTAAGTCACATGCATCATATAACAATAGCATTCAGAACAGAAAACTCAAAAATGAATAAAACAATCAAATAGAAAATGGGCAAACTATTTGAATAAATATTTGTCTAAAGAAGATACACAAATATCCAAAAACCACATGGAAAAATCATTCAGCATCATTAGACATTAAGAGGATATAAATAGAAAATTAACCACCGTGAGATACTATACCACTTCATACCCACTAGGGTAGTTATAATCAAGAAGAAGGATAGAAAGAAGTGTTGACAAAGAACACATCTATGTCCATGAGGGGACACTGGAATCCTTATGCATTGGTGGTGGATACGTAAAATGGTGCATATGCTTTGGAAAACAGTTTGGCAGTTGCACAAAAATTTAGAGTTATCTTACAACCCATTATTAGTTTCTCTTCTAGGTAAACATCCAAGAGAAGTGATAACTTGTTCATACAAACACCTGCCACTGTCTTTGAGTAAGTCTCTACTGGGCTTCCCCCTACTAACCCTTTCAGCAAAAAGAGCAGGTTTTACTTACGTATGTGGGGATGCTTTCTTATGTTGTCCTTTTTCTTCAGCACTGGTGGATTTCAGACTCTCCGGTGCCCAATCAGGGACAAGAGAGAGACAAAAAAGAAGAACCCAAAGGATTCAAGGTGATGTCATCGTTCAGGTCCTGAGTTCCCTGTCCAGCCCACCTTTTCTTTTTCCATCTCCAGAGTCCTTTTACGATTGTCTGCTGAATAATTTCCAGGATATTTAGTAATAATTAGAGAGAAGGAACAGGGAAAATTGAGTTTATGTCATCTTGTTCCTGAACAGAAAGTCTCTCTGCCCGTTTTTATAAATTAAGTTTTATTGGAACACAACATTGCTCACGCTCATTCTGTAAGTATTGTTTATTGTGTACTTAGGCTACGGTTACCGATGAGTATTTCCAACAGAGATCATATGACCTACAAAGCTTAAAACATACTTTCTAGCCCTTTACAGAAAATATTTGATGTCCTCTGCTCTAGAAGAAAACATGTAAGTATATATTCATGATCGTGGGATCAGCAAAGGTTGCTTGGAACACAAAGCTCACCAACCAAAAAAAGTTATACATTGGACTTCAGCGATGAGAAAAGCTGTCTTCCAACATAAGATGGATTTAGACACTATTACTGCATTTCAAGGAGTCATCTGTGCCCTTTTCCAAACACAGTGCTGTGTATTCCTTCCTGAAAAGTCTGCTAACATGTCATCGTTATTAAATCACGTGAGAACCCAAGTGAATGTCCTGAGTGATCCAACCTCTGACCTGGGGACTTGGTAACTATCAGTGGTTCAGAGGCTCTTGATGTACAAGTTTGTCACTGATGTTTGGGAATGATTGTCTTAATCTGTGTCTTCTCTTGCATATGCCTATATTGGTGATGTGGCCTTTGCCTCCAATGTAGTCATGTAGCCACCAAATGAGCCACCTCCGTGCTAGTGACAGCCCTTCAAGGCTCATTGTGGAAGAGAAGGGTGGAACCCTGGAGGTCATCAAGAGCACATGATGGTTGACCCACTAGCTGGACCCTGGCAACGGGAGGCTTCTCATCCCCTCCCCGGTCCTCCGAATGTGAGTTTCACTTGCCTTCCCTGCTCCCGTAGGTTGCTTCAGGAATACAGCTTTGAGATAGAAATACGGTTTTGAGACCATCTGGGTGGTACACCTGACTGAACCTAGTTAAGGCCTCTATTAAACTTTTAAGATTTTGCAGGTCGAGGTGGGGATCTACTTGTCTTACTGCTGCCCAAGACAAGCCTCATAAGTAAGTTTCCTTGCCACCTACCAGTGTGGAATGACCTCCCTCTTTCTTTGGTGTCTCCCTGCCCTCCGCCTAGGAGGCAAGTTTCTGATTACACCAGGGAGGTTCCTAAAGAGGTTGCAAACTAACACAAAAGTGTTAGTGGATTTAAAATCATTGGGACATGGCCATATGAAAGTGCATCTAGATATTTTATATTAATTCTTATGGAAGTAATTCAGTATAGAGCTTATTTACCTGGAACCTAATCTCAGTGTATAATGATTACCTTATATGATCATATTTCTTAGCAGGGAACTCTGTAAATAAACACTGCCTTGTCAGAATTATAGGACTCATTAGTAAAAACTTCCTACTTATCAATTTGCAAGAAATATAAGTTGATTTACTTTCTCATTACCTAGGAAGTGTTTTTCATACCCCTGACTCATCTTTGTTCTTTTCTTTGTAGCGGCAATGAAGTTATAAGTCCTGTGAAGTAATAGGCTACAAATTATAATGCTTCATTGCATAAGCAAGTAACAGGAGATGAATTATGAAGAACAAAGTCGTTGTTACACAAGCTTCAATAATCCTTAATTCTGAACAGGAAAATAGCCAATCAGTTGTGTAAGGGCCTATGAATAAAGTAGGATAATATGCATTTGAATTGTCATTGACTAAGTTTTTATTTTAGTAAAAGGAAGAACTATCCAGAGAATGTGCGGGAAGTCAGCTTTTTAATAAGTCGCACAAAATATGTATTCATTTCTCTTTAAATCTCTGGTAAAGCTGGTCTTCAAACCACAAGGAAATGGTGAAAATCAGCTTCTGCATGCAGAGGAAATAATGAGATGAAGTTTTCGAAGTGAAAGATGAAAACATGACACCAAGATAATAGAAAAACTTTTCAAGTATTGTACTTGCCTTTTTGGCAAGCAGATTATGAACACGCAGGTGATAATTGCATACAGTTGGACCATTATGTCCACGTGATATATTTGTAAAAGTTGTCAGGAGAGCAACGTGGGTTCAACTGCCAGGTAGTTCTGAGGTAGGGAAACAACAGTAAGAACGTGATGGTTTGTACTGTTGGAGCATGTGTAAATTTATTCTCCCTTGTGACTGATACTATTGAGTTTGTTTTTAATATCAGTATATTAAAACTGGTGCTTAGTTACATACTTTCCAGAAAAGAGAAATAAAAATACTGGAAAGCTTTAGTGTCCAAGGCTTCCTGGAGAAATGACGGCTCCAGGCCTGGAGCAGGACATGTATAGATAAGCCTAGAACATCCAGGTGTGCCCAAAACATGGAAGGTAATAAACATTGATATCATGTAAACCAAAAATCTATTCACCTACTGACAGAGCTTCCAGTAGCCAAAGAGGGAACAGTTTGAATATCAAAAGGAATAGTGACTGCAATGGATACAAAAAGGCAAATATGAAAAAATTCATGAGTTCAAATGATATCCAAAAAGAAAAAAAGAGGCTCAAAGAAAGAGTCATTTGTCTTTCAGCATTTAAAAAAATGTTACATAACTAAAATTCTTGATTAAGTATTTACCCTGCTTTTTCTGAAGCAAACTTCCTTCAGGAGAAACAGAGTTGGTAAAGGAAATTTTAAAGATCAAATTTCAGCCAATAAATGCAAAATGAATGATAGAGACACTCCATTTCGCTATTTCTACGTGTATAATTAAGCAGTTCTATCCATGATACCAAAACCATTAGATGAATGTTTGGAAACTTGGTAAGGGATGGATACCTGATGGATTCCTGAATCCATGGACCAATCTTACTATCACTAAATGACAGTCACAAGTCCCCATGTGCCCTCTGAGATGATGTCATGGAAAGTATAAGCCATTTTGAATTCTCACACACAATGCTATAGAAAATGGACACCTCCATCAGTCGTCGCTCATACACACACACACACACACACACACACACACACACACTGAACTGGAAACTGAGTCTCAATATACAAAAGCTGCTAGCTGACCAGTCACTGAATTCTACTTCTGAAACCAATATTATACTATACGTTAACTACCTAGAATTTAAATAAAAACTTGAAACAAAGGTACCTTTATTTTTGAAGTTTATTATTTACTTATTGATTTTGAAGCTTATTTATTAATATTTGAGAGAGAGAGAGAGAGAGAGAGAGAGAGAGAGAGAGAGAAGGGTTAGGTGAGGGGCAGGGAGAGAGGGAAAGAGAAAGAATCCAAGCAGGCTCCATACGGTCAGCATGAGCCGGACGTAGGTCTTGAACTCATGAATCATGAGATCATGACCTGAGCTGAAATCAAGAGTTGGCTGTTTAACTAACTGAATCACTCAGGTGCCCCATGAAATTTTAAAAAATTAAACACACACACACACACACACACACACACACACACTATTAGCTGATAGGCATAGGAAAGACACAGAAGAAAAATGACATCACAGGAAAGCAATCAACCAAATACAGATATTTGGCATTCTGACAGACAAAGGATTCACTTTCATCAGCTAGTAAACAGAATAGCAAAAAAGAAGGAAGGGCATTATAATGTACAGAACATTTAAAAGCCATATTAGGATGCAGTGTGTAGACTTTCATCTACACCAACCTCTCTTAGAGATTTGAAGAGAATCCGAGACATTTGAATATCCAATGGTTCCGTGGTCTTATTTTCTTTAGCTATTAGTATTTATAGTTAAAGTATTTGTGGCTAAAAAATGTGCTTTTTGTGTGTTGCATTATAAAGTATTGCCTTATAGTAAAGTTATACTTTATAAGGTATTTTTTTTAATATCAAGAGATATAATTTTAAAAAAATCATTGAGGCAAGAGGGGCCTTGAGTGGCTCAGTCAGTTGAGCATCTGAGTCTTGATGTCAGCTCAGGTCATAATCTCACCGTCATGGAATGGAGCTCCCATCAGGCTCTGCACTGGGAGCATGAAGCCTGCTTGGGATTCTCTCTCCCCCTCTCTTTCTGCCTCTCCTTTGCTCTCTCTCCCTACAAAATAAATATGTAAACATTGAAAAAAATATTGAGAAAACATAGGATTCTAGATTGAATAAAATATTGAATATTGAATATTTTTTTTAAAAAAATAGCTAAAGAGGGGTGCCTGGGTGGCTCAGTTGGTTAAGCGTCTGACTTTAGCTCAGGTCATGATCTCAAGGTTTGTGAGTTCGAGCCCCACCTTGGGCTCTGTGCTGACAGCTCAGACCCCAGAGCCTGCTTCAGATTCTGTGTCTCCCTCTCTCTCTGTCCACCCCCTCTCATGCTCTCTTTCTCTCTCTCTCTCAAAAATAACTAAACACTAAAAAAAATGTTTAATAAAAAATAAAATAAAATAAAAATAGCTAGAGTAGGTGGAGATTCAATGCATTCTTGTCATTACTGTAGTGCAATTTTGAAAATATCCACAAAATAAGAAAAACATAATCTGACGGCAAAATTACGTAGAAATAAAATCTGAATTTTCCAAGTACATGAACGCATTAGTTATCTCTTGGTGCCTGACAAATTACCCTAAAACTTAGTGGCTTAAAACAACCTGTTTGTTATCTCTCACTGTTCCTTAGGTGAGGAATTTGGGATTGATGTGGCCGCGTAGCCCTGGCTCAAGGTCTCATGAGGTTTCAGCCAGACATTGGCTGGAGCTTCAGTCTTTTGAAAGTTGTATGTTGGGAGGTCCACTCCCAAAATGGTTCACTCACATGGCTGTCTTCCATTATTCACTGACTTCCAGTAGAGCCCTGAATTTCTCACCCTGTGACTCTGTCTCCTCATAGACCTGCTCCCTGGTCCTCAGGGGGAAATAATCCCAGAGATAGCAAAAAAGGATGCCATGATGCCCTTTATCATCGAATCACAGACAGGACTTAGCATAACTCGGGTCATAATCTACCAGGGACACAGACCAACTATGACACAATGTGGAAGAGACAATACACAAAAGTTGAATCCCAGAAATCAAAGATCAATGGGGCACTCCCGAAATCTGGCAACCATAATGGGGTGTTTTGAATGATTATTGTTATTGTTGATGTTGTTCATTTCTGGTTTAATTGCATTTTTGTCAAGATATTTGGTTTACATTGCATCGATTCTCTGAAATCTTTTAGACCTTCTCTGTGACCTAATATTTAAACATTTTAACAATATTTTGTAAAGTTTTCATGTGACTTACATGGAATACATAGTGTCTCTTTGTTTATTGCAGGTTCCTATCCATTATCTATTAGATTACACTTCTTAGTTCTGCTTTCTAAGCCTTTCATGCTACCATGAGTTATTTGCCTGCTCTATCTACAAGTTATTGGTAGTGCTGCATTCAAATGTCCCATATTGATTATAAATGTGTCTATTTAAATGGTGACACTATTTATCTGCTCTCCATTTGGGGACACAAATTTATTTAGCTTTGAAATTTTATTTTATGATAAAAGTATTGCTATTCCAGCTTCCTATTGGTAAAGGTTTGTGTGGTATTTATATTTTTTATCCTTTTGGTCTCTCAAGCATCTTCTCCTTTCCATATCAAACATTTCAAATTCCATCAATCCATACCAGTTGTTCTGGATCTGATCCTTTAAAAGACAATTTATCTTATTTTTTTTAAATTTTTTTTAACGTTTATTTATTTTTGAGACACAGAGAGACAGAGCATGAATGGGGGAGCGTCAGAGAGAGAGAGGGAGACACAGAATCTGAAACAGGCTCCAGGCTCTGAGCTGTCAGCACAGGGGCCAATGCGGCGCTCGAACTCACGGATTGCGAGATCATGACCTGCGCGGAAGTCGGACGCTGAACCGACTGAGCCACCCAGGGGCCCCAAGGCAATTTATCTTATTAATCTCTGTCTTCATAAGTGAAATTCGAATGGGAAACGAAAAGAATTTCCACAAAATTGAGAAAAATTTTGAGAAAGTGGACCCAGTAATTCTATTGAGAACTTAACCTTAACAAACACTTTTGTGATCCAGATAAAAAATGAAGACCGTGGACTGCCTTACTCAGATTGTCACAAATAGCTGGGAGACGGGTGAAGAAGGCAGGTGGGGATACTGATTTTAAGTCAGTTTCCAATTGGAGTTTCAACGGCTGGCTCTTCCTTATGCAATAACTGATTTGCATGGGAAAATGTGTACTGGGTTATTAAAAACTAGAAGAAAAATGCATTTGACTGGTTTCTTAACAAGAGAGCCTTTAGTATCTTATATTTGTATTTTAGCCTCAGCCCGTAATAGATGAATGCATGCTTTTCATAGAACAAATGACATCGCAGCTCCCCTGCTGTAGGGCTTACTCAAGACATTCCAAGAGAGACATAATCCCTTTTGTGCTTCTGAAATTAAAATGAATCATATGCAAAAATAGAGCGAGCCAAGAGGGTCTATGTGACCCATTATGATTATTATGCATTATAGAACCATACGCTGTGCTCTGCAATAGGTGAATTGTACTAAATAAAGAACAGCATTGCTCTTCGGTAATAATTACATTTTGCAAAATACCTACTTGCCAGCAAGTGGATGGAGTGAGAGGAAGAGATTTAGATTCACATTTTGAAAAAGTTTATTTTTGAATACAAGGCAAAGTGAACATCGGTACCCATCCATTAAAACTCAATTCAACCTGGATACTAGAAAAATGAAAAGCATAAATAAATGAGGGAGATGCTGGAAATCTGAGTAGGCCACAAAGCCGTTCATTCCATTTAAGTAACTAAAATTCAAAATGCAGATGACGGAGACCTCAAGAAAACGCAGGAGACGCTCCAAGATTTTGAGTATTTCTATGCAGATTGGTAAAACGTCCTTATGACAAAGAAAATGTTCTATCACCACTTGAAATATATTTTTTAAATATTTAGAGTATAGTTTTATTTTCTATCAAGCCTCGCTAACTCAGACATACACTAAGGTCATGATAAAATCTGTCAGAAACTTGAGATTTCCAAACTAAGAAAAATCCCACATGGAAACTCATTGACTTCTTTATGCTCTCCCTTTAAAATAAATCAATCTTTTTGTGGAAACATTATCCACATGCCTCCTGTCTCTCCACACTCCGTCCCGCTTCCTCTCAGTCACCAGAAAAAAACACTGATTTAGTAAAACCGCGTTCTATTTAAAAGCCTTGCAGCAGCTTGACCGTTGAGGATGTTGTAACGGACATTTTACTTTTCAAAATATAATCGCAATTTATCTTTTCATTTGTAATTCTTGCTGCCCTCAAGGTTCTCTCAATGGACATTTTCTCTATTAGCCCCTCTGTCATTGTTGCTGCTAAGCTTCTCCCCCATGGGAATATATTATTTTTAATCATTTAATTTATTTTTTAGATTATTTATGTATTTTGAGACAGAAAGAGAGAGAATGAGAAGGGAAGGGGAAGAGAGAGAGGGAGAGAGAGAGAGAGAATCCCAAGCAGGTTCTGTGGTCTCAGAGTGGAACCTGACATGGGGCTCGAACCCACAAACTGTGAGATCATGACCTGAGCCAAAACCAAGAGTTGGAGGCTTAATCAACTGAGCCACCCAAGCACCACCCCCATGGGAATCTTGGAACTGCCTCAGGTTCTAAGGATCCAGCCACAGAAGAGGAAAGAAAGCTCACACTTGATGCACATTAGAAAGGTGAGAGATGCTGAACAAATAGAAATATGTCATTCTAAGGGTGCTGACAGTTTGCTTGGGATTCTCTGTCCCCTTCTCTCTCTACCCTTCCCCTGTGTAAACAAACAAACATTAAAAAATATGCCATTCTAGAGTAGACAGTAACTGACAGTTTTTTTTTTTTGTCAATGAGTTCGTGAGAACTGTATGGTATTTAAAGTCTACTCGTCCATTCAACACTCAACAGGTATTTATCCAGAACCAACTGTGTGCAGAATATTTTTCATACAGTAAAAGGACACGGAGAAAAAAATCCTGTCCTCATGCAGTGTCTATCCGATGCAAGATACATACAATAACCAAGACATATAAGCAAACAATGGCTTATTCGTGATTATTGCTAAAGATGAAAAAAAAAAATGAAGCATGAAGAAATACAAGAAACGTCCAGCATAGTGGCATATTGACACGTTAGATCGTGTGGCTCGGGCATGCCAGGCTGAGAAGGTGACATTTGAGGAAAACATCTGAAGAAAGTGAGGGATTAACTCTGCTGATAATAGGGGATGTGGAGCTTTCCACCAAGGAACAAGACCCTGGGGCAGCAGTGAGCCCACACCAGTGTGTCGGAAATAACCAAGACGCTAGATCAGCTGCTACAGAGACCTCGAGGGATTTCTCTACAGTTCACAATTTAGGCCTGTATCACAGACATGAACACTTGAGTTTAGACTGGCGTAGACTGGACCAATAAAGGTATGCTGAAACAGGAAGATGTACAAAACAAGAATCAGGAGAATTTGGAAGAACAGAGAAAAATCTTTAGCGAGAATCAGAAAAGATTTCCCTATTCGAAAGATTCCCCATCTAGACTTTTTTTTTAATTCTTTGAACAGTATGAAATGATGGAAAGCAAATACCAAAATTGGATTTCAGTTGACATTCACGAACACCCTTGGACCTTCGCTAGAATGCCTGTTTGCCTCTAGATGCCAATATATTTTCTCTTTCGATGTACCAATTACGTTCCAGAGGGCACTGCCCACATCTTTGCTTCTGCCCCTCTGCCTTTTTTATAGCCCAGTCAATCCTCTGAAAATAACCTTCTACCTTAACAGCTCCACTTGAAAAGTGCCTAGAAGCCGACGGCTTTATGGGAAGAACTCAGCACGCTCCCTCCCTCATGCCAGGACCTGCTCCATAAAAAGTCAAAGGAACGAATCTCAGTAAGATTATGGACTTCTCTAGAGCTTTCTTTAACTGATAAGTCTTTAATTCAATGCCCACTTGGTTTTCTTTCCTTTTCTTTTTTTTAAGGTTCCTACATAAAATACAGATGCTCAGTTAGATATAAACTTCAGACACAGGACTGTTCCCAGGATAGGTATGTCCCAAATATGGGGCATACTTATGCTAAAAATCACTCGCTCCCAAAATTCAAATTTAACTCACTCTTTGTACTTAAAAAAAAAACTTTTTTAGAAGGGCTTTAGAAGTAGAGAAAAATTGTGAGTGTAGTATAGAGGTTCCCAGATAACCACACTCAATTTCCCTGTGATTGATGTCCTTATTATTCACCTCATTGGTTGCAATTAACAAACCAATATCGATATAACATCATTATGGAGGTCCACACTTTATTTGGATTTTTTTTTTAGTTTTTAATGATGTCTTTTTCTGTCTCACATTACGTTTGATCATCATACTTCCTTAGCATCCTTTTAGTTGTGAGAGTTTCCAAGACTTTCGCTGGTTTTGATGACCTTGCTAGGATACAGTGCTCATGTAGAGTTTCATTTGCCTGTAGTTGCCCACTCTATTCATTTTCTTTCCTTATTAATTTTTTTTATTTTTTTTCAACGTTTTTTAATTTTATTTTGGGGACAGAGAGAGACAGAGCATGAATGGCGGAGGGGCAGCGAGAGAGGGAGACACAGAATCGGAAACAGGCTCCAGGCTCTGAGCCATCAGCCCAGAGCCTGATGCGGGCCTCGAACTCACGGACCGCGAGATCGTGACCTGGCTGAAGTCGGACACTTAACCGGCTGCGCCACCCAGGGGCCCCTCCTTATTAATTTTTTTTAACCTGGAGAGCACCATTTTCAAAGGTACCCAGGTCAGCACCTTTTCCCATACCCCATTTGATGAGATAGTTTCATACATTTGTAATACATTTCACACACTCTGCATACCATCCTGAGACTCCCTTGACTCCCTAAATGATTTTTTTTTCACTTAAATACATTAAAGTTCACACTTGGTGCTATAAAATTCATTTTTTTAAAGCATAGTGTCAATAATAACAAAAAAACCTGTGTTGGTGCAGGTACAGACATAATTTCTTAATGCATATTGTGTGGCTCAGAATGTGTTTATTTTGTGACTGTTCCCTTTGATTTGATATTCAGCTGTTGTTGAATTTAGTGTTTTCTAAATATCAATTAGTTAAGATTAATGATAGACCTGTTCAGGTCAACTATAATCTTATATGATGCCTACTTGATCTATCAGTTACTGAAAAAGATGTTGGGTTTCCAATCATACTACTGGATTCATCTATTTCTCCTTGCAAATCTATCAGTTTTTGCCTCTAACATTTTGACACTTTGTTGTTAGGTCTTCATTAAGAATTGCTTTGTCTTCTTGGAGAATTGATCTCTTCATCAATGGGTAATGTTCCTCTTTATCCCTGATAATTTTTGTTGTTCTGAAGTCTGTTTTTTTGAAATTCATATAGCTATTACAACATTCTTTTGATAGCTGTTAGCATGGTGTATCTTTCTCCAGACTTTACCTTTCAGCCCAGCTGAATTTTTTTAATATGAAATTTATTGTCAGATTGGTTTCCATACAACACCCAGTGCTCATCCCAACAGGTGCCCTCCTCAGTGTGAATTTTTGTATTTAATGCAAATTTCCTGGAGACAGCATATCCATTCTGAAAATCATCTTTTATTTGGTATATCTAGACTATTTATATTTAAAGTGATTATTGATATAGTTTAATTAATATGTACCATGTTTGTAACTATTTTCTCTTCATTGTACTTGTTTTTTCTTTCTTTTCTTTCCTTTTTTCTGCCTTTTTTAGTTTTAACTGGTTACTTTATATTCCACTGTATATCTTCTCTTAACATGTCAATTATATGTCTTTAAAAAATATTGAAGTGGTTTCCTAGAATTTGCAATGTAATATTAAACCACTCCATGTCCACCCTGGAATAACATTACAATGTTTCCCATGTAGGGCAGGTTTCCTTTCAGGTACAATTCCTAATTACTCACTCCCATCCCTGATGACACTGCTTATCCATAAGCTGAACTCAACCCCAATACATTGTTACTTTTATTAATTTTAAAAAGTCATGCGTTAGATTAACTAAGAATAAGAAAAATAAAAGATGTCATTCCTTCTCTGACATTCCTCCGTTCCTTGTGTCAATCAAGATTCTGACCTATATACTCTTTTCCTTCTTCCTGAAGACCTTCTTTTAACATTTCTTATGGATGGCAATTAATTCCATCAGTTTTGTCTGTTTTATCTTCCCTTCAATTTTAAAGAATAATTTTGCTGCATATAGAATTCTAGGTTAGTGGGTTCTGTTTTATTTTTTATAAGATTTTTTCATATTTCACTCCAGTCTTTTTTTACTTGCAAGGGTCTGTTGATAAGCCCGTTGTAATTCTTATTCTGTTTTTATCCACAGATAAGGTGTTTTCTCATCCACCTATGACTTCTGTGAAAATTTTCTTTGTCTTTTTCTCATTTTCTTTTCTTTTCTTTTCTTTCCTTTTTTCTTTCAGTTTGCATATGATCTGCCTATTGTAGGTTTTTTTGTTTATTTTATACCTTGCTTGGTGTTCTTTGTGATTCTTGGATCTGTGGTTTGGTGTTTAGTGTTAGTTTGCAGTTTAGCGTTATTATTCTTGGCCAGTATTACTTCAAATATTTCTTCTGCTCTGTTCTTTCATTTGCATCCCTTGGTATTCTAATTATGTATAAGTTGCATCTTTTGAAATTGTCCTACAGTTCTTGCATTGTTCTGCTCTGCCCTTTTATGGTTCTTTTTTTCTCTCTCTTTGAATATCAATATAGGAAGCGGCTGCTGGCATATCTTCAAGCTCACTAAATTATTTCTTGGTCCAGTTCGGTCTATCGATGGACCCATTAAAGGCATTTTTCATTTCTATTACAGTGTTTTCATTTCTTACATTTCCTTTTGCTTTTCCATCTCTCTGCTTACATCACCCATCTTTTCTTGTGTGTTGTCTACTCTTTCCGTTAGAGCCCTTTGCATGTTAGCCATAGTCATTTTAAATTCTCGGTTCCATACATCCAAGATCTGTGTCCTGTCTTAGTCTGTCTCTGATGCTGGCTGGCTTTGTCTCTTTGAATTGAGCTTCATCTTGCCTTCTTATGCCTGTGTTTTTTTTCTTGATATCCGAATATGATGTTTCAAGTATAGGAACTGTGGTAAATAGGCTTTTCACATGAGGTTTTACGCTTATCTGGCTGAGAAGTGGGCTGTATGTAATGTTTGTCATAGCTGTAGGTGCCAGAAGTTTCAAATTCTTCTAATGTGCTTGTCTGCCCCTTGTCTTTCAGCCTCCCAAGGCGCCCCTCTTTTTGTTTTTTTAATGTTTATTTATTTTTGACAGAGAGAAAGAGCATGAGCAGAAGAGGGGCAGGGAGAGAGGGAGAGAGGGAGACACAGAATCCGAAGCAGGCTCCAGGCTCTGAGCTGTCAGCATAGAGCCTGACGCGGGGCTCGAACTCACAGACTGTGAGATCATGACCTGAGCCGAAGTCGGACGCGCAACGGACTGAGCCACCCAGGCGCCCCTGACTCTCCAGATTTCTTGATGGCAGTTTACCCCAGTTCTCTGATGGGCCCAAGAAAAATTATTGATTTTCAGAGTTTTGGGTTTGTTTTTTTTTTTTTTTTTTTTACTTGTGTAGACCAAAGCAAAATATCCAAGACTTTTACACCTCAGAGCAGGGAGCAGAAATCCTGTCCCAGTCACTTTTACACATGCACCTTAGGGCCCAACCTCTCCCGATTCAGGGGAGACAGAGAAAAAAATCTGTAGACATACAGCTCCACTTATATGAGAGAAAGAAATAATGTGAAGTCACATGGACCTTTTTTTTTTTTGCAGTTATATTTATGTTCAGTTATGTTTCATTGTTCTTTATGTTTTATTGTTTTATTGTTTTGATGTTTATATGTTTTATATATTTTTATATCTTTTATCAGCAGATATACTTCAGCTTTTCTCCTGCCCTGTTCTGCTTCTTTTTCTCATGAAGGCCCAACAGAAAGTGAGACACTGGTAAGATGAGAAGTAAGTGACTGTGAGCTGGAAGTGGCCTTGAGGTCATGCAATCGAACTTCCTGTTTTTATGAAGAAGGGCACTGAGGAGTGGGGAACACAGAGAAAGGAAGCAAAATTCAACCAAGGTGGTCTGGCTTTCCAGGGGGCTTGATCCCAAGTTTTCTGAATCGCTCTCAATCCTGAGTGATAGGAGCAGGGCTACAAGGAACCTGCCAATTTATTAAGTGATCCCACATAACTAATAGTGATATACAGAATTCTTCTGTTTTTGTGGGTCCTAAGGGATCGCCTCCTCTTAATTGAACATTATACCTTCTTAGTAATAGAGTGGTGAAAATATATGAGCAGACTTTTGGACTCGGCAGGACTGTCTCCACAAAACTATGTCAGTAGTAATGTAGGTCACATTTTGATCCAAATGTTAATTGACAGTGTCCTTTAATGTGCATTTTGGGGCTCAGGTAATAGCAGTGAGAAAAACTCATTATAAGCTCGGCAAGAAGACAGTGTGCAGCACTGTGACATGCCATCTGATGTTAGAAAGGGGTTTTCACTGAATCCGCATAGCTTTGCCTGAGGATAAAACCACCCTTTCACCAGCAGGTGGGAGGAAGGCTGCAGTGGCCCATGCAAGTGCCCTCAGGCAGTGGGGTCCCTGTCACCTGCGGTATCACCCAGGCTTTGAAAAGCATTTCTTTCTCTTTTCTTTAAGGATCTAAACCTTTCTCTCTCATTTTGTCCACCAAGGGAAACTGACGAGCATTATTCTCATGTCTCAACGTTTAAAAGTGCTTCCTGTTTGACAGATTTCCTTGTTCCCAGATTAGTGGGTAGAAATGTTACCCCTTGGAAGTCTGCATCAATAAAAATCATTTAAATTTCGTTCGCAAGTGTTTGTGGCAGTTGTGAGCCTGTCAACAATGTCCTGGCCGGTAAGTAAATATTATCATGTTTTACTTTCCCCGGCTCCCCCCCTCAAATTTCAGGGAAACAAATCGGTAATTAGCTTCAAAAATAAAGAAGATAAATAAAAATGACTAACACGTGACTTTCACAAGCATTTTAAAAGGCAGTTTTAATACAGCATCACTGTTGGTTCCTGGGCAGTAGATAAAGCATCCGAACAGCAGCGTGTAAGAAAAGTAAACAGCTGCCTGTACTAAAGAATTTTAATGGGCTACTGTGAAGTTTAATTTTTTTTAAACTGTGTTTATACTCATTTAATTAAACTAATTTTCTTGAGCACTCACTATGATGGTTCGGGTTCTCCCAGAAGCTGAATCTGAGCCATTCAGGTGCAAGTAGCTTATTGGAGAGGTTGTTTCCAGAAACGTTGGTAGAGAATTAGTGAAGTGACACAGAGAAGAGAGAGAAGCCAATAAAGGATTCATCATCAAGCCAATTACCCATCTGGAGATTCGGAGTCTTCCTACCTAAGGGCAAGAAATCTTGGGTGTTTATCCAGGGACTCCCTCCATATTGAGGGCTGCTGATTTCATGGTTCTTCTGGTTTGCCTTTCTGCATCGGGCTGATGTTCTCCTGCATCCAGCAAAAAGCCTTCGGCCACAGGGGCACCGGCTCAATAGGACAGTGGCTGTCAAAAGTGCCCTTCCCAGTCCAGCGGCATCAACACCTCCTGGGAACTCGTTAAAAATGCAAATTATTCCTCCACTCCCCTCCTTGAGAGCTGCATCACATAACACCGTGTTTTCCTCTTCCGGGAGATACCAGTGTTCTCCAGATCTGCTGTACCCTTCTCATTTCCGGGCAGCTTTTTGAGGTTTTATAAAGTGAACACTCAGGCTATTTTGAATCCTAGAACTTTTGTCTTCTGAGCTTACTCTTTGCCAAAGATCCCGCTAGAGTAGTTTGCTAGGAAAGAGTATGTGGGAGGTGAAGCTATTTCGGTCCTTGTATAACTGAACACTCGCATGTTTGAATATGTTCAATCCACCATCATCCTTGTTTCACTGTGTGGGTATGAAACTCAAGAGCCAAAGCCTTCTTCTGTCAAAAATGTCACGGTAGTTTTTAACTTTTTTCCAAAGCGTACATCATTGCCTTAGAGACATCTACAGTCATTCACAGTAAAATATTTTGAAGTCTCCAGTCTGTGAAAGCAGGTATAATCTTGTGTAGACTAACACAAAAAAAGTAAAAGAAAATGAAAAGAGAGAGATAAAAGATATTACTGACTTGTGAAAGGAGAATGTCAAGGTGTGTCCAATATTCTCTGAGGAGGTGAGAGTTTGGATTATTTTGGGGAACTTTTATTCTGATGTAATGTCACATTGGTAGAAAATGTGCTAGAATAACGCCTGGGACTCCCATACATGCTTTATCTAGATTCACCAACTGATTCCACTTTGTCCCAATGGCTTTATCAATCTCTGGCTACCTCATATTACATATATTCGTGTATTACATATAATAAGGTTGATGCGCAATGCTTTTTATCCTTACATAATTTGTGGTGTATTTCTACATAACAACAGTAAGCAAAGTCATAAATACTACTACTATTTTCTAATTAAGTTGTTCCCAAATTTTGCTGAACATTAGAATCACCTGATGAGACTTTTAAAAACCTCTCAATATCCAGGTTACAATCACAGGCATGACATCAGAATGTCTAGGGGTGGGAGCCAGGCAAACAGTAAGTAAATAATCTAATTATAAACATAAAAACAATAGATCAACTACAGGTCATTCAGAAAATGTAATTAAGTCAAGATACTGGCAGTTTCCATAACACTAAAAGTGACATAAAACAGTGTGAACGGGCACTTGCG
This sequence comes from Prionailurus viverrinus, assembly GCF_022837055.1. NCBI lineage: Eukaryota > Metazoa > Chordata > Mammalia > Carnivora > Felidae > Prionailurus > Prionailurus viverrinus. The sequence continues at coordinate 57,089,450 of NC_062563.1, forward strand.
TGTAGCCGAGACATCACGGAAAAATAGAGACTGTGGTTTTTTTTTTATTATTATTTCAAAACCAAGTAAATTTTCACGAAAAAAGTAATAAAGGCTTTTTTTTTTAAAGTCAGGTTATCTTCTTTTTATTTTTTTTAATGTTTATTTTTGAGAGAGAAAGAAAGCATGAGCAGGGAGGGGCTGAGAGAGAGGGGGACAGAGGGTCTGTGCTGACAGCACTGAGCTAGCTCACTGTGGGGCTCGAACTCACTAACCATGAGATTATGACCTGAGTGGAAGTGGGATGCTCAACTGACTGAGCCAATCAGGGGCCCCCTCTTCTTTTTAATTTGCATACTCTTTTGAAGCACTAAGGGAGCCACCTGCAGTGTTGCCTACCACAGGGTGGTTTCCTGGAGTTGCAAGTCAGGTAGAGTCAACCCAAGGTCACCCCTGCCTTCAGAGGTTTGGCAACTACAAAAGTGAGGGAGGCTTCGTCTGTGAGTATGGATACAGGAGGGAGGAAGGCTGAGGCTGTACACATGGAAAACAGAGTCAGTCTCAGGAAGAACAGAGGCTTGGGGAAAGTCCGCGTAGATTTTGTCTAACCCAGGGGCTTAAAAACTATTTGAAGCAAGACCTAAGCGCTCTGTGCTTTAGTTCCCTCTATCTAGTAAAGAGGTCACCATTCTTCAATGTTATTACTATTTTTTTTTCTTTTCCCGATGAAGGAGGGCTACGGAAGTGTAGCCTTAATATTATCTTGTTTTAGTTTTGATAGCGTAGGCAGAGAGCCTGGCTTTATTTTTCTCCATCAACTTGCAGCTCAGGGAGAAGTCTTCAATATAGGACGTGGTCAGAAGTGCCCCTTAAGATGCATAATGCTCTCTGGATTCAGGACCTTCCTCACACCCATCAGCATTTCAATTTCACCTGCTGCACCCTCACTGTAGAGTGTACCCCGGTGACATGGTTGCAGAACAAATGGATTGCGGTATTATTATTTCTAGGTCCAGTGTCTTGCAATGGTTTTCTCCCTTTGTTTCTTTGCCCTAGCAATTGAGAAGCATTTTTTTTGATTTCTTACATAAAATAACATGTAAAATACAATGCATAGTGTTTCCTCTCATCTTAATGCAACAAATACCCAGTAATACAGAAGGGGGAAAAAAAAGACCACTTTATACTGAATATAGAAAACAAGTAGAGGTCAGCAGGAAACAGGAGCCAGAAAAATCTAATGGGCTTTGAATCATTATCTATTCGTGGGGGCGGGGGTGGCTCTTTCCCTCCGGTTAGAATGCCCCTCCCTATCTTCTGTTTCATTGTATTTGGCGGGGGTCCGGGGGTTCGTTATGTCTGTATTTGCAGGGAAAGGAATTTATCACAAGGGTAAAAATTGTCCATACTCATGTCCCCATTACAGGAGATGGTACCAGTAGGACTGGCTATGCAAATGGGCTCTCACTGCTTTGTGAAGTGACACAGAGCCTCCTGCATCATGCTTCAAAGGAATTCAGGGCATAATCAATCCTTTCCAGCAGAAAGAAATCAGAGTTGATTGCTTTGCTCAACCCCTGACTCTTTACTACTCTTCGTGTCCACTCAGCGGGGTTGTTAATAGTACCTGGTGATGTTTACAGGCTTTTCCTCAAATCACAGAAGCCTTAATTCGTTCTTTAACCAAAGTGCTGTTCCTTATCAAATTTTGACCGAGATATTGAGGCATTTTGTTTGAAGGTGATCGAAATGTATATTACAACTCTTAAAAGTTTTAAGGCTTGTAAAAAGCAGATGTAGTGCTCACACCAAGCCATTAGACCCTAGACCCTAAATGTGTTTGATCTGGGCATGGTGGTCTCCATCCATGGTTGCACAGATGATGCACTGAGGTGCGGTTGCAGATATTAGATTATCTACATATAATGATTTTACCTTATCAGTTTATCTATTTTCCCCAGTTTCTGAGAGAGTTAAAAACCTGCAGCAGGAAAGTAAAAAAAAAAAAAAAAAAAACGGTAAAATGACCACCTATATACCTCCATCTAGACCCACCGATTGTTAACATCTTGCTAACATCTTTATGTAATAAAAAAAAAAAAGAAAGTAGGTATCGAACCATTTGAGTTTCAGGCACCAGAGTAGCAAAACCCTGAATTTTTAAGGATTTTGTATTTCTAAAGAACGATGATATTTTCTTACATAGTTACAATGTAAGGGTTATGCTCAGAAAACATCCATATAATACCAATATCCAATGCACAGTGATAGTTGTCATAATAAAGTCTTATCTCTCTCTCTATTTTTTTATTTTGTAGTATTAAAAATCATATGTTGCATTTATATAACTTTTTTTTTTTAATTTTTTTTTCAACGTTTTTTTTTTTTTTTTTTTTTTTGGGACAGAGAGAGACAGAGCATGAACAGGGGAGGGGCAGAGAGAGAGGGAGACACAGAATCGGAAACAGGCTCCAGGCTCTGAGCCATCAGCCCAGAGCCCGACGCGGGGCTCGAACTCACGGACTGTGAGATCATGACCTGGCTGAAGTCAGACGCTTAACCGACTGTGCCACCCAGGCGCCCCAGCATTTATATAACTTTTAAAACTAGAACAGTTCACCAGTTTTTGTGTTTGGTGATGTAGTCATTTTTTAAGCTTATTTATTTATTTTGAGAGAGAGAGAGAGAGAGAGAGAGAGAGAAAGAGCACAAGCAAGGGAGGGGCAGAGAGAGAGAGAGAGAGAGAGAGTAGGAGAGAGATAGAAAGAATCCCAAGCAGGCTCCTCACTGTCAGAGCAGAGCCTGATCCGGAGCATAATCTCACAAACCATGAGATCCTGACCTGAGCAGAAATCAAGAGTTAGTCATTTAACCGACTGAGCCACCCAGGCACCCCTGTAGACATTTTCAAAGAGGTTAAACTAGTTTTACAGAATGGTCTTTACTTTCGGTAAATTGTTACTTACATACCGCAAAATTTGCCCTGTCAAAGTATACAGTTCAGTCATTTTTAGTATGATTACAAAATTGTGCAACTGCCTTCACTATTGAATTTCAGAATATTTTAAGCACCTCAAAAATAAACCCCATTCATACTCATTAGCTGTTACATTTTCCACCCTCAGCACCTGGCAATCACTCATCCACTCTCTGAATCCATAGACTGGCCTATTCTGGACACTTCATATATATGTGAAATCATGCAATATGTAGTCTTTCATGTCTGGACTTTTTTCACTTAACAAAATGTTTCCAAGTCTCATCCATGTTGTAGCAGGTGTCAGCATTTCATTCTTTTTTGTAGCTGAATAATATTCCATTGTATGAATTAAACGTACTATTTATCTATTTATCAAATGATGACGTTTGAATTGCTTCCATTTTGCCCCTATTATGAAATATACTTCCATTACCATTCAAGGCACAAATTTTGTGCAGACATATATTTTCAATTATTTGCAGTATATATTTGGGAGTAGAATTGCTGGTTTGTGTAACTCCATGTTTAACCAAGGAACTAACACACCGTCTTAGAAACTGGCTTTAACCATTTTACATCGCCACCGTCAATGTACGAATGTTTCCGTTTCTCCACTTCCTTACCAAAATTTGCTATTTTCTGCCATTCTGATCAGTGTGCTAAGGTGATATCCATGAGATACATTTGTTATAGGGACAAACATTCCTCTTTTTAAAACATAAGTAATTTGTGGAGAGAGTCTTTGAGACAGTCTATCTCATTCTTTCAGACTTCTAGTTTTGTGAGCTTTAAGAGGGCAAAGCATGTAATGGTAGAATAGTCACGTAATTTAAAAAGAAATAAATATGTGTATCTGGGGAATACATACTCAAAATAGTTTTATTGATGGAAGCTGGTATTCTAGAAGTCCAATTCTTATCTTCTCCCTTTTTTAAATCGTGTTTTGCTTGTGTTCCACCGTAACCCCTGGACCTCAGAATCTTGGCTCTGTACAAGGAACGTCTCAGCTCTCCTAGCATCTTTGGGTTTTGGAACACCGCAGACTCCCTCCCAGATTTTACGGAAATCAGCCCTCTTCTTGCACTGGTTTACTTTCTCCTGGACTATTCGTTTTTTTAACATGTTCTACCTGCCTTCTTCAGCTTCCCACTTGTTCCTGTCTCCATCAACCTTCCCGCCCGCTCCCTGTGCGTGTGTGAACACACACGCCAGGATGCCCTCCCTGCTCCTGTTCCTTGGCTCCAAGAAAAAAGCAGCTCTAACCCCCAGCATATGCTTCTTTCCTGAAATAGAACTGAATGCACCGGCCATGTTCAGCGGTTTGTGAAGTTCAGTGAGAAATTTGTTTGGATCAATACTGCAGTTTTTTATCAACACATTTGATACAAATGCAATACAAATCACATTTTTCTCTGGTCACTCATTTTGAGCAAATTGACTTATATATGTGATATTCATATATTTATAGCAATTATAATTATATATAATATGCATATAATATATATGCATATTACACATCTATATATCATACATACATATAGTAATTATCCTGAGGTTAATTTAAGGTCTGTTCATGCTTTCCAAGCAAATGTTCAGGAAATCCCTTTCAGCATGATAATGAATGCTACAGTTCAGAAAACACAATTTAACACAGAACTAAGGTATAAGCTCCCAGGACACTCTAATGCTCCAATGCTTAGGGAAAAAAAGAAAGCAAACCCATCCATTCATTTACTCATTCGAGATTTATTTAGGTCGTTTTAACTGCCAGACACTATAGTAGGCAAACAAAACAAAACCAAAGACACTCCCTTGTCTTTCTAAGATACAGAAATATCTTTCTAAGAAATGTCTTTCTAAGATACAGATATTCTGTATAAATATAAATATAAATATAAATGTAAATATAAATATAAATACAAATACAAATACAAATACAAATATAAATTAATGGGTATCATGATGCCTACTTAAATACCATGGCATGTGAGCACAGGGGAGGGGTCCCATAGAGCAACCATAGAGAGGAGGAATTCTGAAAATAAAGGCATGTGATAAAAGTATCTTGGAGGTGGTCTTGACACTTAGTCATAAATGATGACAAGGACATCCGGAAAGGGTTTGGGCAAGGGGGAAAAACACATACCAAGCTGAAATGGAATTTCAAGTAATTTGGAAGTGAAGTGAGAGAGGGGAATAATGAGAATGAATGCAAGAGAAAGAGATATGAATCATATCAGGGAGGACTTTGGGGCCAAGCCCCAATGCCATTACATTTTATCCCAAAGGGAGTGGAGCTTTTCAGGAAGCACTCCATCTTGGTCAATGAGCGGTAGTCAGATGAGGAATGTTCTGAACTCAGAAGCAGGAACAGAGCTAGCCTTTACTGTTGTGTGATTAAACACCTATGCCAGACATTCTTAGATGCTCTAAAGAAATAAAGGACAAAATTCCCAAATTTCAAAAATTGAAAATCTGCTCACAAATACACATTGAGCAAAGAGAAAAAAACATAAGGCAATAACAGCTATGCTATTAAGATCTTGACATCCAAGCCCTCAGACATGTTGACTGTTGTTAACTCACAGGATATTACGGGCGATGGTGTGGCCTTCGGTGAGATCACTTACAAGGCAACTCATATTTTCCCACAGTCATTCATGTCTGCTCTTTTGAGCAGTGATTCAAATTTTTACCCACATCCCATATTCCCATCTCTGTGTTTGATACAACTTTTCTCATGCTATTTTTTTTACATTTTTTTTACATTTATTTATTTTTGAGAGACAGAACCAGTGGGGGAGAGGCAGAGAGAGAAAAGGGGACACAGAATCCGAAGCAGGCCCCAGGCCCTGAGCTGTCAGCACACAGCCCCACACCAGGCTCGAGCCCACAAACTGTGAGATCATGACCTGAGCCGAAGTCGGATGCTCAACGGACTGAGCCAACCAGGCGCCCCAACTTTTTTCATGCTATTATTAGTTATCATGAGTGATACTGTTTCTTAGAAAGTGCCATGTTGACAACTGTAATTGACATGTTCTGATAATTTGCTTAAGCTCATGTTTCTGCGGGTAGGAGTCGTGAGTGGAGCCTTGCAGAGCTGTCTGGATGTGACTGGGCTTCGTGCACAGGAAGATCGGTCAGTGATGGCTGCTTTGCAGAAGTCTAAGGTGTGGTACCAAGATAGCAATAAAATAATAGTGTGATAAATTTATATTTTGCCTAGCGCATAGGGTCTTAAAATTTTGTTCTGGACCTATGTCCGAATGTGTTTATTCTCAGGAAAAAGTATGTCCAGAAATACATGTCCTTCCCCAAAAATGTGATATATGTGTACGTATATGCACACACACGCATACGATCTATGCACACACATAAAGTATATACATTTGCACTTATATTGTGCACATATGCATTTGTGTGTACATAGTTTATACATATCTATATATATTATAGAAAAGCTATGAAGCAGTTCTTAGCAAAATAAGCAGGAGTCCAAGGGTTAAGATCGTAGTTGCACATGGCAGCCTTAGAGCAGAAAAATTGCTTGCTCAGACTACAGACCATGGTCTTTTTACTTTGTACTCTTCAAATCCTGTGGAAGATATGCCTTGTGTAATAAGTCCTCTTAAAATAATATCCTAGTGAAGCCATATTTGGAGATTTTTTAAATTATTTTACTCATTTTAAATAATACTCATTTTATTACGAGTTCTAGATGCTATCTTTGTAAGAAACTGCTTCATCCATCTTTATATATATATATATATCCATCTTGTTATTAGCCTTGTTAAAATGAACAGAACGGTGAAAACTTAGTTACTATATGTATATCATTGCACTTACATGCATGTTCTTCAGTACGATGCTGAGTTAAGGTGATGCCCTGTGGGCTTTCTTATTTCCTGTTTTCATCACTTGAATTGAAAACATTCTCAACAACACATTCTTCTTTCTTAAAGAATAGCCCATGGTTTACAGGTGCCAAAATTGTATAATTAACGGTTATTTGCGAGGATGTATGTTTCCTTCTCTTGCTTTTTTTTTTCTTTCAGTTTTATTGTGGTATGATTTACAAATAAAAAGTGTATATATTATAATGTGCCATGTGATAATTTGATACACGTATACATTGTAAAATAATCCCCCACCATCAAACTAACACATGCGTTGCCTCACAGTTAACCTTTTGTGTGTGTGTGTGTGGTGAGAATACTTAGGATCTGCTCTCTTAGCAAATTTCAAGAATATATCATTGACCTTAGTCACCAGGCTGCACATTAGATCCCCAGAACTTATGCATCTTATAACCGAATGTTCGTACCCTTTGACCAACATCTCCCCATTTCCCTCGTCCTCCAGCCTCTGGCAGCCACCAGTCTACTCTCTGCCTCCACGAGTCCAATTCTTTGGGATCTCACATACAGACGACATCATAGAGTATTTCTCTGTGCCTGGCTTATTTCGCTTAGTATAATGTCCTGCAGGTTCTTCCATGTTGTTGCAAACGGCAAGATTTCCTTCCTTCTTTTTATGGCTGAATAAGATTCCATTTTATATACGCCACATTTTCTTTATCCGTTCATCCATCAACAGACACAGATTTGAACCATTTAGCAATGCTTTGCATACTCATACCTTAGTAAGGCATTCTTACCTTATTCCCGTTCTACTACTCAACACTGTATCCTTGCAAAACTAGTCTTAAGCCATTTGCTACTCACTAAAGGAAAACTTCAAACTGCCTTGATTCTGCCTGTCGGATTACAGCTTAATTTATTTCTTACTTCTGCTTTCGAGGCTACTTTGCGGAACAGCTCGGCAAGCCTGGGAGGCTACTTTTTCTGGACAGAGAAATACCTGGTTAGTGAAAGGCACGGGTACTTCTGCAAGAAAATGAGGTGATATCCTCCAGTTTGTTTCTTCGTCTTATACTTAGTCTCTCTGGTGTGTTGAAAAGTAGGTAAACAGGGATTACCAAACATTCATTAACCCTGCGTCCTCGTTTGCAAATACCAGAACTCAGTAATGAGTAAGGGGCCCAAATAGAGTCGGCAATGCTTTCCACCTCATGTTAGGAGGTACAGAAAGGTTTCCCTCACATCGGTTATGGTGGATTGGCAATTCAGTTGGGGTGATTCTCTGCTGATTCTGGAGGATTCTAGATTAAAGATGAATACTTTTTCATTTCCTTCTAGTCGTCATAGATAAAGTCTAGTAACAGTTTGTACCTTTGGTGGTGCGCATAGAATTATCTGCTCACCCTCTGCAGAACTTTGTACCTAGTCTTTGTGCTTACAACAACCCCATGAGCCAGATCGTGAATTTACCCTTCTTTTTTTAATTTTTATTTTTCTCAGTGATAAGTAAGTTAAGCAATTTCCCACTAATAGAGCGTGGTAATACTAGAGCAGAGATTCAATCCCACTCAGTCTGGAGGGTAAACTATTTTCAGACAATGAATACAGTGGTGCTATTCTTGGCAAACTCCTTTAAGTATATTGTAGCTCCTGGGATATACTCAAGTTGCAATTAGTATTTGTTAAATTTATTTGAATACAAATGAAGTCCAGGATATTTTATTTTGAGTACTGAAAATCCACTGTCTGTCTGACAGGCTATCCAAAGTCTTATTTTCCCTTTTCGAGGCTAAGAGCAGAATATTACACTTTTATATGGAATTTGTTATATTACCTACGAAATGTTGGAAAGGCACGTTTACTGGCTACACTGAAATTATAAAGGTCTTGGGCCATGTTATTTTTCTTTGTGTTTTTTTGTTATCATGATAGTAGGGATAATTTCCCTTTGGCTCATATTTTCTTTAAGCAAACTAGGTACTATTTGGTCAATAAATGATAATATAAGTTTGAATTGTGCGAGCTACATTGCTTAATTCCCTTTGGGAGACAGAGGAAATCTGGGAATAGTGCCCTTAATTCTTGCTGCTGCCCGACTTAAAGTGGTTTTAATTCCTCTTATTATAACAGAGGATGATAAAGAGATGAGAATATGTGAACAGATACTTGTTACTGGTAGGCATAATAGCTTCAGGAAAAGTTAGTATCAATTAATTTAGATATATTATTAATTTAATAACTACATGTTAGATGTTAGGTTTTCTCAATGATATTTGTGCATTCAAGAAATACACTTATAGCTATGGAAACACTTGTGTTAGCCCTTCTTAAGTATTATTTACAAAAGGTATAAAAATTAATTCTGTTGAAATAGCTCTCGGACAACCAGCAATTTCTCAGGAATAGGACAATCATGTTACAGCAAAATAGGTCTTTTTTAAGACATTTTTTGAACATTTGTTTATTATTGAGAGGCAGAGCATCAGCATGAGCATGGGAGGGGTAGAGAGAGGAGACATGGAATCCAAAGCAGGCTCCAGGCTCTGAGCTGTCAGCACAGAGCCCCACACGGGGCTCGAACTCACAAACTGGGAGATCATGACGTGAGCCGAAGTCGGATGCTTAACCGCCTGAGCCACCCAGGCGCCCCACTCCAAAATAGGTCACAAACAATGAGCAAAAGAATGAAGGAAGGAAGGGATGAATAGCAAATTTAAGGTTTGATGATTTCCCTGGACGGCCCAGGGATTTTTTGAATGGAAGCATAAACCCTGACCAGTATTCTTTTGACATGTTCAGTGATTCCTGGATTATGGAGATACCAGGTTTTCTATCAGCACATTTGAGATTCACTAGGAGCTTCTATAAATCCAAGAGAAATATCATTGGAAAACAGATACATGTAGCCAATATTAAAATACAAATGATAATTGGAAATAAAAAAATCTAAATTTTCTTACTCTACAGGGAAACATACATTCTTGCTGCAGGAAAGAACAGGTTCTAGGCGTGGTCACATCTCATGTTCCAGACAGGAGGAAGCTGGGGGTCCACGCTGGGTCTGAGGACGGAGCAGGGAGGCAGGGCTCAGAAGGACGCTACAACAGCTGGTGACACCGTCCCAAAGACACATGTGGCAAAGCACTTATCGTAAAGAAGAGATGTAGATGGAATCTGAGGGCAGGGTTTCTCAGCCTTGGCACTGTTGACATTTTGGGTTGGATAATTCTCAGCTGTGGAGCACTCTCCCGGGCCTGTTAGGATGTTTACCAGCATCCTTGGTGTCTATGCACTAGATGTCAGTAATACTCCCCTCCCAAGTGGTGACAAGCAAAAGTATCTTCCGATATCATCAAATATACCCCGGGGGACAAAATCACCGCCTACATCCTTGACAAAGTCTGCTCTGGGCGGGGCGGGGGTGGGGGGGAGTAGCGACTTGAGAGACCGGGAGACAGGAGCTCACTCATAGAGGGTGAGTGATGGAGCCTGAAGATATACTCTGAACTAACTAACACAAGTCAAACCTCACCGGATATGGTCTTCAGTGTGCCTGTGGCCCCGCTGGAAGATAGCTCTTCAATGAGCGATTGCATATCAGGAACATTCTTCTAGCTCCATATGTTAATGAAAATTGCTAAATGTTAAAGTGCTGAATTTATAGGATATGCTTTCTATTGATCTAAGGAAATGTTAATAGATAGTACTTGACATTACTGGTCCATGCACAAATTGGATTTGGATATCCTTGGTTGAACAATATAGTTGTTGATAGACTTCTCAAAGCACTTAATACGTTAATGTACGCTATGAATCTCCAACTCTGTAGGCTATTTTCCAAATTTATCTGATCACACTTTAGGAAAAATTACTATATTATAATGACACGGGTTAATTTTTATTGCTTTTAGATCTTATCCTCGAAAGAAACCTTCCAGAGCAATTCCACACATGCTGTTACTGAATCCTGAAAAGAATACAGTGGAGAGTTGTCTCAGAATCAAGTCTGGTGGATTCTATGTCCACAGTTTCTTTAATGCCACAGATTCTGTGTGGAATACCAATCAATATTTAGCTGTTTAGTTCATAATTTGTATTTGTCTTTGCTCCAGTACGGGTTTCACATGCCATAGACACATTTTACGTGCCAAATAAGCTCTCCAGGCAATGTCGATGTCATATAGACATGTTGCTAATATTGCCATCACCATTATTGATGTCCTATAGGTAAACTTCTTGAGACACGAATGCAGATATATATACACACAGAGAGGTTATGAAGAAAAAAAAAAAAACAAATGTTCTCAGTATTGAAAAGCATGGGAGCGTACACCTGCATTTCTACTTTACAAAGAAGCAGCTCTGATTTCTCTACTTCGCGATCCGTTCTACATTTCCTTCCTCCCTCCCCCTAAAAAAATAAATGTTGATTCTCTCTGAATTGGTGCTCATGTATTTATAATGTATGTGAGTCCCGTGTATTTCAACAGCAAATGTGAATCCCATCTGAAATCACATTTGGTTATAATTTGAAAGAGTATTTGCTACGAAACTAATAAACAAATAAACAAATCAGTTTGTTCTGCTGGGCAGCTAATGTTGCGAAGGGGGGGGGTGTCTTTATGAAACAAAAATTCATCTTCGGTGCGGAAGTTCTCGCGGAAGGAGCGCGTGGAGAATTTCTGTGACCTGTTTACGGCTCTGAGCTGCTTTCATGTAGCACGTTTCCCTGGCTGAGAGCTAAAAGAGAGTCGAGTGAATCTCAGTGGATCAATTAACAGAGGGACCTGTCCTTCAACAGCAGAAGATCTATTTCAGGATTTGCATATCACTGAAAAAAATTACAAAGCTGAGATAAATACAAGCCCGATAATAACTCACTGCAGACTTGGCTCTATTCCTAGATTTCCTTGGCTGTTTGTCCTAATAAAGTGTCTCCATGGCACTTAGGGCAGGAAGGTTATTAGTAGCTGTCAATCAAAGGAGGGAGTAGCATCGGCAGGAGGAGGAAGAGAGGAGAGGTGACATTCATCCTCTCTTCTCACTGATATTGGGTATAAAAGTCGTTCAGAGCACGTGGCTAAAAAAGGGACAGGTCCCTCTTCATCCCCACGGAGAAAAGAAAAGCTGCCTTGGTTACCAACAATTTAATAAGAAAACGAAATACATCAATCATTTTCTTTTCTACCTTATTGACGCCTGAACATCCATTAATTCTGCGGAAATGAAGGACATATGAAAGAGATCTTCATGGGAGACTCTTGACTTAATATTGTTTTCCTATGTTTTCATGCAATGCATACATATCAAGGCTTAAAATTAAAGAAGAATATTTTCACCATTATCAGACACCTCTGGGTTGTTTTTTTTTTTTTTAATGTTAAAATTTTTCTTACTGCATAACAAGTGAAAGCCCCCCCGAGAAAAAAAGAAAGCCTGGACAAAACAGGTTTTCCTGGTTCATTTAAATCAGATACTGCGATTCAGACTTTACCAAGTCGAAACTCGAAGCCTACCGATACAGCAATTAATTGATACTTTAAAGGTCTTTAATTTACTGTCTATATTCTTAATTAAAGAATATCTACTGCTTGAGCACATTGTCTCTCTATATGCACATTTTCATAAGTAGCAGAGTCCATAGAGTGCTAATTGATATCCTGGTCTCCAGACAATACTTTACTAAATGAAATGACAATTATAACCAATTAAAATTCACTTTACATTCTACTTCACCTATTTGGTATGTATTATGCATGAAGACAGAGAGTACACTGCCTCACAGCTCAGGATTTCTGTGTGTCTTGAAAATTGATGGACAGCTCCAAGATCTTCCTTTTGGTGCATTTTTTTCTCCCTCAACCAGGGGTCACTTGGGGGCTTATCGGAAACCCTATGTTTTGATGTTTCTTAGATTAAAGAGCTAAGACGAGCCGTTATTTGTTGCCGATAGAGGTGGGTGTTTTTTTTTTTTTTCATATTTGCCTAACGTACACCAAGAGCACTTCTCTACAGAACTGCTCTTGTGATGAGAAAAGGTTTTTTTATTTTTCTTAAATACACTGTTGTCTCATTACCTACCCAATCCCCCAGCTCCTAGCTGCGAGATATCTTGCAGAGCTACTATTCATATCGGTATCTCGAGATAACAGTTATGTGCTCACCTGTTGCTCTTCACATAACCAAACTTGGAATTTTCAAATTTCACGTTATTTTGCAAAGGCCCAGCTGACCCTGAACTAGTATCAAAAGGCACAGAGTTTGTGACCAGAGGGCAGCACTAGTAACGTCTGCCTGTTTATTAAAGAAAGGGGATCTCCATTGCCTGTAAGTTATTTCTTTTTAAAATGTTCAAATCTGAAATCATCTGAAAAAAAAAACGCATTAAAAAAGACAGCAATATAAAGAGAAATTCTGGGACCAAAATAGCAATATCCTAAAATTAAGAAAGGATTTCTAATTTTTGCATAAATATTTCATTTGAATAAGTAATCAGTTCTGTTAGGGAATGTGCATTTGATTGTGTCTCTGCCCTCTTCAATTATTATTTGTCCTATTGTGAATATATGCTGCTTTCTTACAAGAGGATAATAAGATCATTTAAAAAATACTTTTTAACTAAAAAATATTATGATGTGTTGAGAAATGTAGAGTCCTACGTCAGTAGTGCTACCTGACATTTTTCATTCTCACGCTGAGTCCCAAATCATAATGTTTTCATAATCTTGGTTTGTACTCACCTATTTGCACAGCTCTTGCATGTGGCAAATGAATTTCCGAGCAACAAGTGTGCAATGAATTTTTCAGAAACTCCAAGTTCTAAGAGGTTGGAGCTGTAAATTGTTTAGATATAAATTATTTTGCAAAAGCATGAACAATGGAAAAACCAACACAGTTGCAGCTTACCTGTAAAAAAAAACATTGTCTTGATTTTGAAAGCTATATTGCATTCTCTACAATTACAGTTGTATTTGTTTGTTGGATTTTCATTTTTAATGGAAAGTCAGATTGATTATGGAAAGAGAAAGAAACAAAGAAAGAAAGAAAGAAAGAAGAAAGAGAAAGAAAGGAAGGAAGGAAGGAAACACATTGAAACTTGGCTTCAGTTTATAAAACATGTACCTTAAAAATATAACCGCATTAGTAAATATTATTTTTACTCAGAAACTTCATTAGTCTTGAACTATACTTAGTAGGATTTATGATTCAAATATCATTCTCCTTTACAACATTTTTATTCCGGACTGTGAGATTTCAACAATTATGAAACAGGTTGCCAACTCCAGAAATAATAGATAAATAACTTCTCAACAGTGCTTTCCGATTGATTTTTTTC